>NC_080075.1:75504427-75815397 GCF_949987535.1 Balaenoptera acutorostrata | reverse complement strand
CCACACTGAAAAAACAGAAACTGTGAGGTCGCTGCGTATAACTTGACAGCGCCCGGCACTGTGATGGGTAGGGAGGGCAGGTAAACCATCAAGCCTTACGCTCCCTAAGCAGGAGCACTCTTAGAGGAGGCCGAGGGGGGAGGAACACAAGGACAAACTTGGACTGTTTCAGAACTTGATACAGGATCTGGCCCATGCTCAGGGCCACTAAGGAGACCCTTCCTCCTCCCTCCTCCCTCCTGCATTAGTCCTCTTAGTCCCAAGTCTTTAAACAATTCCTTTTCCTCAATGCCTGCTATATAGATAAATAATAAAAGAACCAAAATGTTGCCTTCAAAAACATATACCCTGGGCTTCCCTGGTGGCGCAGTGGTTGAGAGTCTGCCTGCTAATGCAGGGCACGCGGGTTCGAGCCCTGGTCTGGGAAGATCCCACATGCCGTGGCACAGCTGGGCCCGTGAGCCACAACTACTGAGCCTGCATGTCTGGAGCCTGTGCCCCGCAACAAAAGAGGCTGCGATAGTGAGAGGCCCGCGCACCGCGATGAAGAGTGGCCCCCGCTTGCCACAACTGGAGAAAGCCCTCGCACAGAAATGGAGACCCAACACAGCCAAAAATAAATAAATTAATTAATTAATTAAAAAAAAAAACATATACCCTGATATACCAGAGAAATTTTATATTTCAGAAAGCCTTTAGAGTGAAAGCCTTTATTTATAGTTCAATTAATATATGCTAGGAGTTTTGTTAAGACCATACGGATCCTCATTATTACATCCATGGACTTCTAGAGGCCCAAGAACCTGAATTAGGAACCACTACACTAGGTTACATTGCCCTGACAGTTACAAATGAAAGCTTCCAGTAAAGCTTTTACACAACAAATATCTTTAAAGCTTTTAGATCACCAGTTGAACATAATATTCATTTAAACCTTTTCTGCAGCTTACTAAAATCTCATAGTGAACTAGCATTAAAAAGAACTTCTCCTCCCCACCCACTCTGCCTCATAACAGGAATCTCTCCATTTTCCCCACTCTGCCCCATTCATTACTTAACTCTAGCTTCAACACATTTTTTTAAGTTCTGTCTATATGATAGCCCAGGATAAATAATGCTCTTAAAATTGCTTGCTATTATTAAACATTGGAGAAAAAGAAAAATTCTCAACAGGCAGCATTTAAGAACCGTACCTCTCTCTTTATCCATTAAAAGAATTCTAAGACTTTGAATAATACCATCCTACTCTCTAATTCTACTGGAGGGCTCAAAAAACTGGTATTAAAAAACTTTTCTCACATAGCCCAAATCCCAGGCTAACACTATACACTCCACACAATTTAGAGAGCATGATACAATTTCAAGATAACCTGGTATAAGAAGAGTGCTTATTTGGAAAGGAAATTCAGTACACTGAGCAGAGTAGATCTCTAAATCACCCCATTTCACTATGGGCTAAAGAATAATGATAAACAACAAAGCGGGGCCAGAAACCCTCAACTCCCCCTTTCTGCTGCTTCTTAAAAGAATCATATACCCAAAGCAAGTCAGGAGTGGGCAGAGTGCTCTGACTCTGCGAGAATAAAGTAACTTTGACAGTGAGGATTCTGCTGCTTTCTTCCACCACTGGTCGTATAGATAGAGTCTCCTAGACTAAACATCCCTCAGATTCAACTAACAGTGACCGCCTGGCATGAATATACCTTAGTATGTGCCAGGTACCAGGAGAGACGATTAATATACATGATTTATATAATCCCTGCAGTGACACCATTCTGAAGTTTAATTTAGAAGATAAAGGACACGGGGTTGGAGAATATAAGCAACTAGCTCAGAGTCACATGATTATAATGAACAGGAGTGGTAATTTAATGTGGGTTTATATGACTTTACTATACCATACTGCTACAGTATCCAAGTCTTCTCACCCACCCCCACCCCACCCCAATAATCCTTCTGTTAGAAATCCATCTTCTTAACACTTGTGGATCTACTCAGCTTTTAGTCATACATCCATTAGGACAGGGGTGATAATCAGGTGGGAGGCAGAAGAGGAAGCAGCCAGGTAAGCAATGCATTCTGGACCACAAACCCTCTGAGACATTCACCAAAATTTATTATGCATGTGTACACTTTTCTAGGGAAAGGGGTGAAAACTGCAACAGAGTCTCAAAGGGGTATAATTATTTATCAACTATTGCTACTGGGGGCCAGATAAAATATGCACTTAATTAACTCTGGAGTTAAAACCTTCAGGAAAAATTTTAAAACATTAGCTCTACCTTCTTTATCCAGTTCTGCATCTTTAACCTCCGCATCAGGGCCAGGTTCGAACTTCTCATTATTGCTACATTCCACTGCCTCTAGTTTCTCAGGATCATCTCCATGATTTTCTTTTGAAGTTTCTGGTTTTTCTTTTGACTGGTCCTCCAGAAGATTCTTTTGTTCAGAACTACATTTGTCTCCACTACCACAGAAAGAAACTACTTCAGCTTTGCCATTCTGACACTCCAGAAGTGGTATTCCTTCAAAACTGTCAGTGGAGACCTCGCCGTTTAGACAGCTTCCTTTAAGGAAAGACTCTTTCCTAGATGTCTGTTCTGGATTTAGAGAACTGCTGCTGTTGACGAGTAGAGACTCATTTGAACTTTCCTCTTCAGTAGATGCAAAGTTCTCTTTTGTGCCCGCTCCGTTGTTAAGCCTCTGCCCCTGGTCCATGTCCATGATGTCACACGATGATTCATCATTGGTCATAGATAAGTCTCCAGTCTCCTCTCCATTTTCTTCATGGCAGTCAGTGCTTACCTCAAACTCTCCATTTTCTAGCAATTTCCTGTCCTCCATATGATTCTCATAGTCAGCAAATTTGGTGTCCTCTTCATCTTTTTTTAAATTATTGACTTTCCTTTTCTTAATAATTCCTTTACCCCACTGTGATCGCCGCCTTGATTTTCTCCGAACTCGAACTATTTTACAAAGAAGGGAAAAAGATATGTAGAACTTGGAATGCAATGCTTGTTTTACAAATGTTTATTAAATAAGACCCAAACAAAAGTAAACCCATACTAGCGTAACACAGACAAAAACTACTTAGCTCTTGACATCCATGCTGACTAATCCTCACAAACTACAAGTAAAATGGATATGAAGTCAGGGATGAACTCTGAAGAATGAAAGAAATTTAAATTTATTTCCTATATGAGTTTACTCAGCACTCACTTTTTACCACTGCCCTGGATTCTACTTTATAGCTGTTCCTAATTCCTAACATACAGGGGCCAAGCGTACTATACACACATTTAAGGAATGACCACATTACCAAGCTGCCTGGAAGGTTTGGGGCTATAGCCCTGGACTTCCACCAGGAAGATGAGTGCTTTGCCAGCAACATCACCCAAAAGCTCCTAAACCATGAAAGAAAATTAAAGTATTATCCACTATATGAAGAGAGAATAGTTACAGGTATCCCTACAAAGCAATCTCTACTGCCTCTCCTTCCAGAAGAAATAGAAGCCCTATGAAGGTTATATAGACAATGTGGTTAGCCAGCTGTTAGCCATCTACCACAAATGGTTCACCTATCAGGATCAATTTCTTGCAAAGTTGTTATTTGAAAATATGTAGAAAAATTAAGCCCTCTGCTATCAAGGCAGCAACAACATTAACAAACAATGAAAATAAATATTTGGTCAGTTATGTGAAACGGGAGACCTACAGAAGTTCTAGGGACTACACTCTTAGATGTTAGAAACTATCATGAGCTTTTACGAGTAGATAGCTGGTACTTCCAGGTAATGATGGACCCAGGAATCATTAATTTCCCATGTATGTATCAAAGGTAGCTGGTTATGCAAGTCGATCCCATTGTCCCTTAAATAAAAAGTTAAGTTTTCTTTTGCAATGTGGGACATTTTCACAAAGAAATTTAAATACAAAGTTATTAAAGCAAACTAGTTAAGCTAGAGACCTATCACTTCTGGTGTCGAACACCGAATTCTAAACATTAGTTTGTTGAAAGCCATCAGAGTAAAAATAATTCATTTTTTTCCAAGGCTATAAATGTAATGTCAAATCTGGCTTAATTTTAAAAGAGATAATGTATATTTTTAATATGTCAATGTTGAAAGCTTCCTGGGCAAAGACATTTTAAAAAGAAAATACAAATATGAGACCACTAAGTGTAGATTGTTTAATCCACAGTTTAAGAACTGCTTTTGAGGGCTTCCCTGGTGGCGCAGTGGTTGAGAATCTGCCTGACAATGCGGGGGACACGGGTTCGGGCCTGGTCTGGGAAGATCCCACATGCCGCGGAGCAACTAGGCCCGTGAGCCACAATTACTGAGCCTGCGCGTCTGGAGCCTGTGCTCCGCAACAAGAGAGGCCGTGATAGTGAGAGGCCCGCGCACCGCGATGAAGAGTGGCCCCCACTTGCCATAGCTGGAGAAAGCCCTCGCACAGAAACGAAGACCCAACACAGCCATACATACATACATACATACATACATACATACATACATAAAAATTTAAAAAAAAAACAACTGCTTTTGAAAGGCAAATAGAGGAGAATCTGGTCTTAAGACAACCCTCACTTCTTTACTCTAGCACTTAATATGAACTTGTGATCTAGCAACAGTATATAGTGTGTTTACATACTTTTCCCATCCTTTCATCTTTAATCCTTACTGAGTCTCTGTAAAGACACCAAGGTATTCACAAGTGTTGACAAATTTTGTCATAACTATCACTCTTCTTTCTCATCTAAGAATAAATCTACTAAAGGTTTCTAAAATCATTTCCAAAATTCAAGTTATTTAGTCACTTGGCTCAAAATTTATTTTGCCTTCAAAACTGTACTATCATTACCATCATCTCTCCATTCCTTTATCCCCTATTAATTTCTATTTTTACAATTTACAGTTATAGGGTAATTGGAGATGAAATTTCTATATTAGTCTACTTTTAAAAGCACAGGCTATAGTGATAGGCATTCATAAGCATTCTATTACTTACATGAAAAACTAATCCAGCCCACATTAAAAGTGTAAGAGAAGTATTCAGCTTGCTCTTTCTCTAAAATGTAGAACTGTTAGGTTTTACTACCTGACAAGTCACTCCTGACATTGTGTCCCTGCTTATTCTGCAATAACCGAAGGTACAAGAGGTTCCCTTTTTCTTTCCTCACTACGCCATGGAGCCCTACAGCAAGAGGCTGGACCCTGCCTGATCAGGAGCCAGCTCAATTACTTAAAATGTACTCATACCCTAAGCAAAGGTTAGGAGCCCTTCTGAAGTAAGTTTATTTCTAATGCTTTCATCCCAGCTACGAAAAAGAAAATGTTCTTATTTGGGGAGAGGTCAAACTAGAGATATTTTCCCCGTCCTTTTATAAGCACTTCTAATGCTTAGTATGATTTTGGTAAAATAAGAGGAATTGGTTATATACGTGCCACAAGAATAGGGATTTTTGTTTTAGTCACTGCTCTATCCCCACAGCACCTGGCATGTGGCAGTATATATTTACAGAACTAATCTTTAATATACCCACTTCCTTTTTCAAGGGTGCTTTGTGTGAAAAGCCCATTTAGAGGCACAATCTTTAAAATCAAGTTTTATAACATCTCTGAGTTTGTTTCCAAAACTAAGACCTTAGAAAAGCAACTCTTCCAAAGGGAGATTTAGACATATGATTTAAGTAACTTAATGTAAAACAGACAAATGATGAGTCACATATGCCATCTACTGGTAAGAGAAAACAGGCCTCACATTTGTAGATTACAATAATATTTTAATACTTAAAGGAAATTAAAACTGCTTGAGGCCAATATTCAATGTGTTTTAGTTAGTAAATATTTTTATCAGTTGCAGAGAATGTAGGGATTTCAAGGTTTAAATTAGAGTGCTGTGTTACAGAATCCAGGTCACGATCCAAGGTACAACTAGGATAAATAGCTTAATCAGTTTCATGGAACTAAATGCACCATTAAGTCCTTCAAATGTTCTCACACATGAATGCCACTTATCACAAAGAGAACAAGATAAAAAAAAACTGAGTCTGGTTCATTCATTCAAATTCAATGCCACTGGTGAAAGAACTTATTATGGCCATCTTTACTGACAGTTGGAGCAGAATTACCACCTTTATATCAGAAGAACAGCGTATATCTTCCAAAGATGGCTATCTTTAGTGAAACATAAAGATTGTTATTAGGAAGATGCTGTGTTTATTAACATTTGTCTTTTAGAAATTTTACAGATCACCATGAGTGAGGAAAAGTGAGGAGAACCCAGAACACTGAATTTTCCCCCTCTAAATACATCTGACTTAAACAAAACCAGTTAAAGAAGGCTACACAGATTTTTCTCAGAAAAATCAACTTCCTGCTGTCAATTCAGTCACTCTCCTAAGCCAGAGTTTCCATTTCCTACCATAACAAGAACATTCGCATAACATACAGCAAGGGGTTGGAGGTGGGGTGGATAAAAAAATCTACTGGCTCCACATCTCTATCTAAAAACCAAAGTTTAAAACTGAAGATATTCAAATCTAGTTCAATTACAACAGCAAGCACTGAATGGAGATAGGAGAAAAGCAAATAAGGTTAAAGAAATGTATTCTGATTCAGCATTTTACCCCACAAGCTCTTAGCAGCCCTTTGGTATATGTGCCCAATTCCTAACACATCTGCCTCATTCGCAGTTGTTCCCACTACTGGATAACATGATCTCAAATACTCACATGCACATTTATTTGCAGAGCTGTGCCAGATATCCATTGGATTTCTTTGTTTGTGCCGAAATGCCTCTTCAACTCTAGTTTCCGCCTTTCGAGCTCCAGTACCATGAGGATTTATTTGTTCTGCTGTTACCGATAAGCCTGCAAGCAGAAGATAAGCAATACCTATTTAAATATTCCCAGCTACATAAACCAACAAGGTTAAAAAAAGTCTGAAATACAAAACTGAATTTTAACGTCATTAATTATACTTGGACAGTTTGTAATTCGGATGAAATAGTATCTTTTGATTTAAGATGGGAAAGAAACTAGATATAAAAGCATAAAAATAAAATGGCAGGCCATGCTTATTTACACTTACTCCCCAAAGGGCCCTGTGTTTACTCATTTTACTTTGCAGAGGGATACATTTCACATTTTTATGACTTTGAGACAGTAAGATTATATATAGTCTAAAAATCATGATTCCTGCCATCTTAGAAAGTATAAGCATATATTGGGCCACTGAATCCCATTCATATGAACTGTTTCCATCTGACATTAGCTGGCTGTCACACCACACTGCATAAGTTTGGTTTTCGTGCACTGATCTTCATAAAAATAACCATTCCATCTCAATTCTCTTTACTAGATTTCTTTCTTCTATGCCATCCTTAAATGTTGCCTTCCTTAAATGTTTCTAAGGGCGGTCTCTGGAATCCCTTTTCTTCTCACTTTAATCTACACCTTCCACCACAAATATTCATGCCTTCAGCTCCTACTGGCGTTATATAATTATTCCCAAATTACATCTTTAGTCCAAAACTCTCTTGAGCTTCTGATTCATATCAGTTGCCTACTTGATATCACCAACTGGATATCCTAGAGATAGGTCAAATTAAAGATAACTGGTTTCTCTTTTCCCACCAAAAAAAACCTGTCCTTATATATTCCCTCTCTCTACTGGTGGTATTAGCATCTACTTAAGTCATTAAACCAGTAACATGGCAGCCAATTTTGCCTCTTCCTTTCCTTCACAATGCCCTCCACCCCTGCAGCTGCATCTCTCTCATGTTAATCCTACCTTCATTCCCACTTCACTAATTAAAGCTCTGGACTACTCCAACAGCCCTCCCCCCACCAAAAGCTTTACTGAGGTACAATTTACACAACATAAAAATCACTCATTTTAAGCATACGATTCAGTGATTTTTAGTGAATTCACAGAGCTGTGCAATCACCCCAGCAATCCAATCTAGGTAACTGTTCCAGGCAACCACTGGTCCACTTTTTGTCTCTATAGACTTGCCTTTTGTGAGCATTTCATATAAATGGAATCATGCAATATGTGCTCTTTTGTGACTGCCTTCTTTCACTTAGCATAACATTTCTAAAGTTCATCCATGCTGTACCATGTATCAGTACCTTATTCCTTTTTATAGCTGAGCAGTACGTCACTGTACAATATACCCTGTTTTGCTTCCCCATTCATCAGTTGACGGACATTTGGGTTGTTTCTGGTTTTTAATTGTTGTGAATAATACTGCTATGAACATTCACGTACAAGTCTTTATATGGACATATGTTTTCATCTTTCTTGGGTAGACCCCTAGGAGTAAAATCACTGGGTCGTATGGTAAATATTACGCTTAACTTTTTAGAAACTGCCAAAATGTTTTCAAAACTGGCTCCAACAGCTTTTTAACTGGTCTCTCATCCTCCGACCGAGCCACATTGAGACCTTGCTATTTCCTGCTGCCAAAGCAATTTACCAATCCATTCCACTGTTTCAAATACTTCTATGAATCCTACTGACTATGGCAATTGTTCTCAAACTTTAGTGTACATAAAAACCACTTGAGTTTGCTGAAGCGCAGATTTCTCGGCCTTACTACTCTCAGAGAATCTAATTTGCTAGTTCTAAGCTGATGTGGGTAATAAACACAAACACATTTTAAAAAACATAGACCTGGGCTTCCCTGGTGGCGCAGTGGTTGAGAATCTGCCTGCCAATGCAGGGGACACGGGTTCGAGCCCTGGTCTGGGAGGATCCCACATGCCGCAGAGCAACTAGGCCCGTGAGCCACAATTACTGAGCCTGCGCGTCTGGAGCCTGTGCTCCGCAACAAGAGAGGCCCGCGCACCGCGATGAAGAGTGGCCCCCACTTGCCGCAACTAGAGAAAGCCCTCGCACAGAAATGAAGACCCAACGTAGCCATAAATAAATAAATAAACAAACAAACAAACAAACCCAAAGTTTAAAAAAAAAAAAAACACTGACCTACAGGATAAAGTCCAAGCTCCTTAGCATGACATTGATTCATTCAAATATTTATAAATAGCCTGTTGTATACCAGAGATAGTTCTAGGGACTGCAGTAGAGCTATGAATAAGACATTCACAGCACTTATATTCTAAATAAGGAGGAGAGAGACAACAACAGTAACAAAATACCAAGTGCTATGGTGACCAGAGCCTAATAAGATTAGGTGGCCAGGGAAGGCCTCTCTAAGGCAGTGGAAGAAAAGCGTCTTCACAACTTCAATGTCCTGGACCCAGCTCACCTTCTGAGCTCTGTTTCCCACCATTCTGTACATCTTTAGCAATACCAAACAATTTGCAGTTCTTCCGATACACCACGTTATTTCACGTCTCTGCGCCTGTATACGTAGTGTGCTGTGCTTACAGTACCTCCTCCTTCTCCGTCACTGCCTCCCTTCCTCTACTTCACTAGAGACAACACTTCTATATTCATTCCCCAAACTCTGACCAAAATGCTGGGTTTCCTACCAGGAGGCCTCTCCTCTGTGCTATGAACATGCTTCAATCAGTGCATATGCCACACTATACTCGATTTGTTTTACACTTACTCTCTCCTACTAAAGTGTGAGTTCCTCAAGGACAGGATTATATATAGAACGAACAAAACACATCTGCTAATTCTGTGTTTATACTAACAAAATTGCACATAAATTCCAATAGGTTTAAAAAAAAAGTATTCCTAAAAAAAATTTTTAAGTATCGGTATTAGATATAAACTGATGAAAATAAACCCTCTTCAAATATGAAAGCCTATCTAAATCCTTTAAGAACAGAAATCCATAACTAAAGATATATGCCTGCAAAAGAAATTTCACTAAGAAGTACTTTATTTCTGTAATTTGCACTAAAACTGTTATAGAAAGTAAAATTTTAAAACATCTTTGAGAATTTACATGACATTTTCATATCAGAAATTAAGGATGGGCCTCAAAATACATTTTCATAATACCAGCAACTGTAAAGAAACACCATTCAATGACATTCAATGATCTCTTATTCTTCAGTAGCAAGTTCATTTCTATAACTTACCTCTTTTTATTCTTGCTTCCTTAATTTCTTCACAGAGTTTATTAAATTCTGGATCCAATTCAGCTGCAATGATGGCATGCGCAGTGTCCTTCAGGGTACAAGCCCTGTGCCTAATTATTTTATCTGTTAAAAAGTTGGTATACATTTATTATACATACAAGTGAAATAACATGAACAAAGGGCATCTTAAAAAGGAAAGGAACACAAACATTTAAATAAAACTGTGACTGCAACGAGAAGCCTGGGCACCTCAACGAAGAGCAGCCCCCCGCTTGCCACAACTAGAAAAAGCCCACACACAGCAACACACTCAACACAGCCAACAAAAATTTTTTTAAAAAGACTTTATCAAAATAATTAATTAATTAATTAATTAATTAATTTTAAAAACTGAAAAGCATTTCTAGGCAGGAAGCAAGCTCATTTAAATGATGAGCAAAAAATAAATATAATAAGTTAATCAAGTTGACAATCCTCTGAGAACTATACTTTCAGAACTTCAAAGTACTAAGCCTACTTAACAAATCATTACCTCAAAGATACGGCTTTATTTTATATTTTTCAAAAATGTATGACATTCAATAAAAAATTTTAAAAGATTTACAGGATATTCACCATATGTCCAGCACCAGAGCTACCATACTGAGATTTCAGAAAACCTTACGTAATTTTCTCCATGAGACAAAACTGGTCAAAACTATGCTAAAGTAAGGGTGACTGATTAAAAAGTTGTGACAGAAACAGACAAATACAATAAGGCACTCTAAGATAAGAATGCAAGATGACATAAATTGCAGGTAGATCTAGAAGTGCATACTCTGTTCTAGGTAAACTATACCTAAAATTGGTACTAAAAGAAGAGTCTCTGCTTTACATTAACAGAGAAGTCCTCATTAACTAAAAACACGCATAAACAGTGCTCCCTAGAGCTGTGCAACTCCAAGATATTAAAAGTCAAGTTAATATATCAAGGTCACTTAATTTGTAACAATTTAGCACTAGCATCTAAGTCACAAAATAACATCTGCTTTTTCATCTCTAGTAAAGACAAAAAGTATAAAGATGTATTTTATTTATAACTTTTCTTATTAGAAAGTCTAATAGCTCACTGTAGAAATCTTATAAAAACAAACATGCAGCACTCAAAAAGCAACCCACTGGTATATTTCCTTCCAATGTATTTTCTCTAAACTTTCACTCAATAAATATTGTCAACTGTACCAGGAAGTAAGTCAGGTGATGGCTACACAGTAGTGAACAAAACAGACAGGTCTCCACTTTCAAGGAGCTTTTCAGAATAGTATAGGAAAGAGGTATTTTACCAAATAATCTCATATACACATATAAACACCTCCTACCCCTCCCTCACCCCCCAAAAAACCTGTAACAGCTATGATGAAAATCTACAGGATACTGGTGTGAATACCAATTTTGAATGGGCAAGTCAGGAAAGACTCCTCTGAATTAGTGGCATTTAAGCTGAGACTTAAAGCATGCACTGGGGTAGCCACTGACAAAGGGAAAAACCACTGCAGGTTCAGAAAATACCATGTGAGAAAGTTCCGGAGTAAAAAGATCGTGGAGATTTTAAGAAACTGAAAGGTAGCCTATGTGATTAGAACACAATAAGCAAGAGGCAAACGGGAATCTGACCATATTGAAAGGATTTTACATCTTATCCCAAGAGCAATGAAAAGTCATTGAAAAGATCCAAGCAGAGAAATTACATGATTTAAATGCCCATCTTTGAAAGATCTCTCTGGCTGTTCCCTAGAGACTGGATTGAGAGGGTCAGGCATAAAACCAGGGAGTATAATCGGAAGGCTCTTTTTAGTGAAAAGAGAAGAGAGAACTGAACCAGGTAATGGTGGTGGTAGTGAAGGAAAGGAAGACTACAGCTTTGAAATGTGTTCTCAATGACACAACTTGGTGGTAAAAGAGGGGATGAGATAAGCATCAAGGAAGATTCCCTAGCTTCCTGCATGAAAAATGGGAGGATGGAAGTACCACATACAAAAATAAAAATTAAAAAAAAAGGAAAAAAGAATCCTAGAGAATAAATAGAAAGGAAGTAGGAAAAGAAGTTAGAGATACGTGCTAGTTTAAAGACTTTAGTTTTGACATGACTAATAAATATCCAAGAGAATCTGAGCCAAGATGGCAGAGTAGAAGGACGTGCTCTCACTCCCTCTTGTGAGAACACCAGAATCACAACTAGCTGCTGGACAATCATCCACAGGAAGACACTGGAACTTGGCAAAAAAGATACCCCACATCCAAAGACAAGGGAGAAGCCACAATGAGACGGTAGGAGCGGTGCAATCACAGTAAACTCAAATCCCATAACTGCTGGGTGGGTGACTCACAGACTGGAGAACACTTATACCACAGAAGTCCACCCACTGGAGTGAAGGTTCTGAGTCCCACGTCAGGTTCCCAAACTGGGGGTCCGGCAACGGGAGGAGGAATTCCTAGAGAATCAGACTTTGAAGGCTAGTGGGATTTGATTGCAGGACTTCGAGAGGACTGGGGAAAACAGAGACTCTACTCTTGGAGGGCACACACAAAGTAGTGTGTGCATCAGGACCCACGGGATGGAGCAGTGACCCCATAGGAGACTGAACCAGACCTACCTGCTAGTGTTGGAGGGTCTCCTGCAGAGGCAGGGGGTGGCTGTGGCTCACCGTGGGGACAAGGACACTGGCAGCAGAAGTTCTGGGAACTACTCCTTGGCGTGAGCCCTCCCAGAGTCCGCCATTAGCCCCACCAAAGAGCCCGGGTAGGCTCCAGTGTTGGGTTGCCTCAGGCCAAACAACCAAAAGGGAGGGAACCCAGCCCCACCCATCAGCAGTCAAGGGATTAAAGTTTTACTGAGCTCTGCGCACCAGAGCAACAGTCAGCTCTACCCACCACCAGTCCCTCCCATCAGGAAACTTGCACAAGCCTCTTAGATAGCCTCATCCACCAGAGGGCAGACAGCAGAAGCAAGAAGAACTACAATCCTGTAGCCTGTGGAACAAAAAACCACATTCACAGAAAGACAGACAAGATGAAAAGGCAGAGGGCTATGTACCAGATGAAGGAACAAGATAAAACCCCAGAAAAACAACTAAATGAAGTGGAGATAGGCAACCTTCCAGAAAAAGAATTCAGAATAATGATAGTGAAGATGATCCAGGACCTCGGAAAAAGAATGGAGGCAAAGATCGAGAAGATACAAGAAATGTTTAACAAAGACCTAGAAGAATTAAAGAACAAACAGAGATGAACAATACAATAAATGAAATGAAAACTACACTAGAAGGAATCAACAGCATAATAACTGAGGCAGAAGAACGGATAAGTGACCTGGAAGACAGAATGATGGAATTCACTGCTGAGGAACAGAATAAAGAAAAAAGAATGAAAAGAACTGAAGACAGCCTAAGAGAACTCTGGGACAACATTAAAAGCAACAACATTCACATTATAGGGGTCCCAGAAGGAGAAGAGAGAGAGAAAGTTCCCGAGAAAATATCTGAAGAGATTATAGTCGAAAACTTCCCTAACATGGGAAAGGAGATAGCCACCCAACTCCAGGAAGCACAGAGAGTCCCATACAGGATAAACCCAAGGAGAAACATGCCGAGACACATAGTAATCAAACTGACAAAAATTAAAGACAAAGAAAAATTATTGAAAGCAGCAAGGGAAAAACGACAAATAACATACAAGGGAACTCCCAAAAGGTTAACAGCTGATTTCTCAGCAGAAACTCTACAAGCCAGAAGGGAGTGGCATGATATACTTAGTGATGAAAGGGAAGAACCTATAACCAAGATTACTCTATCCGGCAAGGATCTCATTCAGATTCGATGGAGAAATCAAAAGCTTTACAGACAAGCAAAAGCTAAGAGAATTCAGCACCACCAAACCAGCTCTACAACAAATGCTAAAGGAACTTCTCTAAGGGGGAAACACAAGAGAAGAAAAGGACCTACAAAAACAAACCCAAAACAATTAAGAAAATGGTCATAGGAACATACATATCGATAATTACCTTAAACGTGAATGGATTAAATGCCCCAACCAAAAGACATAGACTGGCTGAATGGATACAAAAACAAGACCCATATATATGCTGTCTACAAGAGACCCACTTTAGACCTAGGGACACATACAGACTGAAAGTGAGGGGATGGAAAAAGATATTCCATGCAAATGGAAATCAAAAGAAAGCTGGAGTAGCAATACTCATATCAGATAATTAGACTTTAAAATAAAGAATGTTACAAGAGACAAGGAAGGACACTACATAATGATCAATGGATCAATCCAAGAAGAAGATAATAATTATAAATATATATGCGCCCAACATAGGAGCACCTCAATACATAAGGCAACTGCTAACAGCTATAAAGGAGGAAATCGACAGTAACACAATAATAGTGTGGGACTTTAACACCTCACTTACACCAATGGACAGATCACCCAAAATGAAAATAAATAAGGAAACAGAAGCTTTAAATGACACAATAGACCAGATAGATTTAATTGATATTTATAGGACATTCCATCCAAAAACAGATTACACTTTCTTCTCAAGTGTGCACGGAACATTCTCCAGGATAGATCACATCTTGGGTCACAAATCAAGCCTCAGTAAATTTAAGAAAATCGAAATCATATCAAGGGTCTTTTCTGACCACAACGCTATGAGATTAGAAACTAATCACAGGGGGAAAAAAAGTAAAAAACACAAACACATGGAGGCTAAACAATACATTACTAAATAACCAAGAGATCACTGAAGAAATCAAAGAGGAAATCAAAAAATACCTAGAGACAAATTACAATGAAAGCATGATGATCCAAAACCTATGGGATGCAGCAAAAGCAGTTCTAAGAGGGAAGGTTATAGGTATACAAGCCTACCTCAAGAAACAAGAAAAATCTCAAACAATCTAACCTTACACCTAAAGGAACTAGAGAAAGAAGAACAAACAAAACCCAAAGTTAGCAGAAGGAAGGAAATCATCAAGATCAGAGCAGAAATAAATGAAATAGAAACAAAGAAAACAATAGCAAAGATCAAGAAAACTAAAAGCTGGTTCTTTGAGAAGATAAACAAAATTGATAAATCATTAGCCAGACTCATCAGGAAAAAGAGGGAGAGGACTCAAATCAATAAACTTAGAAATGAAAAAGGAGAAGTTACAACAGACACAGCAGAAATACAAAGCATCCTAAGAGACTACTACAAGCAACTCTATGCCAATAAAATGGACAACCTGGAAGAAATGGACAAACTTTTAGAAAGTTATAACCTTCCAAGACTGAACCAGGAAGAAACAGAAAATATGGACAGACCAATCACGAGTAATGAAATTGAAACTGTGATTAAAAATCTTCCAACAAACAGAAGTCCAGGACCAGATGGCTTCACAGGTGAATTCTATCAAACATTTAGAGAAGAGCTAACACCCATCCTTCTCAAACTCTTCCAAAAAACTGCAGAGGAAGGAACACTCCAAAACTCATTCTATGAGGCCACCATCACCCTGATACCAAAATCAGACAACGATACTACAAAAAAAGAAAATTACAGACCAATATCACTCATGAATATAGATGCAAAAATCCTCAACAAAATACTAGTAAACAGAATCCAACAACACATTAAAAGGATCATACACCATGATCAAGTGGGATTTATCCCAGGGATGCAAGGATTCTTCAATATACACAAATCAATCAATGTGATACACCATATTAACAAATTGAAGAATAAAAACCATATGATCATCTCAATAGATGCAGAAAAAGCTTTTGACAAAATTCAACACCCATTTATGATTAAAAACTCTCTAGAAAGTGGGCATAAAGGGAACCTACCTCAACATAATAAAGGCCATATACGACAAACCCACAGCAAACATCATTCTCAGTGGTGAAAAACTGAAAGCATTTCCTCTAAGATCAGGAACAAGACAAGGATGTCCACTCTCACCACTATTAGTCAACGTAGTTTTGGAAGTCCTAGCCATGGCAATCAGAGAAGAAAAAGAAATAAAAGGAATACAGATTGGAAAAGAAGAAGTAAAACTGTCACTGTTTGCAGATGACATGATACTATACATAGAGAATCCTAAAGATGCCACCAGAAAACTACTAGAGCTAATCAATGAATCTGGTAAAGTTGCAGGATACAAAATTAATGCACAGAAATCTCTTGCATTCCTATACACTAATGATGAAAAATCTGAAAGAGAAATTAAGGAAACACTCCCATTTACCATTGCAACAAAAAGAATAAAATACCTAGGAGTAAACCTACCTGGGGAGACAAAAGACCTGTATGCAGAAAACTATTAGACACTGATGAAAGAAATTAAAGAGGATATCAACAGATGGAGAGATATACCATGTTCTTGGATTGGAAGAATCAATATTGTGAAAATGACTATACTACCCAAAGCAATCTACAGATTCAATGCAATCCCTATCAAATTACCATTGGCATTTTTTACAGAACTAGAAGAAAAAATCTTAAAATTTGTATGGAGACACAAAAGACCCCGAATAGCCAAAGCAGTCTTGAGGGAAAAAAACGGAGCTGGAGCAATCAGCCTCCCTGACTTCAGACTATACTACAAAGCTACAGTAATCAAGACAATATGGTACTGGCACAAAAACAGAAACATAGATCATAGGAACAAGATAGAAAGCCCAGAGATAAACCCAGGCACCTATGGTCAACTAATCTATGACAAAGGAGGCAAGGATATACAATGGAGAAAAGACAGTCTCTTCAGTAAATGGTGCTGGGAAAACTGGACAGCTACATGTAAAAGAATGAAATTAGAACACTCCCTAACACCATACACAAAAATAAACTCAAAATGAATTACAGACCTAAATGTAAGACTGGACACTATAAAACTCTTAGAGGAAAACATAGGAAGAACACTCTTTGACATAAATCACAGCAAGATCTTTTTTGATCCACCTCCTAGAGTAATGGAAATAAAAACAAAAATAAACAAATGGGACCTAATGAAACTTCAAAGCCTTTGCACAGCGAAGGAAACCATAAACAAGACAAAAAGACAACCCTCAGAATGGGAGAAAATATTTGCAAACAAATCAACAGACAAAGGATTAATCTCCAAAATATATAAACAGCTCATGCAGCTCAATATTAAGAAAACAAACAACCCAATGCAAAAATGGGCAGAAGACTTAAATAGACATTTCTCCAAAGAAGACATACAGATGGCCAACAAGCACATGAAAAGCTGCTCTACATCACTAATTATTAGAGAAATGCAAATCAAAACTACAATGAGGTATCACCTCACACTAGTTAGAATGGGCATCATCAGAAAATCTACAAACAACAAATGCTGGAGAGGGTGTGGAGAAATGGGAACCCTCCTGCACTGTTGGTGGGAATGTAAATTGATACAGCCACTATGGAGAACAGTATGGAGATTCCTTAAAAAACTAAAAAATAGAATTACCATATGATCCAGCAATCCCACTACTGGGCATATACCCAGAGAAAACCATAATTCAAAAAGACACATGCACCCCAATGTTCACTGCAACACTATTTACAATAGCCAGGTCATGGAAGCAACCTAAATGCCGAGAGACAGACAAATGGATAAAGAAGATGTGGTACATATATACAATGGAATATTACTCAGCCATAAAAAGGACCAAAATTGGGTCATTTGTTGAGACGTGGATGGATCTAGAGACTGTCATACAGAGTGAAGTAAGTCAGAAAGAGAAAAACAAATATCGTATATTAACACATATATGTGGAAACTAGAAAAATGGTACAGATGAACCAGTGTGCGGGACAGAAATTGAGACACAGATGTAGAGAACAAACGTATGGACACTAAGGGGGGAAAGCGGCAGGGGGTGGTGGTGGTGGTGTGATGAATTGGGAGATTGGGATTGCCATGTATACATTGATGTGTATGAAATTGATGACTAATAAGAACCTGCTGTATAAAAAAATAAAGTTAAAAAATTAAAAAAAAAAATCCAAGTGGAGATATCATGTAGGCAAATGAATATAGATCTCGACAATTTATGACCAAAAGCCACAATGTGTAATCTGTATTTACTATTTAAAATTTTGTACTTCCCTAAGCCTTAAAAAAAAGAAAAAAGATTATGGCATAAGAGACATATAATAAACTGCACATATTTAACGTATACATTGTGATATGCTTTGACATAAGTACAAATCCATAACATCATCATTATATCAAGATAATGAATATATCCACCATCACCAAAAGTCTCCTTGTGCCCCTCTGTCATCCTTCCTTTCACTCTTTCCACAACCCTCCATTCCCAGGGAACCACAGGTCTGTCTACTGGTACCATAGATTACTTCATATTTTCTAGAATTATGTACACTATAATATATATTGAATCGCATATATATTCTCTATATATTAATGTATATATAATTCTAACATATTTATAAATACATATATAAATGGGGTTATAAAGAATATATTCTTATTTTGTCTGTATTCTTTTACTTGACATAATTATTTTGACATTAATACCTATTGTTTTATATAATATTGTATAGCAAGTACACTTCAATTAAAAATTAATTTTTTAAAAAATAATAAAAATACCTATTGTATTGTATGCATCAACCCTCCATTCCTTTTTATTGCTGAGTAATATTCCACTATTGGATATAACACTATTTATCCATTCACATGTTGATGGACATTAGGGATGGTTCTGGGTTTTGGCAATTATCAACAACGTTACATAAATATTCATGAACAAGTCTTTATATGGACATATGTTTTCATTTCCCTTTAGTTAATATTTAAGAGTGGAATGGCTAGCTCAACAATGGGTGTATGTATGTTTAACAATCTTAAAACTGCCAAGCTTTTTCAAAGTTGTACCATTATATATTCCTACCAGCAGTGCATCACAGTTCCAGTTCCTCCACATCCTTGTCAACACTTGGTATGATCAGTCTTTTTAATTTTAGACATTCTTATAGGTGTTTAGTGGTATCTCATTATGCTTTTGACTTGCATTTTGTTTAAGATTAATGAAGTTGAGTATACCTTCATGTTCTTATTTTCCCTCTGTATATCATCTTTGGTGAAGTGTCTTCAAATCTTATACCTATTAGTTTAATTGGGTTGTTTTCTTATTATTAAATTTTAAAAATAAACTTATTTATTTATTTATTTATTTTTGGCTGCGTTGGGTCTTCTTTGCTTCACGTCAGCTTTCTCTAGTTGCGGCAAGCAGGGGCTACTCTTCATTGCGGTGCGTGGGCTTCACACTGTGGTGGCTTCTCTTGTTGCAGAGCATGGGCTCTAGGCATGCTGGCTTCGGTAGTTGTGGTATGCGGGGTCAGTAGTTGTGGCTCGCAGGCTCTGGAGTGCAGGCTCAGTAGTTGTGGTGCTTGGGCTTAGTTGCTCCACAGCATGTGGGATGTTCCCAGACCAGGGCTCGAACCCGTGTACCCTGCATTGGCAGGAAGATTCTTAACCACTGTGCCACCAGGGAAGTCCCTTATTAAATTCTGAGAATTCTTTTAATAGTCTGGATACAAGACAGCTTTTATATTTAAGGTATATTATCCATTGAGATTCTTTATATATATAAGAAGTCTTTTTTTTTGCATACTTATATCCAATTGTTCTAGCACTGTTTGTTGAAAAGACTACTTTCTCCACTGCACTGACTTTGCACTTTGTCAAAATGCCACTGACTCTATATGTGTGGGTCTCTTTCAGGACTCCATGTTATTCCATTGCTCTATTTGTCATTCTTTATGCCAATATTACACTGTCTAGATTACCCTAACTTTATGTCTTGAAATAAGGTGGTATTAAGTCCTCCAACTCTGTTTTTACTTTACAAAGCTGTTTTGACTATTTTAGATCCTTTCCATTTTCATATGAATTTTAGAATCACCTTGTCCATTTCTATAAAATGCCTTCTGGAATTCCGACTGAGGTGGTTCAATTTGAGAACTGACATCTTCACAATGTTGAGTCTCCCAATCCATGAACACAATATATCTCTCAGTCTATTTAGGTTCTCTTTAATTTTTCTCAGCAATGTTTTATAGTTTTCAATGTATAGGTCTTGCCTATCTTTTGTCAGATTTATCAACATCTCATGTTTTTTCATGTTAATGTAAATAGTAATTTAAAATTTCAATTTGCTATTGTTTGGGGCTAGTATTGTATTTCCATAAATACAACTGAGTTTTGTATATTGATCTTGTATCCTGCAACCTCACTAAACACACCTGCTAGTTCTAACAGTGTCTTTGCAAATTCCATAGGATTTTCTCTGTAGACATCATGTTGTCTACAAATGAAGAGAGTTTTACTTCTTCATTCCCAAACTAGATGCCTCTTATTTCTTTTTCTTACCTTACTGCACTTTCTGGAACCTTCAGTATAATGTTGGGTAGAAGTGGTAAAAGTGGACATCTTTGCCATGTTCTTGATCTTAAGGGGAAGCATTTAGTCTTCGGTCATTAAGTATGATGTGAACTGTAGGCTTTTTGTTCATGTCCTTAATCAGACTGAGGATGGTCCTTTCTACTCCTCGTTTGCTTACACTTTGTACTCAGGAATACCTATTGGATTTGTCAAATGCTTTTGTGCACTAACTGAGATAATCACTTCTTAGTCTGTTAATACAGTGACTTACATCGATTGGTTTTCAAATTTTAAACCAATCTTGCATTCCTTGCATATTCAAGCAGGAATAAACCCTACTTAATCACAAGGTATTATCTTTTTAACATATTAGATATAACTTGCCAAAATTTTATGTTCATGAGGGATACAGGTCTATAGTTTATTTGGTCTTTTTTTTCCCCCCCTTGTAATATCTTTTTCAGAGTAATGCTAACTTTATAGACTAGGTTGGAAAGAATTCTCTCCACTTCAATTTTCTGGAAAAGTTTGTGTAGAACTGGTATTATTATTTTCCCTAAATGTTCAGTAAAATTAACCAGTGAAGGCATCCAGCCCTGAAGTTTTCTTAATGGGAATGTTTTTAACTGTTAGTTCAATTTCTTTAATAGAAAAAGAATTACCTATTCACATTATACATTTCTTCTTTCATGAGCTTTTTTTTTTTTTTTATCTTTCAACAAATTTATCCAATTTACTGAAGTTGTCAAATGTATTGGCATAAAGCTGTTCATAAAGTTCCCTTACTGTTCTCTTAATATCTGTAGAATATGTAGTAATGTTACCTCCTTCATTCTTGTTAATGGTAATTTGTGACTTCTCGTTATCCTGACCAGCTCCACTGGAGATTTATCAATTACCGATCTTCTAAAAGAACCAGCTTTGCATTTCCTTGGTTTTCTCAATTTTTTTTCCTGTTTACTATTTTATTGATCTGCTCAGATCTTTATTATTTCCTTTCTTTTGCTTACTTTGGGTTTCATTTGCTCTCTGTTTCCTAGTTTCTCAAGTTGGGAGTTCAGATCAGTTATTTGAGACTTTTCTTCTTTTCTAATTTAAGTATTTAGTGCTATAAATTTCCGCCTAAGTAATGCATTAGCTGCACCTCATAAGTTTTTATATTTTCATTTTATCCACTTTAATAATTTTTAAACTTCTCTTTTGATTTCTTCCTTGATCCATGGAGTTATTTAGAAGTGTGGTATTTAGTTTCCAAATATCTTTTCCAAATAACCTTTTGTTATTGATTTCTAATTTAATTCCATTGTGGTCAAAGAACATACTTTGTATGATTTGAATCCTTTTATACTTAATAAGACTCATTCTGTGGCCCAGAATATGTTCTATCTTGGTGAACATTCCAGTACACTTGAAAATAATGTGTATATATGTTGCCATTGGGAAAAGTGTTCTATAAATATCACTTAGATAAAGTTGATGGATAGGGTTGTTCAAGTCTTCTATATCTTTACTGACTTTCTGTGTACTAGCCTTATCTAGTTTTAAGAGAGGGATAATAAAGTCTCCAAGAAATTACAAATTTCTCTATTTTTCCTTGCAGTTCTATCAATTTTTGCTTCATGAATTTTAAAGCTCTGTTATCAGAAGCAATAAATATTTAGAATTATTATGTGTACTTGATAACTATGAAATAATCTTCTTTAACCCAGGTATCTTTGGCCTGAAATCAACTTTGATATTTATATAATCACTCCAACTTGGTATGATTATGGTATTTCATGCTTTTAATCTATTTGTAGCTTTATATTTAAAGTGGGTTTCTTGTATAAAAAAACAAAATACTAATTCAAAAAGATATGCACCCCAATGTTAATAGCAGCATTATTTACAATAGTCAAGACACAGAAGCAACATAAGTGTCCATCAACAGATGAATGGATAAGGAAGATGATATATATATATACATACATATATATATACACACACACACAGAACATATATATATATATATATATATATATATATGGACTACTCAGCCATTAAAAAAATGAAATTTTGCAATTTATGACAATATGGACAGACCTGTAGGGTATTATGTTTAGTGAAATGAGTCAGAGAAAGACAAATACTGTATGTTATCAGTTATATGTCGAATCTAAAAAATAAAACAAACAAATGAATATAACAAACCAGAAACAGACTCACAGATATAGAGAACTAGTGGTTACCAGTGAAGAGGGAAAGGGGAGAGACAAGATAAGGGTAGGGGATTAAGAGGTACAAACTACTATGTACAAAATAAGTATGCTACAGGATATAATGTACAGCAAAGGGAATATAGCCAATATTTTATATAACTTTAAATGGAGTATAATCTCTAAGAATTTTGAATCATTATGTTGTATAATACTATAAATCAGCTATGCCTCAATTTTTAAAAAAGTATATGGGAGGAAAGTGAATGAATGAATAAGTTTTTTAAAAAAATAACCTTAAATAAACAAACAAGAAAGTGGGTTTCTTGGAAAGGAACTCATTAGTGCAGTAGGTAGAGTGTCAGCCTCATCAAGTGGGTTTCTTGTAGGGAGCATATGGTTGGGTCTTGCTTTTTTATCCAAAAGACATTCTCTGCCTTTATTTGTGATGTTCAAGCCAGGTATCACCAAGTTTTCCTGTATAAGGCCAGAGAGTAAATATCTTAGGTTTCTCAAGCCATAAGGTCTCTGGCAAGTATTCAAAGCCGCCCCTGTAGCATAAAAGCAGCCCTAGACAACATGTAAACAAAGGGGCATGCCTGTGTTCCAACTATGAAAACTTCATTTACAAAACCAGGCAGTCAGTTTGACTGTAGTTTGTTGATCCCTGGTTTAGCGGATCATTTGGTTTTTATATAATTTATGTGATTATTAATATGCTTGCTATTTACTTTCTACTTGTCCCACATGCTCTTTGTTCCCTTTTTCCTCTTTTTTCTCACTTCTTTTGGATTGTGTACATTTTTATGATTCAGTTTTTCTCCTTGTTGGTTTATCACCTCTAACTATTTGCTACACTACTGCTAGCCCTATATAAACATCAAGGAATGTTCCCTCTCTTTCTCCGGCCTCAGGTAGTTTCCTCACACATATGTGCTGATCATTATTCAGCTAGCTAAAGACTGGAGGAGGCTCTTCTGCAGATCTCCAGAGTGCTCTCTCTGTGCAGCTTTCTCCTTCCTGGTACTCTGCCCTGAGAACTTGATCCACTTTGGCCTCCTTACATTCCCAGCAATTCAGGGAGACTTCCAGGCTCCGCCTGGCTTCTTCCTTCCCGTACCACAGTCTGGAAGCTATCCAGGCAACTATAGTGCTCAACTTGTTATTAGAGTTTCCCATCCTTCACAGATCATTTCCATCGTTTCCTGATATCCAATGTCTTCAAAATTGTTTTTTCAAATATTTTGTTCAGTTTTTTTTTTCCATTGTTTCAGGCAGAAGGGGAAATTCAGTCCCTTTTAATCCATCTTAGCCAGAATCAGAAGTCGCCTGATATTTTAAAACATTCTTTGAAAACCAAATTTTAATGGTTATGTGACAATCCAAAGAAAGATGAACCTTAATTTTTCAAAATTATTGCTCTATTGTTGGAAGTCTAAAGTTCCTTCAAATTCTAACAACTACAAACAAAAAACTACAATGAACATCCTGAGAAGGAGCTATGCTTTCAAGCTGATAATTGTAGCCCAAGCAACTTTCTGCCACTGGCTTTCCATTTCAGCTTGAAAAAAGCTAAAAAAAAGGATAAAATTAAATATAAAGGCCATGTATCTAGCACATTATACTCTAAAATAACTCAGTGATCTTTCTTTTTGTTTTTTTTTAGACACATGCTTCCCACCCACATTCCATTCCCCAATTAAAGGGGGGAGAAGAATGAATTAATTAATTAATTAAGAAAAGAATTCCATAAAAATTTCCCACTGGTCTGAAGGACAAGGAATTTATTCTAAAGAGCATCTGTGAGGACTTCCCTGGTGGCAAAGTGGTTAAGAATCCGCCTGCCAATGCAGGGGACACAGGGTCGGATCCTGGTCTGGGAAGATCCCACATGTCACGGAGCAACTAAGCCCACATGCCACAACTTCTGAAGCCCACGCACCTAGAGCCCATGCTCCACAACAAGAGAGAAGCCACCACAATGAGAAGCCCGCGCACCACAACAAAGAGTAGCCCCCGCTCGCTGCAACTAGAGAAAACCAGTGCTCAGCAACAAACACCTGGCACAGCCAAAAAAAAAAAAAAAAAAAAATTAATAACAAGAAGTTTTTTTAAAAATAAATAAATAAAAGATAAAGAGCCTCTGTAGGAATTCCCTGGCAGTCCAGTGGTTAGAACTCCATGCTTTCACTGCTTAGGGCCCAGGTTCAACCCCTGGTCAGGGAACTGAGGTCCCACAAGCCACACAGAGCGGCCTAAATAAATAAATAAATAAATAAATAGCATCTGCATCTGACAAGGTAATGCTTTTTACATATGCCTATCATTAAAATTCTTTTTAATTATTCTTAGCTTAGAACAGTGTCTAAGTTTATACATAGCATAGAACTGTAAGCTCACAGATTAAAATTAGAAGACATGTCCATATCTTGGATCTTCATCTTTTTTGATGGGCAGGGGAGTCATCCTGGATCTTATAAGCTTGTGATAAAGGTGGAAAAGTATACATGTACACCATTTTGTATGTAGTTGTTCAGAGACCCTCTCATGGCCACCAGACTTAAATTCCTTGCTTTAAAATTATACATGAATAATAGCTACATATTTACCACCAGTTCTTTTATTTTGTCTCATCCGTTAAAATCTTAAGATTCTCCAAATCCATGAAATTTAAAAGTAACATAAGCATAGCAGAAAAACCCCATACATACTGGCTTTGAAGTTAAGACAGATCACAATCCATTCAGTTGTGCCATATGATATTTGTGGGTTTGTTCACAAATCACATAACCTCTCTGAGACCCAATCTCCTGATATCTATAAAATAAAGATATTACCACCTAGCTTTGCCTTCAATAAAAAGTAATGGCTATTAGAATAAACTGGTAAGTATTAATAAAATTAATACAATCACTACTTTTATGAAGGTAACAATTATTTCAATGTGTCTATGTTTCTTTTGTATTTTGGTGAACAGAAGTATATTAGCTGGGTTTTTTTCAACAAAATTATTAAGAAAGATTAATAATATTTTTTTAAAAACTGATTTTTGGGGGATGATTTTTCATCCTAAATCATTTCATAAATAAGAAATTTTACTGTATTTACTGGTTCATATCTGCATTATGTTATTATGTCTCCATTTTATAATTTCTATGTACTCTGAGACTCCTTCAGTTAGTATCTAAGAAGAGGACAATTCATAAAATTTACTCACTGGTCACATTTATTAAGAATATGCTCCATACAAGATGTCTATACAGACCCTGTTCTCAATCAGCTTAGAGTCTAAAATACAGGATAAGGATATGTAAATAAGTAATCACTCCAGGAAAAAAAAGAAAGGAATAAGTGTCTCAGAAAAGTTACATAGTGTTATGATTCCAAGACGAAGGGATTACTTGTAACTGGACGGAAATCGGAAAAAACTTTCATGAGCATAGCATTTAATATTCCTTGAAGGATAAGTGGGATTTTAAAAGATAAGCATGGTTTTAAAATGATGCACTAGGTTTTCTTGTATATAACTTACATCTCAACAAAATTGATTTAAAAAGAAAGAATGAAAAAAAGAAAGAAGAAAGAAAGAACGAATGTACACACTCTCAGCAGAGGCAACACATTTAACAAAGGTACTGGAAGCACCAACAGTTAAGACTACGACTTAAATTGAGAATTGGGACCCATATTCCCTTGAGGAGGGGTCCTTCTAGGCTGCCCTCTCTTTTCATTCTGTATACTGCCTATGTGATCTCATTCACCCCTATACACTTATGACTCCAACCAGGTCTCTTACTCAAACTTCTATCTCTGAACCCCCATATACAACTACTACACAATGTCTGCATTTTATCTGGGTGTACCAGAGGTAACTTACATTAACACATCCAAAATTAAACTTAGCATACTGCCCATAAACCTGTTCCTCCATTGGTTTACTTGTCAGATTCCTAACACCCAGACCACAAAAACTCAGATGTCATTCTAGATTTCTGTCGGTCATACATAATTGGTTGGTCACTAAGCCCCCTATGTTCAATCTATGTTGCCATAGCAAGTGAATCTTTTTTTTTTTTTGGCCGTGCCACGCAGCTTGTGGGATCTTAGTTCCCTGACCAGGGATTGAACCTGGGCCCCAGCAGTGAACGCGCTGAGTCCTAACCACTGGACTGCCAGGGAATTCCCCGCAAGTGAATCTTAATTGGTCTTCCAACCTCCATCTCATCATTCCCTTGACCTTTAATACTGCCTATAATACTATACTCTTAAATGCAAATCAAATCAAATCACTTTCTGTCTCAAAACCACCCAGTGGCCCCTTATCATCTAGAGAATTAACTCTGAAATCCTTACAGAGGATCAAATGAAGATAGGGAACTTACTATGACATTTATTTATCTGCAGGACTCCCCGCTAAGAAGCCTTTAGGCATCTCTCAGGCCAGAGCTGCATATCTCCAGCACTGAACACAATTTACACACAGAAAATATTTCATAAATGCTCAGTAAATGGAGATTCAGTGAGTAGAGAAGTGAATGAATTTCTCACTACTCCTCCACAGACACTCTACTTTCCAGCCATATTCTCTTTTTTTAATACCTTTGTACACTACTTTTCTCAGCCTAAAATGAATGCCCTTTTTAATCCTGTTCATCTCCAGTGTCTTCTCCTCTGTGCTCTACTCACACTGTACATATATCTAATACACACCTTATGAAACTGCATTACAATCGTCTGCTGCTGCCTCAAGACAAAATTCAAAATCGCCACCTCTATGCTATCTCTACACCTTAATAATCTATTACAATTACCTATAGTTAGATATTTGTCATTCCTATAAAACAGTGAGTTTCTAGATAGGAGGGATTGTGGCTTATTTATTAACTGTTATGGGCTGAACTGTGTTCTTCCCCAAAATTCATATGTTGAGACTATAACCCCCAATATCTCAGAATGTGACTGTATTTGGAGTAGAGACTTTAAAGAAGTAATCAAGGTAAAAGAAAGTCATAAGAGTAGGCCCTAATCTAATCTGATTTGCGTACTTATAAGGAGAGGAAATTTGGACACACACAAGAGACACCAGGGGTGCATGGACACAAAGAAAAGACCATGTGAGGACACGGCAAGATGGTAGCCTCCGAAAACAAAGGAAAGAGGCTTCAGAGGAAACCAAATCTGCCGACACCCTGATTTTGGACTTTTAGCCTCCAGAACTATGGGTAAATCAATTTCTGTTGTTTAAGCCACGTAGTCTGTGGTATTTTGTTAAGGAAGTCCTAGCAAATTAATACTATAACATATAGCATAATGTCTGTCACATAGTAATTATTCAATATGTATTACTGATCTGAATATCTCCATCTCAAGAGGCAAGGGCTGTCACAGTACTCTAAGCACTCAGCTCGGTAACAGCACATGATACTTACAAATACTAATAGAAAATATGAATGAGTTTGACTGAAGCATAGCCCTAGAGGGCTCCAAAAGCTGGGGTGAATCTGTGAGCTTTATTCCTAAACAACTGGTACAAAACAGAAGATTTTGAGAATACTACAAGACTAGGGCTGAAATTTCATCAAAATCAGCTAAATGAGGGTATGTATGTGAATGCACTTGAGGGCTAGAGGGGGCATGTGGTACAAGACAAAGAATGGGGAACAGTTAAACATAAAATATACCACATATTTATAAGATAATAATTAGGATCAAATATCTGATACTAGTCACATTTAGAACCTACAAACTAAAACTCTTCTGGCTAACATATTTAATTTTTGTCCACTTTATCCTCAAGGGAGAATCTGGGTAAACACTTAGGCAACATGTACAGCTTCCAGAATGTTGGCTTTTGTCTTCTATGTACATGCTAGTTTTTTTCCCCAAATGGCCAAGTGTTCTGCAAAACAGAACACTGTAAGCTTTCAAATACTCATGGGAACTTGTAAAAGTAATACAACATTCATGTAATTTCCACTTGCTACACAACAGACCCTGAGGTTATTTTCCTAATACATAACAAGTTGTTCTGTTGCTAAGAAGAAAAAAAGGGCTCTTGACTGAAGATATGAAAAAATCTGAACAGAGCCGAAATCATGCTTTTGAATTATATGACATTTTTTGCATCTAAAACAGTGAAGAAATAAAGTTACAAGTGTATCATGTCAACTCTAACTGTGAGATAGAGCCATATTCTTTGATTATACAACTGCATTCTGTAGTAAAAGGTTATTATGCACCAGAAATCATTGCTTCTTTCATAAAAGCAATATTATTTCAATGTGGTTATAATTAAGTTACACGGGGCGGGGTGGGGGGAGAATCTGGATTGACCCTTTCTACTGGCTTTTTCTAAACGCTCAAATTCATTTTTCACTATCAGTCCCTAGATTTGTTCCAAAATAGGATTAAATTTTAAATGTGGTCCAGGGAATATACTAATAAGCACAAAGTACAAAGGGTCATTCTAAAGCAAATATGTAGGTACCCACTAAGGAAACAACTTATAACAAATTAAAGCATAATTTAAATAATAATGATAACAAGAATAAATATATGAATGACTAAACTTTATGGAATACTTCTCACATCTCAGGCACTATGCTAAGGGCCTAACATATTCAAGTTGAACCACATGAAAATGGCAATTTCATAAGGTTTAACCTAATACATTTTCTCATCTAATCCTTACAACTACCCAGTGACAAGAGTACTATAATTATCCCTATTTGCAGATAAGGGAACTAAAATTTAGAGGACTTAACTTGATCAAGTTAAAGAACTAGGAAATAAAACTGGGACTGAAGTCTAGGTGTACGTCCAAAGCCCAGGCTCTCCTTACCTATTGCACAGTTTCAGTAACCTCTATGTCTTGAAAAACTAACAGGATGAGAGCGTAGGCACTCAAGTACTCTCACACACTGCTCAAGGTCACTATATAGACACTTGTGCAACTGTACCTTCACCAAGAACGCAGCAAGGGAATCAAAGGAGACTGACATCCAGCCCATTCTTTACTAGCCAAACTGTGGCCCTGTTGCAGATGCCATCTACACTGAAAAGGAGATTCTCTCAGTCACACAAAACTGCTATATTGGTTAACAAGTGACCCTGATGCTGCTAGAAGATTTTTTAAATTGTGAGAAAATTTTAACAACACAGTTTAAAAGCCTTAAAAGAGATTATTATACAATCTTTGATCCAGAAATTTCACTTCAAGGAATTTATCTTCAGGAAATAATTAAGGATATACATAAAATTTATGCCATATTCATCAGTGTTATAATAGAGAAAAAAGCTAAAAAATCTAATATGTCCAACAATAGGGTAGTAGCTACTATAATACATCCATATGATAAAAATTATGTGGTAAAAATACATTAACTCATAACCTTTTCACAAAATATTACATGAATGAAAATGTTTACAAAAGTTATATTTTCATTTTAGTAAAAATATTATTCATACATGTATTTCATATATAATATCTGTGCATGTGTATGTGTGACAGAGAGAGAGAGAGAGAGAGAGAGGGAGGGAGGGAGGGAAAGAGAAAGAGAGAAAACACTAAATAACAGGATTATAGGTTGCTTTAATTTTCTTAATTTTTATCCTCATAAATTTTTCTATATGATATACAATGAAAAGTAAAAAAAAAAAAAAAAAAACCTAAACAAACAACAACAAGATATAAATGTCCTGATACAAAGCTTAAAAACTGTTAGATACCAAGAGTAGCTATATAAAAGTTTATTCTGCCTCTTAACTTGGAATTAAAGTATGTAATTTACTGTGGTCTAAACTGAGACAAGAAATACTTAACTTCATGTAGAAATGAGAAATCCAGGTCATTCTAACAGGTGGCCTGAGTTAAGAACCACTGCCCATAAATACAGACACAAAGCAGAAACTGTATTCTGAATATCTTTAGATAACTGAAAGTTTGCGTTAATTTTTTAAAAATAAAAAGCATCTTAGTTGTATATCATCTGTGAAAGAAACAATTCTCAACAGAGTAAGAAAAAGAGTAATGACCCCTGCCAGCTGGGAAAGGGCCTAGCACTATCGGCCAGGCCTTGGTGTATTCATATGAAACATAAAAACAATTTTAGGGACTTCCCTGGTGGTCCAGGGGCTAAGAATCTGCCTTCCAATGCAGGGGACGCAGGTTCCGTCCCTGGTCGGGGTACTAAGATCCCACATGCCTTAGGGCAACTAATTCCACGCGCCGCAACCGCACGCTCTGGAGCCCACGTGCCACAACTAGCGAGAAGTCCGCAAAACGCAACGAAGATCCTGTGTGCTGCAATTAAGATGCAACACAGCAAAATAAATAAAATAATTTTAAAAAATGAAAAATTAAAAAAAAAACTTAAACAATATTACAGAACACCACTCTGTGACCATGGTGGATCAAGATAAAAACAAGACCACTCCATAATCATGTCTGAACACAGACAAAGTATGAACGCTGTCCTAACCACAAAAATAACCAAATATAGTCCTATCCTGGGTAAGCTGAATGACTGCTGCTTCTTTACCAATCACAACTTTAGCCCTGCTCCATTCTTCTTGCCTTCCAGGTTCTTAAAATACCTAGTCCCCGAATTATTCCCACTTCCTAAGAGCATCTAATCCACTGCAAAGCCCTACTTCCTTAAACCCTCCCCAGAATCACTTAATGCTAGCTCAAATCCTATATGGCTCCCCATGATATACATTCTCCTTTATTACAATGTATCAATAAATTCATCTTGTTTAACTACAGATTATTCCTGGAGGTCTCCCCTGGAGGGCATTAACAGAGTTGGGACTACAGATTAGAGTACAGGGTGGGATTAGGAGTAAACTAATAAAATTATATAAAAATACATGCAGTCTATAAAACAGATAACATCTATCTACCTAAAGGAGGTCTTTTGATAAGTAAACTTATCCACAATAAGTTTCCACAAATTCGAAATTACCAGTGTTTATCAGCACTGGTGATGTTAACTAAATAAACAAATCTTAAATTCACAACTATTCAGTTTTCCATCTTACCTGAAAAAAACAAGAATCTAAGTATAAAAAGTGAAAGGTAAATCAAGAAACTAAACCCTGAACATAATACTTAGAATAATAAAATCCTCTAATCTAAATATATTATCTAATAATTTAATAAATGAATTAGCAAATATTATATATAGGATGGATAAACAACAAGGTCCTACTGTATAGCACAGGGAACTACACTCAACATCTTGTGATAAACCATAATGGAAAAGAATATGAAAAAGAATATATGTATAACTGAGTCATTTTGCTGTACAGCAGAAATTAAACACAGCATTGTAAATCAACTATACATCAATAAAATTTTTTTAAAAGAATAATAAAATCCTCTAATTTAAATATATCATTTAGTAATTTAACAAATGAATTTAATAATTAAATATTTAAGTATATTATTAGTTCCTCATCAAGAAGTTTCTAAATACAATAATATGTCATTAAGATTAATTTATCTATCTGAAATACAGGCAAGCTTTATTTAAATTTTAAACTATCTTCTCATTGATCACCAAAGTCAACCTTGCCCAGTGCATCCTTACCTCCTGGGTCCTTATCTGGATTGTACTCTAAAGCATTGCTACAGATGAGGTCAATATCTTTCAGGAAATCCTTAGCAGTCAGGTAATTATGCTTATCAATCTTAGTGATTACTGTTGATAAATCCATTGGTTCCTTGATTACTTCAAGATAATCTGAAACCTAAAACAGGATATTTTAATGAAAATTACTTCTGATATTTCATATAATCTACTCATAAAAACATAAAACCATACAGTTATTTTTAAATTAAATCTAGATATCTAGGAAATAATTATAGATAAGGATAAAATTATAGAGCAATTTATGCCACTAAAGATACTATGTCATACTTTCCATGAAAAGCTTCAGTTTCAAGTCACAACTAAATCAACTCTGAAAAGTCTCTCATCTTGAAATATGAAACAAACTGTGTCAGCTGTCTTTTTTTTTTTTTTTTTAAATCCTTTGGATACATCTGAGAAGAAAATGTATCGGTAAAAATACCCAATAAGCATCAATAAATGTTACCTCAAGAAAAAAATTTTTTAAGGAAAATAAAAAGAAACACAGATTTTCTTTTCTTATTATTAGAGATGTTCTCGGGTAAATCTCTTTAAAATCTCTAAACAAAAAAATTATCTCTCTTTTTCAGTTTTCCAGGATGAATCGTTTCATGGAAAGAGTTTTCTGCTCCTTTGGATTCATTACAAACATTCTGAGTCAACTATATAACAAAAGTAAGTATTGCTTTCATAACTAGAAAAAATTTACTGGCCTTGTCCCTAAATATAAACAAATCTACAAGCAAAAAATACATTTTGCTCAGTGTGATTTTCTGGGAGATAACCCAAAATAGAGATATTGGTCATGACTGCCCAATAAGTTGTATGTTTTATATCATTTGACCAATAAGAAAGCTCTTCCAACCTATATATCTATAGGTATACCTTGTTTTATTGCACTTGCCTTTACTGTGCTTTGCAGATATTGCATTTTTTAAGAAATTGAAGGTTTGTGGCAACCCTGTGTTGTCAGATGATGGTTAGCATTTTTTAGCAATAAAGTATTTTTTAATTAAGGTATGTACATTTTTTGTAGATATAATACCATTGCATACTTAAAGAAGACTACAGTGTAGTGTAAACATAACTTTTATATACACTGGGAAACCAAAGAATTCGTGTGACTCACTTTATTGCAATATTCACTTTACTGCAGTGGTCTAGAACTGAACCCACAATATCTCCAAGGTGTGTATGACTGTATTGTCTTCCTTAATACAAATCTCCAATCAAGTAATTAGGTCTGACATAAACACAGTCTTAGAAATGTCTAATTAGTCCGGGGCCAAATTCTGGGAATAGGGTAATTTCTGTTCTATGAAACTAAAGGCTAGTTTTCTCCATTGCAGATGGCACTGATGCTTTTTGGGGATTTTTTTTTTTTTTTTTGGCCTCGGCATGTGGGATCTTCCCCAGCCAGGGATCAAACTCATGCCCCCTGCATTGCGAGCATGGAGTCTTAACCACTGGACTACCAGTGCAGTTCACTGATGCCTTTTTTTAAATTTACATATTGAATATATATTCATATGAATAAATACACATATATGCATATACAAAAACATATGCATATATATACACATACATATTATTTATATGTTTTTAAATTTTTAGGTAGGTGTGTGTGCATGTTTTAATTTATTTTTCATTCTCTAGGAGCTAAAAAGCCCGCCAATCTCCTTATAGGGGAGATAGTGGAGCTATACTCAACAAGGAACAGTTCAGAAGCTATTAGTTGGATCCTTGGCTCTGACAATTGACGTATTGTGTACACATGGAAAACATTTTATAAACTTTTGCACTATAAAAATTTATATTACTAAAGACCATAAAATTTTAGCACCTATGCTTAATTTTAAATTCAACGCTTATTTTCTAAACTTTTGTTTCCTCTGCCATTTGCTTTGGAATTTGATAAAGTTTTTAGACATTTCAAATTCATTATTTTAATACAAGTTTTTGTGTTTTAGGTTATCAAAATGTTATCTTAGTCTCCCCTCTCTATCTGTCCCAGAGACCCCTAAGTTTTCAGCCTTAAAAGTAAACAAAGAAGCAGCAGCAAAATGAACCTGAGAAAGCAAAAAAAAAAAAAGGAAAAAGAGAAAACATAACCCTAAAATTAAAGTTTTAACTGACCAACATCTTCTATCCCCTTCCACTGCCTTACCATCACTTATAAAACTTTCACTCTATCACAGATGGCATTTGAAATCTGACAATCTCTTCTGGTTAGACAGAAAAAGTTTTCCTGGACAAAGGCAAAACTGGTACACTCCCAGCACAGGAGGCTGACTTGGGGGCAAGTTCTTATCAATTAAGTGTCAGAGTTCCCATACCCAATTTGAAATAAAAATAAACATTTATAACAATCTTTAAAGTGGGCTGATAGTTTTAAGACTTTCTGAAAATACCATGAGGGAAAAAATATGCTTCACAAATATAAAATATGTATTAATTGCAAGAGCAAATAGGCAAGTCCTGTCATTCCAGCAGAAAAAGATGACAGCCGTGATATAAAGAATGTGGACTTCGAATTTGAAGAAACATTGAGTGTTGGCTGCGTCACTTGCCAATAAGCCTCAGTTTCTTCAACTGCAACATAATAATGACCTTGTGGGGTTGCTGAAAGGATCAAATGGCTAAAACTATGTATTGTGGATAAACATACAAATAAAATTAAACATAGTCCCTTTATTCCCAAAAGGGGGAGGTGGGGGGAATAGATATTTTCAGGTTTTCCAAGGGGAAAAAACATAATGCTAGCCCACAGGCATAGATGAGGTAATGGTTCCAAAGGAATCTGCTCAGATCCAAGAGTACAGATTTCACAACGAGGACACAACATTAAACTCTGCATCACTTCATAATTCAAATTTAAAAAAAGATGAAGAAAAAAATTAAAACTAAAAACACCAAAGCTGTTCAAACATGGAGTCTGAACTATAAGAAGAATGCCAGTAAAGACTGCATTATGTGCATCCACACACTATATTATCCCAGGATAAAACAAAACAAAATAAAATTTATTCTACAGTATTATAGTAGATTCCAAATGGAAAATTTCTTTTCTCATCATCACAAACCATGCTCCCACAAGGACACAAAACAATACACGTAGAAAGTGAGAAATTTTCCACTCGGAGCGGAGAAAATTCTTGGAGAAAAAACATGTCTTGGAGAGAAAAATAATAGGCTGTGCTTATAACCTCATACAGCATCTTAGTCACAGACATTTCCAAAATATGAAAGACAAATTTCAGGTTTCTCAGCTACCTCTTTCAGTAAGGTATACACAATTTGGGAAATGCCAATTTTAATTGGTATTGATTGGTTAATACCAATATTCTTTTGGAAAGCAGGATTTATCCTGGAATAAAAATAGTCTAGTATGGACATTTCACTAAAGTAACTTTTAATCCTCTTCTTAAATTGAAGAGTAAGAGATCACAAAGATCAATACTAATCAAGAGGACATATACAAATTGTCATTAATTTCATCCAAAAGTCACCAGATGTTTGCTGATGACATCGGTAGTTATCACATGGATTAAAATTTTACAGGCTAGGGGTAATATTCATCCATGCCTTTGTTTTTTTCCTTCCAAAAAAAGATGTCAACATTTTTTTCTTTTAGCCAGTTCAACTTCACTGTTTGCACACTACTGAAACAAGACCTCTTCAATATCCACCGGTTTGCTGAAGATGTTAAAGCGTTTATCTGTGGCCAGCCTCTTGGTTACATCCCTGAGAAACAACCGCAACTCTCTTAAAGTATTTTCCTCCTGGTCCTCCATCCGAATTTTTTCTGATTCTGATAATTGACGAGGTGGAGAAGGTAGTGCAAGTGGAAGAACTTCCATAGCACAAAGACCTAAAGAAAGTAGAAGAAAATGTTAAGATTCCAACATGGCAGGGTCAGGACCTCAATTACTTTTCTGGCACTCTCTCAAAATGTTTTTTTAAGAAAAGGAGAATTCCAAATACATGTGAACCATGTGAATTCAGCAGGTAAAAATTTGAATGGAAACCAAAAGTACATTAGGGAATAGCTTTACTTTTACAAAATAACTTACAACAGGACGTCTTTAAAGCACAAATGATACGATTTTAAATAATTTGATTCTGAGATATTATTTACATACAACTTTAAGAAAAAAATTTCAAATCAATGTAAGTATCTTAAGGCGAAGTACTTGTATACTGATTTGCTGAAGTCAACCTTATTTAAAGATGTTTCTCAAAATGAGGTTGCCTTATATGCATGAAATTTAAACGGGCAAGGAATAATTCTTTGATCCTTCCCATTCCCAAAGACTTCTAACTTTAGACAAGTCTCCTACCCTCATATTCTTACTACAACACAGTTGGGATAGTAAATGGCACCTGCAGGGAGTGGAAAAAAAAAATAGTAACTAAAAAAAGAATCCCAAAGCATGAAGAAGATGGAAAACCCAGGCTTAAGTGTTATATATAAAATCTATGGTATTCACTATCTACTGTAAAACAAACAAAACATCTTCTTAGAAGGTAAAGTATTAACTTGCCTAACCATAATGCTCTCTAATTCCTTAAAAGATTTTCCTGATATCACACTGAAGCTCAGGATTAAAATCCTAAGTATTCTCGTCGATTTCTAAATAGCCCCTAAGATGAAAAATGAAAGTCAACAGGAGCAACTCAAAAAGAAAAAGAATTATGTTCAGCCTTAACATAGCCAATTCAGATATACGGGACTGAAATATGTCTAGGAACATGCAAGATACTTTATTAAAATGAATCATTTTAATAATGAAATATTTTAAATGCTGTTATTTAGATTAACAGAAGGCAACAACGAATAATCAGAAGGTATAACTTCCATGTTGAATATTCCAAGGTTTCTATGGGGAAAACCCCACAGCTACAGTCATTTGATAGATGTTCATCTCAAAAGCACTGAGAAAATGTGAAAAGGAGCCACTAAAGGACAATAGAATTATTGAAGTATTGGATAATATAGCCACTGAAAAACAAAGTATTGGATAATATAACCACTGGAAAACAAAGAAGTATGAAAAAGCAAGGAGTTGGCAGGGATGGGAAATGTATTTAATATCCTATAAGAACAGCTACGAGAAACATAAAAAGCAGAACGAAAAGAAAGAGGCTTAAAATTTTTTTTAACAAACAGGACTGCTATTTTCTAGAAGAGGATGAAAGATTAGGCAAGGGGATCTTATCTTTTTGCACCTTTAGTTTTAAGAAAAGAAACTCTCTTTTGAATGACTTAGCATGCAGTCCTTACTTAAGTCAGGGGACTGAAAATCTAATTTTGAGGCCCCTCTTAATGCTATTAGGCCCAAATCCAAGAAAACTCTAATGCTTAAAGAAAGCCATGATAGATTTCCAAGTGCCTAGCATAATATATCTAACATAATAGGTGCTCAATAAATATTTGAAAAATCAATCAATAAATAAAATAAACCAGAAAAGGCAAATGTTCTAACCAGTTCTTGGCCCAACAAAACCACCCTGGCCCAGAAAGCAATCAGCACAACACCTGTTGTTCACAACCTGACAGTTTGAGTCCTTAGTACTTAAAGTGACTAAAACACAGCAGAACCAAAGACCTTTTTTTGAGCCTCAGAATGTGAAATCTACCCAGAGCATCTGGATTGAAGTGATAAGGAGACTACTTCATAAACAGTCACTCATTAGTAAAGCTTTAACAATGAGGCTGTACTTCCCAATCTCCTCAAGTCAGGTAAACACAATGGCCACTTCCACATGTGTTCATCTAAAGTTAAACAGAACCTGAAAAACTGTCTTCATTTCCACAAAGAAATGGGTTTTTTAAAAAGATGACTGCAAGATAGGGTATCTCTTAACTCCAACCCACCCATTTTCCTAAAGGCTTTAGGAACTTTACCAGTGTGTTTCCTTCGTGGTGGAGCCATTGAGGCCTGATTGAGAATCAGTTCTTGGAAAAACTTTCTTCTGTCCTCTTCAATAGGCCTTTGAATATACAAGACCTCTTCGTACTGTATTCTAAAGATACATTTAACCTACACACATACACACACACACAAAGACATTAAATATTTAGAGAATTAAAAGCTTACATATTATACCAAATTATAATTTCTTCAACTTCGGTACCATTTTCAATGTTCATTGAACATTCATGCGCGGTTAAGGTTAACCTAGTCTTAGGCTATGCTGTTGAGAGGTTCAACCTCATGGAATAAACAAGAATGAAAGAATGATCCAGTTGCTCAAGTCATTAATAAATTATACTATAATATAAAAAAGGATAGTTGATTGTAATAGTCAGATGGCAACAATCTCAAAGAGCTGTTGCATAAGAGCTGAAAAGTAATTATCTACAACTTATTTACAATAGAGAGCTGAGAGGATGCTAACAGCATTGCCTGATCTTAAGCTGTTTCTGTGTACTTCCTATCCACCAACTTCCCTTCCTGGGCTCTTTCCCTACTAAGTCTATTCTACTGTATCCTCTGGAATCCTGAGTTCATTGCAGAAAAACTATACCTCCGATCTCACCAAAGAATGCTCCACAATGACACCACCTTCCATGCAAAACTCCCAAGCAAAATTAAGCCAGTCATGCTCATATCCCTCAACTCCTTCCAGTTAGTGATCGCCACCTCTCCTTTGTTCACCTGCTCTATAAAGACGTTGACACCAGATGTCCCCCTTGCAAGATATGCTGTTTAAATCCTCTTTACATCATCCACATTTGTCGATACACTTTATTTAATTCATGTTTTCCTAGGTCTGTTTCCTTCTTCAAGATACTAAACTCCCTGAGAACAGAACTCATCTGTTTTCCTATACCAACCACCATGCCTGGCACCTAGCAATGCTTAATAAGCATATACTGAATGAATAAAGCTTGTGATTTTGTTACCCAGCCCACATCAAATTGGAAACTGCACATAAAAAAGGGGAAAGGTCACTAATATGGAAAGAAGTACCAACCATGACAGTGTGGAAATACTGGATTAAAATTTAAAACATCAGATCCTAGCCCAAATATAGGTACATATTTCTGGTAGACTTTGGATAGTCCATTCAATTTGTTATGTCTAGCCACTTATTGAACTGCAGACTGTGAAATGAAGAATTACTTAAATATTATTTTAATCTATCTTTGTAACAATGAGGTAGGTAGGGAGTCCCTCATTTTACAGATGAAAAAACCTAGGCTTGGAAAGGTTTAAGTAACTGGCTTGAGGTCACAAAGTGAATAAATAGAGAAGACTAGATTATATAAGCTCTGAAGGTCTTTTCTAACTCTAAAATCCTAAGACAGAGAAGAGACAATGAAAAGTAGCCACCAGAATTCAATATTTAGATGGGAAATTATTTACGTCAACCCAAAACCAAATCCTTAAAGAGTTTACATAAAATTTCACCTTGTGACCTTCCGATATTTTCTTTGAAGACTACCTTCATGTAAAAACCCCTCCAATTCTTCGATCTATATTTTGCTGGCCTTCCCCCTTCAAAGTTCTGGCAAGCAAATTTACCACTGACCATCCATCATGTGTCAAATATCATGCCAAACACTGCAGTCAAAAACCTGAAGAAAATAGGCTTACTTCCTGCTGTCAAGTCTCTTCAGTCTCATAAGAAAGCATTATGATACCATGCCAGAAGTGTTATAACAGAGGTAGTGAAACAGAGGAGACCCTGCAAGGGGCATGGGTGAAGAGGCATTAGATAAGATATAGCAGAAAATGCTAACATTAACTGGGTCTTGAAAAATAAACAGAACACAATACCCTAGAAGTACCAGGATTTTGTTCAAGGGTAGTAAAACATTTAATTTGTTTTAAATACTCTTCCTTCTGATCATTTTTCAACATTGTGTTGAACCTGGTAAATGTAAAAGCATACCAAGAGCAAGTCTACAATAATCCCCCTGATATCAGCTTTTCTGATTATTACCAACAGCTTGTTTTTCTTTAAATTCACTATCTTCTGACATTCCCAGCCTCAAACTTCATACTGCAACAAGACAAACCTTATATAATTCCCTCAACGAATCATGTTCTCTTTCACACTGGTTCACAACAGTCTTTATAGATGCTACTCACTCTTTCCTAAACTGTTTTTTTGGGTTTTTTTTTTTTAACTCTCTACTCAAGCCAGTGCTTTCTGGGTGATGCTTTCTCTGACTTTCCCAGATAAACTTAGACATACCTTCTACTATCTCTCATTAAACTTGTTTTAAGTTCAATAATTTTTAGTAAATTAATTCAGCTGTGCAACCATCACAGGTCAGTTTTAGAATATTTCCATTACCTCCAAAAAGTTCCCTTGTGCCCATTTGCAGTCCATCCACACTTACACTCCCAGCTGACAACCAATGATTTGGTTTCTGTGTCTAGAAATTTGTCTCTTCTAGAAATTGCATATCATAGAATTGGTAGTCTTTTGTGTCTAGTTTCTCTCACTTTTAGCGTAATATATTGAGGCTCACCCACACTGGAAAATGTATCAGTAGTTCACTCCACTTATTGCTGAATAACATTTCACTCTACGTATATATACGACATTTTGTTTTGCCAATCACCAATTAATAAATACTTGGGTTATTTCCACCATGATGAATAATACTAGTAGGAACACTGGCGTACAAGTTTTTGTGTGAACGTATGTTTATATTTCTCTGGAGTAGTTACCTAGGAGTGGAAATGTTGAGTCATATTATAAGTTTACGTCTAACACTTTAAGAACTGCCAACTTTTCCAAAGTGGCTATACCATTTTACAATTCCACCAGCAATACACAAGGATTCAAGTTTCCTACATTCTTGTCAACACTTGGTGTTGTCTGTCTTTGTGATTATAGCTATCCTAGTTGGGTGTGCAGTGGTATCTCATTCCTGAATGACTAATGATATTGAGAATCTTTTCTCATGCTTATTACCCTAAGAATATATATACTCTTTGATAAAATGCCTATTCAACCCTTTAGCCCATTTTTAAATTGTAGTTTTCTTTTTAAATCTGTGGTAAAATGGTCATAACAAAATTTGCCATTTTAACATTTTTAAGTTGTACAGCCTGTTGCATTAAGTGTATTCACATGGTCGTGCAGTCATCACTACCTATCTACCTTCAAAACTTTTTCATCCTCCCCAACTGAAACTCTACCCATTAAACATTAACTCCCTACACTCTCCCTTTCCCCAGGTCCTGTCAACCACCATTCTACTTTCTATCTCTACGAATCTGACTACTGTAGGAACCCTGTAAAGAGGGATCATACAATATTTGTCCTTTTGCGACTGGCTTATTTCACTTAGTATAATGTCCTAAGATTTACCCATGCTGTAGTTACTCTTGTTGTAGAATGTGTCAAAATTTCCTTCTTTTTTAAAGCTAAATAATGTTACACTGTATGTATATGCCACATTATGTTTATCCATTCATCTGTTGATTTCTACCTTTTGGCTACTGTGAATAATGCTGCTAAGAACATGGGTATACAAACATCTGTTTGAATCCCTGCTTTCACTTCTTTTGGGTATATACCCAGAAGTACAATTGCTGGATCATATGGTAACTTTGTTTAATCCTTTAAGAAATCACCACACCAAACCATTTATTTTCAACGGAGGCTGCACAATTTTATGTTTCCATCAGCAATGCAGAAGGGATCCAATTCCCTCACATCCTAACCAACACTTGTTATTTTCTCTTTTTATGACAGTAGCCATCCTATTGGGTATAAAGTGGTATCTCATTGTGGCTTTGATTTGTATTTCCATAATGATTAGTGATGTTCAGCATCTTTTCATGTGCTTTATTGCCATTTGAGTATCATCTTTGGAGAAAATCTATGTAAGTACTTTGCCCATTTTTGAACTAGCTGTTTGGGGTTTTCTCTGTTGCTGAGTTGTAGGAGTTCTTTATATACTCTGGGTATCAACCCCTTATCAGATATATGATTTGCAAATATTTTCTCCCATTCAGTGTATTGTCTTTTCAATCTATTAATAGTTTTATTTTTGATGAAGTCCAATTTATCTATTTTTTCTGTTACCTGTACTTTTGGTGTCTTATCCAAGAAATCACTGACGAATCCAATGTCATGGAGCTTTTCCCCTATGTTTTTTCCTAAGGGTTTTATAGTTTTAGGTCTTTTTTTTTTTAATTTATTTATTTATTTTTAATATAAACATTAGTATTTAACATACCTTAAAATAGTAATAATTCATGTTCATTTACTATACCATTTTTAATTTAAAAAAAAATTTGGGAGGATCACCTTCCTCTTAAATTTTAAGAAATCATAAAATTGTTTTACAACCAAAAATTTAATACTAAGATATTTCTCTTGTATACATGATCATTTATCTGAGTTTTCAATGTCCCTACTTGATGTTTCTACTTAAGTTACTGATTTTTACCTCCCAGATCCCACCATAAACTGAGAGACACAAAATGACATGAAATACTGAGAAGACAAAATACTATATGTAATCTTTACTTTCATCAGTGTAGCTGAGGAGATATTTCTTTAAAATTCACTTCTAATATACTGAATTATACCATTCTGAGCCTGCCCATAATTTAATGCCAAAGTACATACTGTGAATCTCTTCAGAAATTTAAGTGCAATTCCAAAGTCTGCTTTCCTTCCTGCAAATATTTCCACTTTTATCTGCTTCCTTGTTTAAAAGTCTCTTTACTATGCTCAACCTTTGATTCTTTTTTCTAATTCTCCGGAAGAGAAATAACTTGCAATTCTCATATATAGCAATTAAAATTCTCCAAATTCTCAGAAAAGGTCTTCAGGGTCCACAGAAGTAAATTTACTTACACTAGAATGTTGCAAAAAAAAAAAAAAAGACGCATGAGGCTAGGCAGGAGTTACTTAAAGCCTTTGTGATGATTAAACAGTTTCTTTTTTCGTGCAACAAACATTTACTAACCTATTCCACTGTGTCAGGAAGCGAAGGGCAGTAAGACAGTCCCCTCCTCTCAAAGAACTTGTGGTCTAGGTCAGAGAGTCTCAAATGTTTTGGTCTCCACACTTTATTAAACTCTTAAAAATTACTCAAGAACCCAAAAGAGCTTTTGCTTATCTAGATTATATCTGTCAATATTTATGTACTAAAAATTAAAACTAAGAACCTTCCAAATTATGTATTCATTTAAAACCTATTACATTTAATGTTAACATTAAAAAATATATTCTTCTAATGAACTTATCTACGAAACAGAAATAGAATCATAGACATAGAGAACAGACTTGTGATTACCGAGGGAGAGGGTTGGATTGGGAGTTTGGGATTAGTAGATGCAAACTATTACATATAGAATGTATAGGGGTTCCCTGGTGGCACAGTGATTGAGAGTCCACCTGCCAATGCAGGGGACACGGGTTCGAGCCCTGGTCCGGGAAGACTCCACAGGCTGCAGAGCAACTAAGCCCATGCACCACAACTGCTGAGCCTGCGCTCTAGAGCCCGCGTGCCACAACTACTGAAGCCCACACTCCTGGAGCCCGTGCTCTGCAACAGGAGAGGCCACTGCAATGAGAAGCCTGCGCATTGCAGCGAAGAGTGGCCCCTGCTCGCTGCAACTAGAGAGGGCCCGTGCGCAGCAACGAAGACCAAATGCAGCCAAAAATTAATTAATTAATTAATTTTTTTAAATTAATTTTTTAATAAAAGAATGTATAAACAACAAGGTCCTACTGTATAGAACAGGGAACTATATTTGATATCCTGTGATAAAGCATAATGGAAAAGAATATGAAAAAGAACGTATATATGTATAACTGAATCACTTTGCTGTACAGCAGAAATTAACATAACACTAAATCAACTATACTTCAATAAAATAAATATAAAATATATATATATTCTTTTGAAAGACATATTTTTCCAAAATATAAAACATTATATATATATTTTTTAAAAATTTAGTGAGAAAAGTGGCACTGTTTTACATTTCTTCAAATCTCTCTTATGTCTGGCTTAATAAAAGACAACTGGATTCTCATTTTCTGCCTCTGCATTCAATCTGTTATAGTAATGTTGCTCTGATTCGTATACATGAAGAAAACCCATATTCAAGAAGATACATAGTTGCAAAAAAGAGGAATGTGACAAACCTCTGAAAGTCTCGTGGGGCCCACAAGGGTCCTTGGGCCACACTTTGATAACAGCTGGTCTAGAACAATGATTTCCAATGGTTTTTTTTTTTTTTGATGAAACACCTAATCAGTAAAAAAATCTGAAAATACTACCTCCAGACTTGACACTTGTGCATATCAAACTCAATAAATGATACTTTAAAAAAAAGGACTTCCCTGGTAGCACAGTGGTTAAGAATCCGCCTGCCTATGCAGGGGACACGGGTTTGAGCCCTGCTCCAGGAAGATTCCACATGCCGCAGAGCAACTAAGCCTGTGCACCACAACTACTTAAGCCCGCGCGCCTACAGCCTGTGCTCCGCAACAAGAGAAGCCACCGCAATGAGAAGCCCGTGCACCGCAACGAAGAGTAGCCTCCGTTCTCTGCAACTAGAGAAAAGCCGGCGCACAGCAATGAAGACCCAATGCAGCCAAAAATAAATTCATTAATTAATTAAAAAAAAAATACTCCCTCCAGTATATACATACTTACTTAAATGTACTATTCTACTAATATTACTATTTCTATTATGAAACATACACACACATTTTTAAGATAATATGAAAAATAAAAGTGAATAGAAGTTCTAATGTTTTTCTCAATATCCTAATGCATTGTCTTACTTTGGGATTAGAAAAGGGAGAGCTATACAAAGACACATTTATAAGAGAATTTTAAAAGGGCTCCAAAAGATGAGATTGGCACTCTGTCCCACAAAAAGAAAACATTTTTGTATCCCTAATATTAGTCCCATGATGACTAATTTTTTTTGTTTGGTGTCATTTTTAAAAATTGAGTGGAGAACCTTTTCTTTTCATCTCTGAATGAGTTTATTTTCTGATGAGAACAGCAGCACTTATTACAGAAGATTTAGAAAACAGGTAACAAAAATAACTATAATCTTAAGACCCAGAGATAATTACTATTAACATTTCTATTAATAGTTACATATACATAGTTTTTTATATATGACTATATAACATATAATTATTTCTATATAAACCCAGGTAATGCCATATATATTGATTTAATATCTGCAATTATTAGCAATACATTCAAACATCTTTTCATGACATTAAATGTCTTCTATATCAATATTTTTAATGGTCTCATTGTATTTCATGGAAGGAATCCACTAAAATCAATCCCCTACTCTAGGACATTTAGTTTCCAATCGATGAAGAAAGGCTATGATAAGTACTCTTGTACTTTTTGTGTTGCCTGTGCTGTATCTTTATGTTTGTCCATGAAGAAAGGCCATGATACTTTCTGTGTTGTCTGTGTTGTATCTTTTTTATCTATGAAAATCTACTTACCTATAAATGGTATTGCTGAGCTAAAACGAATAGACATATTTAAATCTATTACTATGAACTGTCCTGGAGAGAGTTTATCCAACTTTTTTTTTTTTTTTGGCCTATTTGATAGGTTAAAATCTGTATCTTACTGTTATTTTAACTCATCATTGTATTTTCTTAAATACACTATAGTAACTGGCTATTTCTTTCTTTCTTTTAGAATCACTTAGTTTTTGCTACCCACTGTCTACTTCATGTCTTCTTCCATAGATCTGGCACCTTGCTAACCTACAGTTACTCAGTCTGCAACTCTCCATGCTTTTCATTCATTTACCAAATATTTATCAGTACGCGCTAAGTATTATTCACTACTATTTCAGTCTGTGACCTAAACAAAGCAATATACTAATGGCAAAGCTGAAATTAAAATGAAAGCCTTGTGGGCAGAGGAGGCTTTCCTAAGGACAATTAGTATAAAATGTTATGTAATCAGTAGTCTAAGAAAAACCCCATAATCTTCACCCACAATGTGAATATCCATGATAGCTTTAGTAGCTATTTGCTATAATAAGGGCAAAGAATACAGAAGACAAAGTGGGGGGGGGGGGGACCTGAAATTTCAGGATTCAATGTTAGTAAATTTTTAATATTTTAGCTATTAATTAATGTTATTGGTAAACAAATAATGAAAAAAGCCTACTCACCAGTAGGCTTTTTGAATCCACTAAAAATTATAACAATATAGCAACATTGAAAATATATAGATGCAATGTTAGTTTTTTAAAAAACTAAACCAACAATAAAATCACATATGCAAATAGACAACAAGAATAGGCAAAATTTAAATTGTTGTGTATCAAGAAGATAGGTTCAGTAAGACTTTTATTTACAAATTTTTCAAACAATATAAGGAAACTTCAGGTAAGTATATATTCCTAACTAGAGCCCTTAATTATCCCAATTTTCTTTATTTTTTATAAAGTTATAATAAAACTAGTTGACAGTGAGGATCTAATTTTTAAAAGTGGCTCCTAGGTTATGTCCAGGTTCAGTCCACTCTCCTAAATCAATTTCGAGTGCATTCTTACTTTATAATACTAATATAATACCAAACATATTATAGCTCTGTAGCTTCCAAAATAAACTCACATATATTGTCTCACACCAACAAGCCTGTCTGTTATTATCCACGTTTTATAGGTGAGGAAACTGAAGCTACTCTAGGTTCAAATATTTATCCAAAATCAAAAGACAAGTAAGTCCATACCAAGGTTTTTCTCTTACTACATACATCTTTCCACTAAACTTCATTGCTCCCTGTGATAAAAAATATATTTTTGATAAAAAATATTTTGATTAATGGTCTCGAAATAATATCAGATTCTGAATAACAAAAAATGAACTAGTCTACATTTAATATAATTCTTACAAGAGTAGTAAGTTGTACAAATACAGTTTAGCAACAAGATAGATAAGAGCTAAAACAGAACAAAAGAACTTGGTAAAAAAAAAAAATCTGAATCACAAAATTCTACATAATCAAGATTTATATTATAGCATTTGAAACATGTAAATTTTTTATAAGAACTGTGTTGCCTGGGCAAAATATTTCTAAGCATTTCGAAAGGAGATTATTTCAAAACCTAGTAAGCTCAGAATGTTAAAATAATTTCTTAAAAATCAATTTCATTCACATGAGTTGATCTAATTTTTTTCTGAAACAACTGTGATTTTTATCTTATACTCTACTATTGAGTTGGATTTGAATTCAAACGCTAAATATCAGATTTGAAAAATATGCACAGTCATAATAATCTTCAGCTTAACATGATGCTACCAATGAAAGAGCTGAAAGGTCAAATCTCACCAAATAATCTAACAGGTGATAAGAACGAGAAGGATAATTATAATGGCATTGATGATGATACAGCTAAGATCTTCTTAGTAGGTACTATATATGTCGAGGTCCAGTCTAAGCATGAATTATCTCAAAATTCACATCACCGAGAAATATATCAAAATACATACCAAAAAAAAGAAACTGAAACTTAAAATGTTAACTAACTTAAGTCACATGGCTAATAAGTGGTACAACCAAGGCATGAACCTTGACAGTACTGATTTTATAATAACTAAAATGTGTCAAATTTACAAGGTCATCTATTTTAAAACCATATAATAAGAAAAGATAAATATTTAATGAGTTCTTACCTCTTCAGGCAGTTCACTGTACATGGTTTCAGAGGTAGACAATAAAAATATGGGTGAAAATGACGGTATATCTTGTAGCAAAGTCAGAAAAGTTGCTCTCACAGTTTCACTGACAGCTTCCCACCAATCACCAATGTGAGGCATGTAAACAATACTAGGTACTGTTCTTCGAGCTTCACGAAAAATCTAATTAAGGAAAGAACTGGCATTAAAAATTCAAATAGATATTATTCTGAAGTCTACACAGTAACCCCCAAATACATTAAATGTGTCAGGCCTGTTACTATAATTACTTTCAGCCCCGGTATTTAAGCTGTTCAAGATATGATGCACAAGCCATACATACAGCTTCTATCTACCCTTACCCCACCTAAGAAAAGGAGTATTTTTTTGTTATTTTATTATTCCTATTCAGTATATATTAATAGTATAAAGGCATCAAATTGTTCCACTTATCTATCATATAAATAAAGCAAAACATCACTATAAAATATGCTGCAAATAAAGAGATAAGCATGTACCTATATGTCACCCACTTAAGAGTGATTATCAGGAAGCACAAAGAAGAAAAAGAGACATAGTTTACATGTTCGTGCACATTGGCTAAAATCACTCAACATATGAATTAAATAAATATTTTAACCAAGATGAACCACCCTAGAGCTTAAAATTAATGAACTATCTGCTGAACCACTTATTTACCTCCCATTACCTTAATTCAATCTTCTAAAAAATAGTCACAAAATACCCTTAATCTCTAAAGAAAAATAAATAAATTAGCTAAAAGCTATGAGATACTCCCACTTCAGAAAATAGAAAATAAAGTTCCCTCAGGTGTTAAAAAGAGTCTTAACCATAGCTTCAGTCACAACCTGCCAACACATGCCAATAAAGACCAGGTTGGCTATTAATAAGTTGCCAAACAGAACTACTGCCCTTTACATAAAAGTCAACAACAGCTCAACAGCCCATCAACAAATTCTCACAGATTATTATGACATCTCTTAAATGCTTTTAACGAGCGTAAGAATGTTAAAAATGTCTATCTTTCTTCAATTTAATTTGAGAACTCTACTTCTAAAATTCTCTACTATTTTCTCTTAAACACATTTCAATTAACCTATATAATGTACAAGATACAGAAATAAGAATCAAATAATTTAAATGATTAGGATTATCAGAAACATTCCTAAAATTCAAAAGGATTACTTTTCTTCAATGAGTAAGTCTACCACTTGCATGAATTTTTTTAAATACTATATTTTATATAGCTTTAAATCTCCTGTGTAAAATAAAATGTACTGCCAATTTAATAATAAGCCAGATGAAAGATACTCAAATAAAATTTTCCCCCAAATCGGAAATGTAGATGTTATGATCACTCACATCAAAAGTAACATTTGCTCCTTCCCTTCCTTTAATATTTGCATATCCACCAATCCAGAACAGTTGTACAGTACAACTCCTTCAGGACTCTCAAATTTTGACCTTTTCTGCAAACACGCACCCTCTTATCCTGGATCTTGAAAATCCAAGGATTACTGTTTTCCAAAGTTCATGTAGAAGATTCATAAGAGAAAAACAAGCATAAATATTGGCAAAAGGAAGGAACCACACAGGAGCACAAAGGCAAGAGAGGCATTTGATTCCAAAAAAAAAAAAAAAAAATTTTTTTTTTATTACATGCCACCCAAATCAGGCATGGTATGTGGAAGACAGTGACCAACACCTGTTGCTGATAAAACTAGGGGAAGTCAGCAGGGAGAGAAAGGTGATTATATGAAAAAGACTAACAAACTACACAGCTTACTGAGAAACCTCACAAAACTACCTACCCTAATTCAGCCATGCAAGTTACCACATGCCCAGGGAGAGACGAGACAACATGCCTTTTTTAAAAAATGAAATACTGCCTTGCAGTCTAGTATTTGTAGGTTAGGTTTTCTATATATGTTGAGAACATCTAGCTGCTAGCAAATATCAAAGAGTATGGGCAAAGCAACAGAAGGTTAAGTGATAATAAATAAAAAACTTTACAAAGCCAGAAGTTAAACAATGCAATACTGTAGGTGTTTTAAACTTATGTGCAAGGCTGAACTAGATACATATGGTTTTTTTTTTTTCTTTCCTTTTCTCATCCAAACCTCGCAAAATTAGCAAACTGAACATAATAATGATACTCTAGTAACCTTTTTATTTCCAAAGACTTTAGGAAAGTATCTTTATAAGTAAACTTTTTAAAATTATATTTGAAAACCTAGAGGGGGAAAAAAATCAGGAAAAAAGTCTAAGACAAATATAGAAAAATAAAAAGGCTCTGCCTTTCTGGTCCATGAATATATAATTACATGGACTGAGAATTAATCTAACTATATGCAATACCAACAGCCAGGGAATATTTTCGAAATTTTCTCTGAAGCCTTTAAAGGAAAAACATCCTTAATTTCCAGAAAAATTTAAAAATACTACTAAAACAAGTTTCCTTTTTTAATTCCTTACCCCATGTTATCTCAGAATATTAAAATAAACTTTCATATTTTCTTTAAATAGCCAAGCTATCCTAATTCTCCTGTTTTTGAAATGAAATTTCAGAAAGAATAGAGTCTGAGAATAGTATTTAAAAATTCAGAAAAAAGTTTAAACCTATTGTGATTTTTCTATAATGTAAAATCGGCTCCTCAGCAGTTTGCTGGTAATTTTTGAAGTTATGGAATAAGATACACTCTGTGAAATCAATTAACCAGATATCTCATAGTAGAAAAATAAAGCCTAGTTTTAGTGAAGCGGCAACTGTCTTGGGAACAAGTGATGCCATTTGATAACTAGAAAAATACTCACCTACAGGGTGTCTTGGATTGGTGGATGTGCAAGGTGTAGTAGAAAACAGAAAAACTGTTATAGAGAAAAAAAGACAGTAGGCCAAATTACTGAACCAACCGTTTCAAAATACCTCTGACATGACCAGCACTCTTGCACAAATAAAATGAACGTACACCAGTGTATGTGAATGTTCATTTTGATTCTTTAAACAATGTATTTCTGGCCTCTTCTTGTCCCAGACATCATAGTCCCTTATATAATTTTTTTTAAGTTTCTTTATTTAAAAAATATCAAAAACTACTTTCTCTGAATATTAATGATATGAAAGGCAAAAATCAGGCCACTGAAATTAGAAGTATCCATGCAAGGAAGCACTAACAATATAAACTGCACCTATATTTATAAGCGTCCTTATCTCAAAAGCTAAATTTCAAATCAGTACGTTAGATGCCAAATTAAAATGTTCAGTGCATGAAAATTCACTGTATCTTTAAAAAATGAAGAATATACAGCCCATAATACAGCCATTTTCATTAAAAACTGAAAACTGGAATAATTTTAAATACAGAGGTGCATGAAGCAGAAACCTCCAAGCCAGTACAGCTTTCACTTTCCTAAAAGGGGCTATATGAGAAAAACAACTTTTTGTCATCAATAAATTTCCAGAATTTGTCTTGGTCACGTTACAGTATTAAAATTATAAAACACAGGTAAAAGAAAAATCTTGGGGGCTAAATTTGTTCTCAATTTTTATAAAAATTAAAAAGCACTATTTAAATAAGTTTAACTCCTTAAACCATGCTATCAAAACTGTTAAAATAAATCATATGTCTCCATTACTGATAACTTTATTATATTTGTCACTTACTCCATTTATGTTCTATTGACCTAAGATTTACTGAGCATCTCTGTGAAAAGAAGGCACTGTCTGGGATCTGAAGATTCAGGATTCAAGAAATAAAAAGCTCAATTTCTTTACAAGCATATAAAATCAGCCTGTTTTAAAACACAACTATACTAGAGTTTCTGAACAATGGATTTAATACAAATCAACATTTCTTGAAAATTAAAAACACCCAAATTCCTTTTCTGACATTTTCATTGCTAAAAACGTCAATAATGTCAGTAAATGTGATACAATTTGGGCCAGGATAATTTAATTTGCTTACAATTCAAAAAAAAAAATGTGCTATGGTAAAACACAGATGTGTACCCACGTGCACAAACACAACAGTATCCAAAGTACACACAGACTGTTATGGAGAAACCCAGAAATCCTTTTTCACAAACCAAGAGCATCCAAAGTATACACATAGGTAAGTATATTAATTCCTTAATGCCACATAACCAAAACACATTTCCCCTGAGAATTTCCAGATACAATTTCTTTCTAGGGAACAAAAAATACTAAAGTTTTCACCCCCCAAAATACCTTACTGACCATGTGAAATTACTCATAACACCATATAGTACCCAAACTCCAAAGCTTTGAACAGACCATATTTAAATTTATCAATTCAATCATACCTCTGTATTAATGAAAAAGATTAAATATAACACACTCATCAATCCCTTTTTTCCTAAACCAGCAGTAGAAATAATACAAGAGGGAAAAAATACATATGAAAATGTCAGTAAGGGGACTCACAGTTGTTGCTATTTTTTTTTTTAAGAGTATTAATACAGTAAGTCTTTTACTACAGACACTAACATCTCTGACCTTGTTGTAGGGTTCAATAATTACTTGTGAACTTACTGGGACAACCATAAATCTTCCAGGCTACATCAGTTTCCATTCTCCTTCCAGAGCCTTTGGAAGACTATGAAATGCTCAGTAACATACATACACACATGCTCACACACATACACACACAGAGCTACTTTATGAACTCTGGCAATTGTTTCAGTTATAAATGTCGAACTACTGTCCAGTGATCAGCTGAAGTACTATATTTCAAAGTGTGATTTACTGAAAACCTAGAATAGTAACAACTGGGATGCATGTTTGAAGTGCAGATTTCTGGGCTTATCCCAAATTTCATGAATCAGAATCTCTGGGTGTGGAGCCAGGGAATCAGAAATTTTAATAAGCACCCCCAGGAGATTCTCATGCTCATTAAATTTTAAGAAACAATGAGGGACTTCCCTGGTGGTCCAGTGGCTAAGACTCTGTGCTCCCAGTGCAGGGGGCCCAGGTTCAACCCCTGGTCAGGGAACTAGATCCCACATGCCACAACTTAGAGTTCACATGCCACAACTAAAAGATCCTGCACGCAGCAACAAAGATCCCGCGTGCCACAACTAAAGACCCGGCGCAGTCAAATAAATAAATAAAGATTGAAAAAAAAAAGAAAGTAAGAAAGAAACAACAAGAAAACCCTACAGCAGTCACTAACTCCTCTACCATTTTTCATGCAACTGATAATATTAATCAATAGCTGGGGCATTCAGAAGAAGAAACAGAAGTTTTGTCATATATCTGCTTGTGTGTGGATGCTTTAAAGAATGGCATAGAATTAAACATGGTCTCCATGGTATAAAGAAATATGAAGTAGGGCCCTTCCCCCCTTTCCATCTTATCACACACATAAATACAGATCTTTAAAGGTGATTTAAGACTTCTTTCCTTTAAAACTACCTTTCGTGTTCATGTTACACTATTAAATAACCCAACTTAATTCATATTACATATCTTAGAGGCAGGGGAAAAGAAAATCACAGAAGAATAACTTGCCACAGACCAAACCCTTATATTCCACATCTATTTAGAGATGATTCTACCTATAGAAGGACTAGCTACAAAGAGAAGTAAAGCAAAAGGGAAGAAAAGAAAGGGAATATAGAACTGAAGGGTAGAGAGAAGGGGTTTTTTATCTTTCCAGCATTTCAGCACCTGACTTAGGCGCTCTCTTCTCTGGGACTTTTATACCTACTTATACCCAGGCTTGCCAATCTCTACAAATTAAGAAAAAATTCCTCAGTTTCATTATATAATAGCCTCTTTTTGAAGAATTTTCCAGAAAAGACAGTATTATGTTATATTATATTATAATAAATAATTTTAAGTATGCACTTAAAATACAAACAATCAGGGATTAACCGTGACAGTTTACGTGGTCTCTGGTCAGAGTTCAGGGAAAGTCTGAGCTTCAGCTACCATGACTACAAAATTCTGACTCAGTGCCTCGTTAGATTAGACATCCAGGTGGTGGTCACTCAAGAATAAGCCCTACTTCCAACCCAGAAGCTCAAAGGTGAAAGCAGAGAAGATGAGATGTCTTGACATACTAGATGCAATGTAACACAACCAAAACAATAAATGGAGGGTTTTTGTTGCTTCCCACCACCAAGTGACACTTCTCTCCACCCTCCTCACCAACATGACAGAAAAGTAGTAAAAGCCAAGATATGTGAAAGAGACCAAAGAACATGCAGTCAGAATTCAAATTTAGCCCAATGATGCCAAGTAGGATTCAGAGAAAAAAAAATCCCAGGATTCCAAAAAGATCAACATATAGTTTACTACAGTGCTTCATATTTCCTTACCTAACATTAAGCCAGTATTGTGTTTGTGAATATACACACACATTAGCCATAAGGAACAACTATAGACAGAATGTTCCTCTTTCAAAGTGATTTTATCTTTCAGTTTGTTTGATACTGTCAAGTATACATGTAAAAAGAAACAAAAAATTCTAAACCATAGAGCAGAGTGTAAACTAAAATGACAAAGTTTGTCCATTCCCCAAATCCTCCAAATTCCTTCCCCCAAGCCAAAACAACGATTATTAAGTTTTTTGGGGGTATTCTTGGATAAAATTTCTACTTATATATAAACATTAACATATATTTTTAAGGTTTTTTTTTACATGAAGAAGATCATACTTAGATTGACTTACAACTTGCTTTTTCACTAATATCTCCTTCACCTTTCCATATCAGCCTATGTAAATCTACCTCATTCTTGTTAACGACTTCCTAGTATTCCTTTGTTACTATACTTTATTTTAGCCAGTCCACCATAAAAAGGACATTTAGTTTGTTTCTTTTTGTCTTATTTTGTTTGGTAATTCTACACACAATGCTTTGATGAATAACCTTGTACATTCAGCAGTGAATACTTATAGCTAATATATCTTCAGGAAATGTTTTTTAATGTAAAATTCCTGGGTCAAAAGATACTTGAAAGTTTAAAAGATAGTTCCAAACTACACTCCAAAATCAATAAATAAATTTACATTTCTACTAACCAAGTATGAGCACCCATATCTCCAATATTAGGTTTATCAAGCTTTTCATTTTTACAAGCCTGATAGTTGTTTTAAAATAGCATCTTTCTGCTTTAATATGCTTCTTTTTTTTTTTCACTTATAAGTAAGGCAAAGAATCTTCAAATTTTTATTGGTTGCTTTTGCTACTTTTTTCTCCCTATAAATGTCATGCTCCTATTTTGCCAATTCTTTTATTAGGTTGTTATTCTTTCTTCTTCCTGATTTTAACATATCTTTGTATAGTAAGGAAACTTGTCCTTGACATGTGTTGCAAATACAAATTTTTACCAGGTTATGTCTATTAATCTTATTTAAAGAAAGTTTCTTGTCATGTGTAATTTAAAATTTTATAAAGTCCAATTTGTTCTTATCTTTATATGTTTCCTGGCTTCCATTCATTGCTTTGAAATTAAATACTTTCTCATGTTCAAGATAATATACTGACCTTGTGAATTATCCTAACACTTTTATAGTTCCACTGACAATAGAATTTATTTTGGGGCTAAAGAAAAAGGTAGGAAATCCAGTTTTGTTTTTTCTTATTCCCTTCATAGAGCCAGCCAGTTTTCTAAGACTATTAAATAATCCATCTATTCTATGATATCAAATGTCATCATCATCATCATATACTCAACATCATCTGATACTAAATTCTATTTCTACACAGGCCTAAGCACGATTTCTCACATTTGTTCTATTGTTTTGTCTATCCCTACACAGGTACAAATACTTTATTACCACAGTTCTATTACATGTGTAAACATCTGGTAGGGATTCCTCATTACACTTTTTTCTCTAGAATTCTCCTTGCTGTGCTCATATTTACTTTCTAGAGGAAACAAAGAGCCTTTTTTTAATGTCTCCTCTTAAATTTGGAGGGATTATAATTATAATTGCACTTAATTTATAGAGTAATTTAGAAAAGAACTCATAGCTATCCAATGTTGAGTCTTCCCAGCCATTAGCTGTGAAAGGAGCTGCAGCAGTAGTGACAAACATGATGATAGCTGTCGTTGTTGAGTACTGTATGCCAAGACTATTGGACGAGCTTGTTTTAATAATCACAGTAATCTTATGTGGTATCATTATCTTCATTTCATAGACGAGAAAATTAAGGCTCAAATAGGTTAAGCAACTTGTCCAAGGCCACAACCAATACACAAGTAGCTGAGATTTTAATCTGTGCAATATGACTTGAGACTACACTCTGAATTACAGTAATTAAAAACAAGGTGTGTCTTTCACTTATTCAACTGTCCTCAAGTGACTTTTTAGCTTTCTTCTTTTAGGCCATGCAAATTAATTGTTTAAGTTAATTCCTAGGTAAACTTAGTTGCTATTTTAAATGGGACCTCTTCTTCCATTACACAGTTGACCCTTGAACAAGGCAGGGGTTAATCTATGTATAATGTATAGTCAGGCCCTCTAGATTTGCAGGTTCTGCATCCACAGGGTCAACCAAGCATGGACCTTGTTGTACTGTATTTACTGCTGAAGAATATCCATGTATAAGTGGACCTGTGCAGTTCAAACCCGCAATGTTCAAGGATCAACCATATTTCTAACTTGTTATTGTTTGTATAAAAGAAAACTATTGATTTTATAACATTAACTTTGAAATTGTCTGCCTTAAAGAATTCTCTTATTGGCCCTAACAGTTTTTCAGTTAATACTACAATCATATCATAGGCAAATATTTATAACTTCAGTGTGTTCATTCCAATATTTATATTTCTCCACATGTAACTGAATCAATTTTGCATGCCTTAGTGATGGTATATTACTCTTTCAATGTGCTACTAGATTCCATTTGTAATATTTACTTTATGACCACTGTCTAAGTGAGATTAGACTACAATTTTCTTTGTATTTCTTTCAAAGGTTTAGCATCACTCTTTTTTTGACTTCACATCTTTCCTTCTTTTTCTATGCTTTGGAAAAGTTTAACTGGCATCAAAATAATCTTATCCTAAAAAAAAAAAATAATAATAATAATAATAATCTTATCCTTTAAGATTAAAAGAATTCACCTGTGAAACTGTTTGGATTTAGTGCTTTTTGACACTCAATTTCTTCTTCCACAACTACTGTCTATTTAGATCCTCTCTCCTCTGAAGTCAACCGTGTTAATTTATATTTTCCTAGTAAACCACTTGGATTTATTTTAAATGGTACCAAGTAATTCTCTTACTTGCATAAAAACTGCAATAATTTTGTCTCACTAAAAAGGAAAAATACGAGCAAACATATAAATCAACATTATTGGAAAACACAGCCAGAATAAATTAAATGTACAAAACTTGGAGAAAATTACTGGTATATAGTTTTTTAGGCAGGCCATGGGTTTTGGGAAAAAACCTTTAAATAGGGCTTTAGAAGTAAGTGAAGTACCGCTAGGATGTTCATACCCAAAGAATTGTAAATAAAAGAGAAATAAAACTGACACTATGAACTGTTTAAAAAAATCTATTGCATGCTACAAGGTATAGAATGGTTTTCAATTAGATAGTTTATGTATTAAATATTTATGAACTATAACTGAAAAAACAACAAAACTGCGTGCAGTGCTCTTAAGTGTTACTACTCCAGCCATCTAATGTCTAAAAGTAGGCTAAATATCAAGTAGAAAGTGACATTCAAACACTTAAGGAGCACTTACTATGAGCTGGGCACTGTGTCAGAGACACATAAATGGTGAAGACATGGTCTCTTGGTTCAAAAAACTTATTCCCTTAGCCCCTAGTTCCAACATGACACACTTATAGTAAATTCACAGGTATATATTAAAACGTCAAGAAATATAAACAGCCCCACTAGAATTTTGCTTCACAAGCTAGCAAATATAAAGTAATTGAAAATCAAATATCAAACACACTTGATTATTGATACAAATATATATAATTTTAAAATTGCTATCACTTTTCTATACTAATTTTAAATCCTGGCATTCTCAAACTGGGTATCATTTCCCTTACTATGATAAGGCTGTAAGTACAGACAGAAGTCTAAAGAGGCCCTGAAAAAAGGGTCAGAAAAAGGCAAAAAGAAGCTCCCTTTCTACACTGTTTAATGAAATGAACCTTTAATACAAGAAATAGGATTATTAAAATTTCAGAAAAGAATGAAGTATCACAGGAAAAACAATGAGTTCACTTTAAAAAATCAAAAGGATCCTCTGCCTTAATATTAGAATGTTAATGAATAACCAACAAAAAGTTAATATTCATATTACTGTTTCTCTGTAATCACTACCAAGATATAAACAATAAGAAAGTAGGAAGTACTTTGATACAGTACAAACCTACCTGTGCACATGATTCTTCAGGTGTTTTGGCACTAACTGAATAAAGTGCTGGGAGATCTAGTCTGTGCACAGAGAACTTTTCTAGAGTGTGCAAAAGTGCTGGAGCAAGGTGAGAAGTTTGACCTGAGCCTCGTTCTCCAGACAGCAATAGTCTTGGCCTGTAAGAGGTTGGCTGATGATATGGTGACCTGCAATACACATAAGACATAATAATTATTTCAAAACCATATACTCTGAAGACCAAAATAAAATATTAGGAAAATATTTACATAAAAGAATGTAATACCAAATTAATAGAACTTTTTTTTACCTCTCTCATTTTTTTAAGTACAGCAAATCATTTTTTCAATAATTACAGTTTTAAAATATTGATCTCTCTGGCCATATTAATACCAAGACATGAAAGTATAGAAATCCATCCTAAAAGAAAGTTCATCCTATCATACCACACATATTAACTTGGAAAATGCTTCAGACACTAAGTACGACTTAGTTATTAATTATCCCAGGTCAAATGTTAAGAATTCCACTTCTCCAACAAAGAGGTACATCTAAAGATTACTCAAAATGTAGGACTTTTTTTTTTAATGGTTAAAATGGTAAATTTTATACATATTTTATCACAGTTTTTCTTTCTTTCTTTTTTTTTTTTTAACATCTTTATTGGAGTATAATTGCTTTACAATGGTGTGTTAGTTTCTGCTTTATAACAAAGTGAATCAGTTATACATATACATATATTCCCATATCTCTTCCCTCTTGTGTCTCCCTCCCTCCCACCCTCCCTATCCCACCCCTCTAGGTGGTCACAAAGCCCCGAGCTGATCTTCCCCTGTGCTATGCGGCTGATTCCCACTAGCTATCTATTTTACATTTTACCACAGTTTTTAAAATAGGAAAAAAAAAAAGTAGGACTCTTTCAGTGGTAGCAATTTTGTTTCTAGGCCAAAAAAAACTAACTGTTCTTATCCTAATATATGACATCTAAAGCCCTACACCAGAGAAGGCAAATTTAGGATAACATATTAAAACAAACTCAATTAGTATTTTCAAGATTCTACAGCACCATTAAAAAGATAAATGAAAAAAGTTTATCTAATATCACTATAGATAATGCAGGAAATTCTAAGCAATGCAATAAGAATAAAGCAAATTTAAAAATGCAACTAACGGAAAGAAATTGAACAAACACTGTTACTTGTAAAGAATATGATTATACACTAGAAAATCCAAGAGAATCAACTAATGACTGCCATAGTCTACCAGCAAAATAACAAGACTGAAGATGGAAATAGAAAAACCAAAAGATTTTCCTAAACACTATCAATAACCAATATAAAAAAGGAAAGAAGATTCTATTCACAACTGCAAAAATACAAATGATAAACAATATTAAATAATCTTAACGAGAGAGGTATGAAACTAAATAGAATACATCATGAGCCTGAATATAGATGTCAATTCTTCCCATGCATTTATACCTAGCTATAGTTAACTATATACATATGGTTGGTTTATAGAATTTTATTTTATAGATTTTAAAAATGTAAATCAAAATCCCAAAAAAGATTTGAGCTGGGGGGGAGATTTAAAACTTATTTGCAACATTATATGAAAAAATAATCAAATAAGAACATCAAGGGGACTTCCCTGGTGGTCCAGCGGCTAAGACTCTGCACTCTCAATGCAGGAAGGCTGGGTTCCATCCCTGGTCAGGAACTAGATCCCACATGCTGCAACTAAGAGTTTGCACGTCACAACTAAAAGATCTCGCATGCCACAACTAAAGATCCTGTGTGCCGCAACTAAGACCCAACGCAGCCAAATAAATAAATAAATATTTTTTAAAAAATTAAAGAAAAAGAACATCAAGAAAATTTTGGATAAGTGTGCTAGCTCCAATTTCAGAACATTTAAACCTGTTTTAGTAACTAGAACTTCATACACACTTCTTGTTTAATTTTCTTAACAATTCTATGAAATACATAAGTTTCCTCTTACTAAATAGATAAAGAACCCAAGGCTAAGAGAGGTTAGGTATAAGATTATACAACTGGGTGTCCATATAACTGCAAAGCCCAGGTTCTAAAACACAAAGTTAAGATGCGCCCTACTTTATACGGATACATATTACAGAACAGAATAAAAGAATGAAGAATACACCAAAGAAAAGAAACACAGATCAGTGGAACATAGCAGCCCAGGAAACAAATCATAGTAACTGAAAGAATTTTATATATGATAATAAGCATAAAAATAAATGGAACAGGAAGGGATTAACCAAGATGGCGGAGTAGAAGGACGTGCTCTCACTCCCTCTTGCGAGAGCACCAGAATCACAACTGGCTGCTGGACAATCATTGACAGGAGGACCCTGGACTTCACCAAGGAGGATACCCCATGTCCAAGGACAGAGGAGAAGCCACAGTGAGACAGTAGGAGGGGCGCAATCAGAGTAAAATCTAATCCCATAACTGGTGGGTGGGTGACTCACAGACTGGCGAACACTTATACCACAGAAGTCCACCCACTGAAGTGAAGGTTCTGAGCCCCACGTCAGGCTTCCCAACCTGGGGGTCCGGCAACGGGAGGAGGAATTCCTAGAGAATCAGACTTTGAAGCCTAGTGGGAATTGATTGCAGGACTTCGACAGGACTGGGGGAAACAGAGACCCCACTCTTGGAGGGCACACACAAAGTAGTGTGCGCATCGGGACCCAGGGGAAGGAGCAGTGACCCTGGGGGAGACTGAACCAGACCTGCCTGCTGGTGTTGGGGGGTCTCCTGCAGAGGCGGGGGGTGGCTCTGTTTCACCGTGGGGACAAGGACACTGGCAGCGGAGGTTCTGGGAAGTGCTCCTTGGCGTGAGCGCTCCCAGAGTCAGCCATTAACCCCACCAAAGAGCCCAGGTAGGCTCCAGTGTTGGGTTGCCTCAGGCAAAACAACCAACAGGGAGGGAACCCAGCCCCACCCATCAACAGTCAAGTGGATTAAAGTTTTACTGAGCTCTGACCACCACAGCAACAGTCAGCTCTACCCACCACCAGAGCCTCCCATCAAGCCTCTTAGATAGCCTCAACCACCAGAGGGCAGACAGCAGAAGCAAGAAAAACTACAATCCTGCAGCCTGTGGACCAAAAACCACAGTTACAGAAAGATAGACAAGATGAAAAGGCAGAGGGCTATGTACCAGATGAAGGAACAAGAAAAAACCCCAGAAAAACAACTAAATCAAGTGGAGATAGGCAACCTTCCAGAAAAAGAATTCAGAATAATGATAGTGAAGATGATCCAGGACCTCGGAATAAGAATGGAGGCAAAGATTGAGAAGATGCAAGAAATGATTAACAAAGACCTAGAAGAATTAAAGAACAAACAAACAGAGATGACCAATACAATAACTGAAATGAAAACTACACTAGAAGGAATCAATAGCAGAATAACTGAGGCAGAAGAACGGATAAGTGACCTGGAAGACAGAATGGTGGAATTCACTGCTGCGGAACAGACTAAAGAAAAAAGAATGAAAAGAAATGAAGACAGCCTAAGAGACCTCTGGGACAACATTAAACGCAACAACATTCGCATTATAGGTGTCCCAGAAGGTGAAGAGAGAGAGAAAGGACCAGAAAAAATATTTGAAGAGATTATAGTCGAAAACTTCCCTAACATGGGAAAGGAAATAGCCACCCAAGTCCAGGAAGCACAGAGAGTCCCATACAGGATAAACCCAAGGAGAAACACGCCGAGACACATAGTAGTCAAAGTGGCAAAAATTAAAGACAAAGAAAAATTACTGAAAGCAGCAAGGGAAAAACGACAAATAACATACAAGGGAACTCCCAAAAGGTTAACAGCTGATTTCTCAGCAGAAACTCTGCAAGCCAGAAGGGAGTGGCATGATATACTTAAAGTGATGAAAGGGAAGAACCTACAACCAAGATTACTCTACCCAGCAAGGATCTCATTCAGATTCGATGGAGAAATCAAAAGCTTTACAGACAAGCAAAAGCTAAGAGAATTCAGCACCACCAAACCAGCTCTACAACAAATGCTAAAGGAACTTCTCTAAGGGGGAAACACAAGAGAAGAAAAGGACCTACAAAAACAAACCCAAAACAATTAAGAAAATGGTCATAGGAACATACATACCGATAATTACCTTAAACGTGAATGGATTAAATGCCCCAACCAAAAGACATAGACTGGCTGAATGGATACAAAAACAAGACCCATATATATGCTGTCTACAAGAGACCCACTTTAGACCTAGGGACACATACAGACTGAAAGTGAGGGGATGGAAAAAGATATTCCATGCAAATGGAAATCAAAAGAAAGCTGGAGTAGCTATACTCATATCAGATAAAATAGACTTTAAAATAAAGAATGTTACAAGAGACAAGGAAGGACACTACATAATGATCAAGGGATCAATCCAAGAAGAAGATATAACAATTATAAATATATATGCACCCAACATAGGAGCACCTCAATACATAAGGCAACTGCTAACAGCTATAAAAGAGGAAATTGACAGTAACACAATCATAGTGGGGGACTTTAACACCTCACTTACACCAATGGACAGATCATCCAAAATGAAAATAAATAAGGAAACACAAGCTTTAAATGACACAACAGACCAGATAGATTTAATTGATATATATAGGACATTCCATCCAAAAACAGCAGATTACACGTTCTTCTCAAGTGCGCACGGAACATTCTCCAGGATAGATCACATCTTGGGTCACAAATCAAGCCTCAGTAAATTTAAGAAAATTGAAATCATATCAAGCATCTTTTCTGACCACAACGCTATGAGATTAGAAATGAATTACAGGGAAAAAAACGTAAAAAAGACAAACACATGGAGGCTAAACAATACGTTACTAAATAACCAAGAGATCACTGAAGAAATCAAAGAGGAAATAAAAAAAATACCTAGAGACAAATGACAATGAAAACACGACGACCCAAAACCTATGGGATGCAGCAAAAGCAGTTCTAAGAGGGAAGTTTATAGCTATACAAGCCTACCTAAGAAACAAGAAAAATCTCAAGTAAACAATCTAACCTTACACCTAAAGAAACTAGAGAAAGAGGAACAAGCAAAACCCAAAGTTAGCAGAAGGAAAGAAATCATAAAGATCAGAGCAGAAATAAATGAAATAGAAACAAAGAAAACAATAGCAAAGATCAATAAAACTAAAAGTTGGTTCTTTGAGAAGATAAACAAAATTGATAAGCCATTAGCCAGACTCATCAAGAAAAAGAGGGAGGGCTTCCCTGGTGGCGCAGTGGTTGGGAATCTGCCTGCTAATGCAGGGGACACGGGTTCAGGCCCTGGTCTGGGAGGATCCCACATGCCACAGAGCGGCTGGGCCTGTGAGCCACAACTACTGAGCCTGCGCGTCTGGAGCCTGTGCCCCGCAGTGGGAGGGGCCGCGATAGTGAGGGGCCCGCACACCGTGATGAAGAGCGGTCCCCGCACCGCGATGAAGAGTGGCCCCCACTTGCCGCAGCTGGAGAAAGCCCTCGCACGAACCGAAGACCCAACACAGCCAAAAATAAATAAATAAATAAATAAATAAAAGGAATTATTCTCATGGCCTGTCCAAATTATAAAAAAAAAAAGAGGGAGAGGACTCAAATCAATAAAATCAGAAATGAAAAAGGAGAAGTTACAACAGACACCGCAGAAATACAAAGCATCCTAAGAGACTACTACCAGCAACTTTATGCCAATAAAATGGACAACCTGGAAGAAATGGACAAATTTTTAGAAAGGTATAACCTTCCAAGACTGAACCAGGAAGAAACAGAAAATATGAACAGACCAATCACAAGTAATGAAATTGAAACTGTGATTAAAAATCTTCCAACAAACAAAAGTCCAGGACCAGATGGCTTCACAGGTGAATTCTATCAAACATTTAGAGAAGAGCTAACACCCACCCTTCTCAAACTCTTCCAAAAAACTGCAGAGGAAGGAACACTCCCAAACTCATTCTATGAGGCCACCATCACCCTGATACCAAAACCAGACAAAGACACTACAAAAAAAGAAAATTACAGACCAATATCACTCATGAATATAGATGTAAAAATCCTCAACAAAATACTAGCAAACAGAATCCAACAACACATTAAAAGGATCATACACCACGATCAAGTGGGGTTTATCCCAGGGATGCAAGGATTCTTCAATATATGCAAATCAATCAATGTGATATACCATATTAACAAATTGAAGAATAAAAACCATATGATCATCTCAATAGATGCAGAAAAAGCTTTTGACAAAATTCAACACCCATTTATGATAAAAACTCTCCAGAAAGTGGGCATAGAGGGAACCTACCTCAACATAATAAAGGCCATGTATGACAAACCCACAGCAAACATCATTCTCAATGGTGAAAAACTGAAAGCATTTCCTCTAAGATCAGGAACGAGACAAGGATGTCCACTCTCACCACTATTATTCAACATAGTTCTGGAAGTCCTAGCCACGGCAATCAGAGAAGAAAAAGAAATAAAAGGAATACAAATTGGAAAAGAAGAAGTAAAACTGTCACTGTTTGCAGATGACATGATACTATACATAGAGAATCATAAAACTGCCACCAGAAAACTGCTAGAGCTAATTAATGAATATGGTAAAGTTGCAGGATACAAAATTAATGCACAGAAATCTCTTGCATTCCTATACACTAATGATGAAAAATCTGAAAGAGAAATTATGGAAACACTCCCATTTACCATTGCAACAAAAAGAATAAAATACCTAGGAATAAACCTACCTAGGGAGACAAAAGACCTGTATGCAGAAAACTATAAGACACTGATGAAAGAAATTAAAGATGATACCAACAGATGGAGAGATATACCATGTTCTTGGATTGGAAGAATCAACATTGTGAAAATGAGTATACTACCCAAAGCAATCTACAGATTCAATGCAATCCCTATCAAATTACCAATGGCATTTTTTACGGAGCTAGAACAAATCATCTTAAAATTTGTACGGAGACACAAAAGACCCCGAATAGCCAAAGCAGTCTTGAGGGAAAAAAATGGAGCTGGAGGAATCAAACTCCCTGACTTCAGACTATACTACAAAGCTACAGTAATCAAGACAATATGGTACTGGCACAAAAACAGAAACATAGATCAATGGAACAAGATAGAAAGCCCAGAGATTAACCCACGCACCTATGGTCAACTAATCTATGACAAAGGAGGCAAAGATATACAATGGAGAAAAGACAGTCTCTTCAATAAGTGGTGCTGGGAAAACTGGACAGCTACATGTGAAAGAATGAAATTAGAATACTCCCTAACACCATACACAAAAATAAACTCAAAATGGATTAGAGACCTAAATATAAGACTGGACACTATAAAACTCTTAGAGGAAAACATAGGAAGAACACTCTGACATAAATCACAGCAAGATCTTTTTTGATCCACCTCCTAGAGTAATGGAAATAAAAACAAAAATAAACAAATGGGACCTAATGAAACTTCAAAGCTTTTGCACAGCAAAGGAAACCATAAACAAGATGAAAAGACAACCCTCAGAATGGGAGAAAATATTTGCAAACGAATCAACGGACAAAGGATTAATCTCCAAAATATATAAACAGCTCATTCAGCTCAATATCAAAGAAACAAACACCCCAATCCAAAAATGGGCAGAAGACCTAAATAGACATTTCTCCAAAGAAGACATACAGATGGCCACGAAGCACATGAAACGATGCTCAACATCACTAATTATTAGAGAAATGCAAATCAAAACTACAATGAGGTATCACCTCACTCCTGTTAGAATAGGCATCATCAGAAAATCTACAAACAACAAATGCTGGAGAGGGTGTGGAGAAAAGGGAACCCTCTTGCACTGTTGGTGGGAATGTAAATTGATACAGCCACTATGGAGAACAATATGGAGGTTCCTTAAAAAACTAAAAATAGAATTACCATATGACCCAGCAATCCCACTACTGGGCATATACCCAGAGAAAACCGTAATTCAAAAAGACACATGCACCCGAATGTTCATTGTAGCACTATTTACAATAGCCAGGTCATGGAAGCAACCTAAATGCCCATCGACAGATGAATGGATAAAGAAGATGTGGTACATATATACAATGGAATATTACTCAGCCATAAAAAGGAACCAAATTGAGTCATTTGTTGAGAAGTAGATGGATCTAGAGACTGTCATACAGAGTGAAGTAAGTCAGAAAGAGAAAAACAAATATCGTATATTAATGCATGTATGTGGAACCTAGAAAAATGGTACAGATGAGCCAGTTTGCAGGGCAGAAGTTGAGACACAGATGTAGAGAATGGACATATGGACACCAAGGGGGGAAAACTGCGGTGGGGTGGGGATGGTGGTGTGCTGAATTGGGCGATTGGGATTGACATGTATACACTGTTGTGTATAAAATTGATGCCTAATAAGAACCTGCAGTATAAACAAACAAACAAACAAAACAACTAATACTAAACTTTCACTGGGTTATTTGTATGGAAATATGTTAATATAAATGTTTCAGACATTACATGAAATTTCTAAAAATCTTATATTTGTATTTGTATGGAAATATATATGGAAATATGTTAATATAAATGTTTCAGACATTATATGAAATTTCTAAAAATCTTGTATTTGTATGGAAATATGTATGGAAATATGTTAATATAAATGTTTCAGACATTACATGAAATTTCTAAAAATCTTATATGTTCTGGTATAATGTTGTAAGTAATAATCCTAGTTATTACTTTAAAATGTATATCTCAGAAATAACTAATTTTCTTGTCAACTGCATTATTATGAACTTTCATCAACTCTTTAACTGTGGTCATTTTTAAGTCTTTTGTCATTTACAGACAGTTCTGGGTGTACACTGATGCTTTTGCAAATATGTTCCTATAAAAGGGTTTCATCTTCAAGAAATTCATGGAAAAGACTCTGACAAGTACAGGTTTCTGGTAACTGACTGTACTGCTGAACTGAATGAATAAGCATTTTCAGAACTCTAATGAAAAACTGATGAACTCATAGAAGTGCTAACAAAAGATCAAGATGAAAAAAAAAATTAATTACATGGGACTGAGTGAACTGATGAGGATGAGTATAATTTTTGTGACTTTCTGTCTGAATTAAAAAAAAAAAAATCCCACAAGGACTCAGAGGCAAAGAATATACAAATCAATTTTCACTGCAAAGTAAAGGAGCTGTTACAGTGGAGGATTACTGGACTGAATGTCAATATTATGACATAGTATGAGTGTGTTTCATGTTTGGTAATTGCAATCATTGTTGCTTTTGTTGTGGTCATCCATTTACAATGCTTGGTGTCAGTCTATTTATCTCTTGTAAAAATAAAATACAGTGTGTGTGTGTGTGTGTGTGTGTGTGTGTGTGTGTGGAAAAAAAATAAATAAATAAAAATAAAAATTAAATAAATAAATAAATAAATGGAACAGAGATGAATTATAACACAAATATTGTTTTAAAATAGGGAGGGGGCTTCCCTGGTGGCGCAGTGGTTAAGAATCCGCCTGCCAGTGCAGGGGACACGGGTTCGATCCCTGGTCTGGGAAGATCCCACATGCCGCGGAGCAACTAAGCCCGTGTGCCACAACTACTGAGCCTGTGCTCTAGAGCCCACGAGCCACAACTACTGAAGCCTGCATGCCAGAACTCCTGAAGCCTGCGTGCCTAGAGCCTGTGCTCCACAACAAGAGAAGCTATCACAATGAGAAGCCCTCGCACCTAAATGAAGAGTAGCCCCCGCTTGCCACAACTAGAGAAAGCCCGCGCACAGCAATGAAGACCCAATGCAGCCAAAAAATAAATTACTTAATTAAATAAATAAATCTATTAAAAAAAATAGGGAGGATTCAGATCCTCATTTCACAAAACAAAATGAATTCTAACACAGAAACAAAGAAAAAACAAAAGATTCATGTATTTTTAATTCATAAAAATCTAAAAACTTTTGTTACTCAAAAATTACAGGGGCTTCCCTGGTGGTGCAGTGGTTAAGAATCCGCCTGCCAATGCAGGGCACACGGGTTCGAGCCCTGGTCCGGGAAGATTCCACATACTGCGGCGCAGCTGAGCCCGTGAGCCATAACTACTGAGCCCATGTGCCACAGCTAGTGAAGCCCACGCGCTTAGAGCCTGTGCTCTGCAGTAAGAGAAGCCACGGCAATGAGAAGCCTGCGCACCGCAACGAAGAGTAGCCCCCGCTCGCTGCAACTAGAGAAAGCCCACGCCTGGCAACAAAGACCCAATGCAGCCAAAAATAAATAATAATAAATAAAATAAATATTAAAAAAAAAAAAAAAAGAATTAGGTCTTTAAAAAAAAAAAAAAAAATTACAATCTGAACCAAACAGCAAACACTCAAATGAGACAAATAATTTGCCATTAACAGGATTGGTTCTTAATGCATAAAGAGCTTATATGACAGTATTTTAACAAAAAATACCTTCTTATACAAAGAATGTAGACAATTCAAAAAGAAAATAGAAATAAATAACTTCTTAAAAAATGTTCATTCATTTAACAATTTTAGAATGCTTCCTACGTTGAACGCCTTGGCCTGTGGTATCCAACAATACCAGTTACCATAGAGCTCATAACTCAGTGCATTTATTGGAAAAAGGAAGTAAATTACTATAATTCAGTGTGATTAATAAGCAGCACTCTTTAAGTACAGGGTGCTATCAGAGACTCATAAATGGTTTTCCTGAAAAAGTGTTATGAAAGCACAAACCCAACAGATCGAAGGCAGAAAGGATGAATTTCAAGAAACAAAAACAGGATGTACAAAGGAACAGAGGCTAAAAAAACCTCTTGGCCCTTTGGGGTAGAGGATATAGTTCATTACAGCCAGCTTCTTTTAAGGTTTTAGGGTAATGTAAGGGTAAAGATACTGGGGTAAGGGAGGGGAAGGGGGAAGGAGAATCAGACTGTGAAGGGCTATGAAGGGTTCTGTAAACCACGTTAAAAGTTGGAATGGACACTGAAGACAATGAGGAAGCATTAAGATGCTTAAGCAGGGGAAGTGACGTAAGCATACACATGTCTTTGGATGACAACTCTAACTCAGCATGTCAGTATAGGAAAGGGTTTTGAAAGAAGGTGAAACAATAGGAAAGATGACCAGTTAGGAGTCTGCTATAATAACCCAGGCATGAGATGTTAATAATAGTATAGACAAGAACAGTGTCAGAGGAGGTAGAAGGAAGAGCTTGGAATTAGACTTACTTAGTAAGAAAAATCCATAGGACTTGGTCATTTACTAGATATAGAAGGGAAGAAAGAGGAAAGAGTTGAGAATGATGTCCAATTCTAGTTGGGACAACTGAATGGATGGTAGCTCATAGGACTCATAGGAAGAGAAGGAAAGACACAAGCCAGCATATACCGAAAGATCTGTGACACAACAAAGGGTGATAGGCAACTGGACAAAGTTTAAAGCTCAAGAGTGATCTAGGCTTGAGAAAGACTTGGTAGTTACTAACAAAGATGAAAAATAATGAAAACAAATGAAAATATTGAGAAACATCATTTATCTGTTAGATTGATAAATATTAGAATACCGTTATTAGCAAATAGATGATGGGAAAATTGGTATTCTCATGAATAGTGAGAATGGAAAAAAGTACAATTTTCTGAAATTAAATTTGGCAAGTATGCCAAATATATGCCAAAATGTATATCCAAGGATATTCTGCAATTCATCCCAAAGATTCCCTTACTTCTTAGTGTTCTCTACATTTCTTCCCATACTACTTATCTTCTAACATTTCATCTATCACACTGATTGTTTTATTGTCTGCCTCCATCTAAAATGTAAGCTGAATAAGGGCAGGGATCCTAGTATATTTGGTTCACTGACATATTCCAATTACCTAGGACAACATCTGGCACATGATGGGCACTTTGACAAAATATCTGTATGAGTGAATGAATATATGAAAGTGCAAACGATTCAAATAAATAAGAAGATATTATTTTCATCTATCTAGTTGGCAAAGATTTTAAAAGACAAACAGTGCTCAGAAATGACAAGGGAATAGAAAAAATAATCCTCTCATACATTAGTGATGAAATGTAAATTGGTACAACCTTTCTGGAAGGCAATTTAACAATCTCTATCAGGTTTTGAAATGTATATACACTTTGACACAGCAATCAGTTTTTAAAATCTATCTTAAGGTCTGAATCAGAAAATGTTATAAAGATGTATACTTAGAAAGATGTCTATCACAGCACTGTTTATAAATGAGGAAAACTGGAAATTTCCATTTTTATCAATAAGGTTATATAAATTATGAAACATCCAAAAAAAATACTATGCTGCTATTTTAAAAGAATGACATTAAACGTATACTGACATGAAATAACATTCCCAACATAGTGGGGGTGAAAGCAAGTTACATTAACAACCTTACAGGAGAATATAATTTATATAAGATAATATATGGGTCTGTCTATATGGATAGAGAGAATATGGACGTGTGGTCACCAAAATGTTAACACATATTACCTTCAGGTGCTTGGGCTTTAATTTTTACTTTCTTCTTTATACTCTTCTTTTTTACTTGAATTTTCTACAGAGTATATCATCTTTCTAATCAGAAAAAACAAAGCTATTTTCATTTGGAAAACCTTAAAAAGTTCTGTTTCTAATCCCCTTATGGTAATATACAATAAGAAAGAAAACTTATTTTCCATCATAAGGGTTCTCTACCAGATTGATAGGCCTTAAATAGCTTGACTTCAATTTCATCTTAAATCTAAAGAAAAGGTTGCAACACTGTTTTAGGAAACTATTCCCAGAAAAAGAAACCCATCATCAATGCCGGAGCTAGTGTTACTGACACCAGCATTAAAGTCATGCTTTCTACTTGTCTAGAATCTTTTTTGTATTAATCTGGCATGCTAACACATGTTGCTCGAACAAAAAAGCCAAACCAAACCAAATCAACAACAACAAAATACACGTGTAGTCCTTATTAAAGGCTTATGGTCTAAAGTAAATGCTTCTTGGAAAGTGTGAAAAATCGTATCATCCAACCTACCCTAAAAAACCCTATCTACATATTAAGCTCAGAAATCAATTTGGAAACCACATAGTACAAGAGAAAGAATATGATCCCAAGAAACAAACAGTACCAAGTCTGCCCCCTACTAACAGCATGATCATGGGCAATTTACTTAACTTCTTTGTATCTCAGTTTCCTCATCTATAAAATGATGATACCACAAATGCTAATGACTGTTGAGAGGCCTATATGTATTACTATATACGAAGTCCCAGCTTTATATACCTACCACATGTCTACTTTGTAATGAGCAACAAATGCTAACTCCTGTACCTTCATACTCAAAAGGACAGCAAATGCCACCATTTTTTCTGTGAAGCATTCCTGGACTTCCCTGTGGAAGCTTCTTAGTTCTGCTTTCATAACACTTTAGCCATATCACAATGTTTGTCACCCCCAAGAACAAGAACTCTTCCAGAGTAAGAACTATGTTATATCTTATTCATGCTTCAAGCACCTAGTACAATGCCCGGCACAGGGTAAAAAAAAAAAAAAGGCAGAATGAGTGAATAAATAAATAAAGTAATTTATCAAAACATCTTTAAAAAACAGCTCATTCTAGGATATAGCTGTCTCACTATTAAATCAAAGTCAAAGCAATGAACTAGAAAAGCATATGTGAAAGAGGTTAAAATTAAACCAATTCCTTGAGAAAGGCTAAGCCAACCAAAATAAGCCATACCACTGATATACATTAAATCAGTAACAGAATGTTCTTAATGTAAAATTGAAAAATTGATAGTTTCTTAGCTCCTACTATGTATTTCAATTCAAATAACTAAAATTGTCAAAACAAACAGCATACACATGGCACACAGGCTAGCCAGGTGAAAGTCAGAAAAAAATGATTATTTGGTTTTCCCTTAGCCATCAATAAACAGATCTGTAAAATTACTGAAACAGTTTAAGAAAACTTCCCGGAGGGCATAAAAGAAAGGCTCTGGAGTGAAGAAAAAAGTTTCTAATAGAAGAGCTTGCTGTTAAAGAGTAAATTAAAGTAATTTAGTCTCATTTTAAAAACTAAAAAACAAGGAAGGGTTATCAATGCAAATAATCAAATTAACATTTCACCAAAATCTACATGGGAAAAACTTCGATTAAAGTTAAAGACTTAAATTTGTTCAAAATATCTCTAAAGAAAAATTACTTAAAAGTATACACAATCCAGTGTCTTCTAATAAAAGCCCTATTAGACCTACTTGACTGGAGCATTATGGTTCTTTAACTATCATGATAATTATGTAAATGCAAGTGATGATGCTGTTAGTATTTGAAAACTATTTAGCACTAAAATTGTTTACCCATTGAAGTGCACAGCAAAAGCTGCTTTAGCATAGACAAAGGTAAATATAAATAGAAAAAACATAAAATCTAAATTAGGAAAGTGTAAACTAATGAGGTTCTGGAGAATCAGAAAGTTATTTGTTTAGTTACTGAGCAATTTCTAATTCAAAACCTCTTTAGTACCCTTAGAGTCCTAAATTATCATATGAAACTTATTACAATCAAAATATTCTAGATCATGGTAAATATTTCATTTCTGTCCACTTTAGTTCAAATAAAAAGCAATAAAATTGGGGACATGGGTTTGCTTTCTGAAGGCAACCCTTCCTTCTACCCTACTTTAAAAAAAAAAAAATCCCACAATCATTTTAGGAAAAAATATCTTGAGTTGACCAATGAACTAATTTATTACCACACAAAAACACAGACACAGTAAAGTTTTCCAGAATTGTGTCCAAACAACAGAAAAACGAAGTCCTCCAGGTTACAACTAAAAGTAAAAATATACTGTAGTTCTAACTATAAAGTAGTAAAAATCACTCTAAATTGAAAGAAATTTCAATTTAATTGAAATCAATGATATAAATTGCTTACATTGTAAAATGAAGGTAAGGTTTATGTACAGCAGCAGCTGATGACTGTTTCTTTGGTGATCCTGAGTGACAACTGGTCTCGAAAATTGATAAAGCATTCTCATCTTCACTATCATCTAAAATCAGAGTTTCTATATCTGTTTTAAAAAAAAAATCACAAAGATTATGAGGCTTAAAAAGTCATTTAATATTAGTGCCCTACCAAAGCTAAGAAAAATTGGTTTAAAAATCAAGTGGCAAAAACTAATAAGTTATCCATCAAATAACACAGATTGTCCAGGGAAATTGACAAACTACAGTATTCTGAATAATTTATAAATGGAACCAATGTAATTTTTTCACCTTTACGGACTACTTAAGTGTTATGAGATGCATTTTGGGAGACTACAAGAACAGTGGAAAAGAAATGGCACTCTCATAAAATACTCACCTACTTCGTAAAAATTTCTAAGTTAATTTTGACCAAAACCAGTACATTTAATATAAATAAGATGGTTTAATTAATAGAGTAATTGAGGTATGGCCCAGTTCTTACAAAAGCAACAAGGAACAAACTGACCTTTATTGTTTCACATGGCACACACACACATATTTCAAGGAAAATCTAGTCTTAGTTAAGAAGGGACTCGGGAATTCAGTGGGAAAAAAACCAATCTTAAAAAATGTACTCATTCAAGTAACATTGGGTCTTAAGTTATTGTTCGATGGACTAAGGGGAACTAAAATTCCTATTGAAAGTGCCATACTTCAAAATTTATCTGGACTACAACCTAAAGTATTAATAGCTGTAATTCATACATACCTAACAAAAGTGTCAATTCATTCAATAAAAAGCAATGCTACATGTGTAGGAGAAATGGGAGGAAATTAAGATTGACAGAAATCATACCCTTCCCTAAAAAAACAAAGAAAAAAAAGAGGCATGCTTTCTAAAATGAGATACTGAATTGTGCTGGCAGACACAGATTTCAATGGCTTTTAAAAGCCAAGTATTTAATACAACTAGTATTGTAAAAGTTAATCAGAAAATAATTGAGTACCATGTGATTGATAATTTCATATATAAGGAAAGGATACTTGTCTAAGAAAAATATTAAAGACCAAAACAATCCAGAATACTATATCTAAATAACTAAAAAACAATTATTAATAATCAAAGAAAATTTGGTTTCTTTCCTCCACTGGTATGTGAACAAAAAAAATGAAACTAAAGCATACTTTATACTTATGGGGAAAAAATGGTAAGAAAACACAGATAATAATGCCATAAAAAAATTCTCAAATGCAAGTAAAGAAGTTACAGTCTCTCAGAAGAGAAGGTAAGATTTTTATGACCTTCTAAAGGTGACATAGTCTTTTAAAAATTAAAAAAAACTTGGGAAAAGATACATATCCTTAGTTTTGAAAATCAGAGATAAGAAATGTACAATGCATGGCAGAGTAGCTGGCTCATACATAATATTTGTTCTCCTCCTTATGTGACAGATTTAAGAAATCAAGTAATCGATGTGATATTTCATGAGAATCTACCCTAAAAAAAAGTTTCTGAAAAATATATATATGACAAGCAAAATTCATTGAATATCGGTGATTTTTACTATACATAACAGTTTAACCATTATAATTCATTGGACAATTTTTTATACAGTGCAGACTACATGTTAAACAAAGAAAATGAGGATAATTTTTTAAAATTACTGTCTCTTCTAAGTTCATGGGCTTTTACTTTGATTAGCACAGGAACCTAGAGTTTTCCTGTATATGCGTAACATTTTTAAAAGTAGCTTTCTGTTTTTATCTCAAATCCAAACTACAATCTTGAGGCCAGAACTCAAGACCTTCTATAATCAGGTTCTAATTTACTGCCCTACTAGTAATTTACACTCCATTAGCGCAGCACACTGCAGAGTGCTGTGCCAATAACAACAGTATGATGAGTTGAATCCAGAAGGACATTAGAGCAACATGGTTAAGAGCATGGGCTCTGGAGTCAGGCTCCCTGGGTTTGAGCAAGACCTAGAACTTACTGAGTGACCCTTTACGTAAGTGAACATCTTCATTTTTGATAGAGTAAGAGCACCTACTCCCAGGATTGTTATGAGGATTAATAAATGACAATTTATGTAAGGGCTTTATAATAATAAAAGAAATGTAAGCCAATACTATCATAGCCAACTTTTCTAAAGATGGTAACACTCCCACATTAAGATAGTCAGAATGTCCCAAGAGTGAACAAACAGAACAAACATCCATTCATTCTTTTTACGGACACTGACTAGGCAACTACTGTGTGCTAGACAACATGCTAGGCCTAGAATATACAGTGGCCAAGGAAATGGATACATTTCCTATATTCGTTGCAAATACAAAAGAGTAACACATAAATAACCTTATAAGAAAACTCAGAATTTATTTACTTATGCCTGCACTTGTTTCATTTTAACAATATGAAAAGGTAATTTACACTACCTTCTTTCTTGTCACTCTGGCTAATTTCAGCATGAGGAAACACTTTTTGCAAGACTGCTAGGATGTTGTTGAAGCTTCTTTCCAGCAGCGGTCTTATGATGGGGGATAGTGCATGTCCCGAAGACATGACAGCACGCTGGGAAGCAGGCACAATATTCTGCATTGCGTGGTAAAAATCTTGGGCGTTGAGCACTATTGAGGAAACATCTAGCTGCAGTTTATGACTGCTAACATAGATCTGGGGGTAACGCCTCCGCAGGGCAATCAGGGCAGCTTCAGTGCACAGGGCCTTGATATCAGCTCCGCAATAGCCTAATGCACAAAAGGAAAAGGATAACAAAGGTAAGTCCATTTTTCCAAGTATCAACTCTATTTTGCAAATATGCACATCTTTATCTAAAATAAAATACTAAATCAATCATGTGCAATTTCACTAGCAAAATGAAAAATGACCATTTAAAGTCACCTAATAAAACTGTTTACTCATTAAGACTAAAAATGTTTTGAATATTTTAATTAACAAACACATGAACTAATGATATTAAAAGAAAACAAGTCATATATTTTGTGCCAAAACCACTGATTATAATGTACATCTTTCTTCAGGAAAGGTTTTAAAAAAAATAGTTTTATATCAATCCTTCATCAATATTTCCAATCATTAGTTTAGTCCTCATGACATTACAGTTTTCTATAAATTTTCCTAATATTACTAATTTCCAAACACATATAATGGAGCAGTACAAAGTAGTATACATAAGCGGAAACTTCAAAATCAGAGCTATTCTACTACTAACTCTGAGTGCAACCCACAAGCAGGTTAATATCTTATTACCCCCAAAACTATACTTTAAAGTTATGATCATCCCTGATAGTTCCAAAGGTATTACAGGGAATGAGAATCCATTACATTTCTATATTATCTTCCTTTTTATATATATATTTAGTTTAAAATGATTGATAATCTAGTTCACAGGGCTACAGAGATATGAGGTATCATCCATTACCCATATTTAACTGATCATGTAGTTAAACAACAGATCAAGCCACCAGTGCTCTGAAATCATTTCATTCATTTGAGCAACAAATACACAGAAAAACATATGAACTGTTAGGTCTTTACCACAAATGGGAAGAAAACCTCAAACTAGTCATGGTGTTTTTTTATATCACCAATTAAACCTGCATTTGGCCACCTTTATCAGTTATGCCAGCAGGGGGAACCACTCGAACTAGTTACAGAACATTAGTCCCTCAGCTCTTCAAAGAGTGGTATCAGGTTTATTTATCTTTTTATATATCACAATGACCTTGTAGAACACTTAAATACTGAAATTAAAATGGTGATTAGATAGGAAAACTACGAGCAGAGAAGAAATAGTACCAGACTAACTGGCAGAAAAAGAACATTAAGGAACAAAACCATATAAATCAAACTGACTCACACATTATAATAAATTCTATCCCTATATCCCTCAGTAGGGCAAATGATCACGTTAATCAAGTCCTACACATAACAGAAAACTCCTCACCCTGCTCTCCTTTTTCCCCAGCACTTACCACCTTATCATTTACCTATTATGTTTACTGTCTGCCTTCCCCAACTAGAATGTGACCTCTGTAAGAATAGGGGTATTTGTTTGTTTTGTTCGCTAAATGTATCTCAACTACCAAGAACAATGCCCGGCCTGGCATTCAGTAGATATCCAAAAAATATTTCTTGAGTGAAAGAATGAATGAAAAAAGAAAAGAGTAACTCCAAGGTTATAGTTTGGAAACGTAAAACTATTAGGTTACCATGTATTACAAAAAAGAGGGGGATGAATCATATCTATTAGGCTTTTCTTTTTCTAAGAAATCTAAATTCTTTTATTATTAAACCAACTTCCTCACTGTAACTAAAAATTTCAATGAAAATTATGAAGTACTATATTCATAAACATTTATTCAGAGGTAGGGGAAAACTTAATATGACCTATGAGAATTTAATTCAGAAAACTATAAGCAGATTAAGCATTAACACTGCCCCATGACAGCAATCAATCTCCCAAATTCTTCAGAATAACCAAGTTTACCACGTCTCTCATTTTATTTTCTATTTCTCAATGAATGAACCTGACAAAAAGTATCTTTTCCTGTTCCATGCATATCTGTTACATTAGTTCAACAAAATAACTGTAGAACACCAGCTCAGTTATAAACAGTTAACTAAATAATCCATTTCAGAGGAAGTAAAGAATAAACTACTGTCTTCAAAAAAATATAAACCACATTTCTTTTTCTTCTTTAAAAGTATATATACTTAGTGAACATACTATATGACCCTATTTTTAAGTGCAAAAACCTAAATTAAAAAGGAAAAAACGTTCAAAAACAATGCAGAACAAAAAAAAGCCACTAAAAGGTATTTTATGTAGTAAATGTTGCCCATAATATTTATGTTTGACATAATAATATAAATAGCAATGTATTGTTCATTTTTTCTTAATTTATTAAAGGTAATTTTAAAGCTTATCAACACTAATAGATTCCATTTAAAGAAGTAAATTTTCTTCACTGGGTTAAATAGATGTTTTATATATTGACACATTTTATTAACAATATCAAAAAATCACATTTGTTAATATCATCACCAATCTCATCGCTAAAATCTTTTAAGTGCTGGCAAGCTGTCAGCTCACAATGACAAATATAAGTCATAGAACGCCCTTTGAGAACTGCTGTGTAGCTTATAATCCCTTTTTTGGTTTTAAAAAAATCCTAATTTTTGCTTGCAAGTTTGAATTTCATCATTAGTTATAAACTAATCCTTGAAAAAAATAAAGAAGTAAATTTTCTCATGGATTATCATAACCAACAGACTATAAATGATAGGAATTACCTTCTTTACATTTGTTTGTGAATGAGAATTACTAGTTTATATCTGTGGTTGTCAACCTTGACTAGTCATCCGAATAAACAATGAAAATGAGTCAAAAATAGATTCCCAACAAACTTAGTGAATCAGAATCACTAAGTGGTGGTTTAATATCATAAATATGTATTTTGAGAAAACTTTACAAGTGATTCTGATATACAAAAAATTTGAGAACTACTGAATTAATAATAATACACTTTCCTTACTAGACTCTAAAACAAAATTAAAGGTACATCATAACCATGGCTAAATAGGTTATATTAAGGGTGACCACATGTCCTGGTTTAGGCCATTTGCCTTGTCATAATTAACAGCGTATTTTTTCACTCTCAAAAGGGTCCTGCTTTAGAAAAATAGACGATATGACTATTCCAGAAATACTGAAATACAGCCTTTTGAGAGTCAAAAGCTGATGTTAAATATCAATATCTCTTCCATAAGAATTCCATAACTATACTAGTTCTACCATTACAACTCTAATAGTCTGATGAACACACATAGCTAGATACCAAAGAAAACGCATTCCTGAATACTGCTATTAAGATGGAAATTTGTCTGAAAGAATGAAAATACAAGCTACTCAAAGAGGTTATAAACTAGAGAAAGGTAATAAAATTTTATGAAGTTACTTTTTAAGTAAAATACCAAACAATGAAGGTCCACAAGCTAAGATGCCACATTGACAGATACCCTTTCATTGTTTTGGCCCTCTTAGTGAAAATGAATAGAGAAATATGATTAGATTGAAGTTCTTCATTAAGCTTAAGCGCCTACTATTTGTGCACAGGTTCTGGATACCAAATTATTTGAAGACTACTAAAAATCACACCTATTATGCATGCAAACCTCCAAGTACTTGGGAATTCATTTCAAGGTAAAAGTTACCAAATCCATAACCTCTAACAAGAGGTCAACTATCTTTGCAGTCGTTCATTAAGACTGCATACTCTTTTGTTAGGCATAAATTTCATTCAACTGAACCCATACGTGTTAAAACATCTTTGGGATACGTAAGTGCTAAGCTCATAATGAATTAAAAATTTATTGCTATTTCGTTCCTGTTTGAAGACCTGCATTTTCTTTTTTCTTTTTCTTTAATGTGAACTGGTTTCTTAAATGAAATAAATGTCACAATCAAAATCAGAAGTCAGTTAATTATAATGGATTTTTATGTCACTCTCCAGGAAGAAAATAGAGTATATATAAGCAGATTCTAAACCAGCAACGCCACCCCCAAAAAAGGCAAGAGAAGTTTTTCAGTCCTATAAAAAAGTATGTCTTAAAATTTTTTTAACTTAAGAAACTGACTAAAAGCTAAAATAAATAACTTGGTAAAATGAGAAGGAGTGGCCTTTCGAAATGAAAAAGGAAACTGAGAGTCTAATATTTAGGATGAAGAATTAGAGTATATAATATTTCAGATGGTAGATAGGGTAAAAAAGTAATTTTAAAATTACTCTTAGGGAATTTCCAAAATTATTTGAAGACTTCTGCATATTTCAGTTAAGGATCATTCTGTGACAAATTCACAGACGAATCTACAAATATTTCCCATTCTGATCTGTACTCTAACACAATAATATCATAAAAGTAACAGGAAATAAAAGGGGTCAGATTTCAAAAAGGGCAAAGACTGGATTTTGTACCAAATACCACCCTCTCCCATAAAGCAGCACAAGGCTTTGCAAAGGTCAAGCCAAATTTACATGAAATGGGTTTGGCGCATGCTCTCTTATACCAGGCAAAGCTTAAACTGGAATAGTGCTGGAGAGATTTACGTTTTCTCCTCACCAGAAGATGTCGAGGTCTTTGTGGTTCAAAAGCTGAGGTATGCTGCTTCGGAGATGGAGGTCCCTGTGGATGAAGAGGATAATTCGGATGTAGCTAACTGAATGGACTAATGTTCTATTTAAGTTTTAATTATTTGATGGTGGATCACAATGATTTTTTAACTAAGTTGTTCTTTTTGGTTTTGGTAACTTTAAAGTTTTCCCAAGTAGATTGCTGATTGTTAGTGGACTTATTAGGGAGACTTCTTCATAATGCTTAAAAAAATTTCACGGAGAGATTTTTTAATTTATATTTTTGAGAGAATGAGAGGAAAATAGACAAAAGACAGAAAAAGAATGAAGGAAAAATACCTGTGTGTATATTCAGTTGCTTAATACCACATTCATTTTTATTTCAGACCTAATTAGAGCCAAAACCCTGAATTCTAAAACCTCTGAATTCCGTCTCCTATGTATGATCATGTATGTACATAAAACACTCTCACCGTATCCTTTTAGGACAGTAGTGTTCGTTCACTCTGTAGGAGATCTACTTTGTGCATAACTTAACATTAACTTGGAGAATTTTACATTTGGGGAAATACTAGCAGATGTCATTAAGTATTTTCTTTGAAGACTCCTCTCACTCAACTTCTTTCTAAACCACCGGCATGAGGATGAGTCCATCATGTAATCTGTGAAGTAAAAGACTACAGTCCTGCCCTATACATGGACCTTCACCTCTTGTTTAAGCTTATTTTTCTTAGTAAAACTTCTGAAAGGGAACAATTCCTAAAAGGAGACACTGTAGTAATACTGGAAATCCAGCACTCAATGAAAGGCATATGACCACTGAGCTTTGATAATCAAAACACCTAATGGCAGCTAAAATTCTAATTTAGAAGTGTTCAAACTTCAAGTGAAATGTTTAAAATAATATTTACATTTAAAGGCAAAGCCATCTATTGCACAAAAACACAACTATACTCATTCACATTCCAAACATAAGGGGAAAGGGAGGCTGATCAGAACAAACAATGACAATCAAAAGATTCAAACAGTAGCACTCACCAACACATTTTTCAGCCAATTCACCTAAAAAAGCATCTGACAATTTTGGATTCCAGTCCCTGGTATGGATCTGTAAAATGTGTTTTCTTGCCTAAGAAGAAAAGTACAGATAAATAAAATCTTGCCTAAGGAAAAAAGTACAAATAAATAAAATATCATCAACCCCAAAATGTATTAGATGGAACAAATTTATCAACTAACCATATCCCAGAAAAGCAACTGTTTATTTTAAAAGAAACATAAACAGCTTGGCATCCACATCAACTCTGATTCCCATAATAACCCTGTGAGCTATGTAGCAGAGATCTTTGTTTCACAAACTAAGATAATTAACATCCTGAGAGGTAAAGGAACTTGACTAGTGGCACATATGACTACGTGACTGATATAGGACTAGAACTCAAAACTAAATTTCACTTTCCTCCACGTCATTTCAAGCATTTGAAAACATGTAAACAAAAAAACTTTAATGTGTTATAATAATCATAACTTTTAAACAAACCTTATATTTAGATTTCACAGGCCTTTTGGTCTCATATGCATAAAGTGTCATTAAAGTTTTAAGTTGAAGAAGTTTTCAATTAAGTAAAGAAATATAATAAACATTATCATCTTGTAAGTTAGTTAATGTTTTCACATTTAATATATAACAAGGTAATCTCCATAAATATTAATTGAATTCACTGTAAAACAAAGGTCTAAACAATTTTACCTTGATTTTTTTCTTTCAAAATAGCATTCTTTACCTTAAATCTAACTGTATAGCACAATCAAAATTTTAACATCTTGGTTCCAAATTAAATGAAATTTCTTTTTCTCCCACAGTAAAAAAGAAACACTGAAGTATGAGTCCATAATCACCTGAAAAGTCACATCAGAATTTTTTTTTCACATTTGCCTTCTTTCAGGGGAAAAACAATGCTTTCTAAAATTGAGTATACTTGTTTCCTCAACACTGCTACTTGAGTTTCTTGAGACTATGAAAAAGCAAATTATAACCAAGATGATAATATTATTGCCTTGGTGAGGAATTTGGGGTCTAGCACCAAAACAAAAAGAACTTGAAAGTTGTCAAGATAAACCTTGCTCAAAAAGTTGACAAAATCTGGAATCAATAGCTATTGCTTCAATTCCAAGTTCTAAGTTAGGCGTTCAGCTACCAAAAATAAATCAATGATGTAACAAATATTTTCTTTCGACTTGAAATATCTGCCTGAACAGATACTAAAAAAATATAAAATCAAGGCCCCCAAAAGATATCATTCTGAGAGCTTATATAGTCTAGAAGATGACATTAAGAATCTATATAGACTTCATCAGCAGAAGGGGCGCCACTCATTCAAGACCCTTAGAGAATCAGAAACACGGCAAAAAAAAAAAAAAAAAACTAAGCTGGAAGATATCTCAAAAAAGATCTATCTGTATCCCTTCATTTTACAAAATAAGTAAAGATTTAGAGGAAATGAAATTAATTACCTAAAGTCAAGTTATTGTCAGGTCTCTGAGACATTTAAGTGTCTTTCTCTTTTTCTATATAAAGAGTCTCCTTTCTTTATCATAAAAACAAGAAACAGAAGAAATTATTTAAATCAAGAAATGTTTCATTATGCTTTACTCTATATGGCATATAGAAGAGTAAATCATATGGTTTCTCCTAATAGAAAGTAGCTTCCTCTATTATTAAGAGTCAAAGGCAAACTCAGGTCACTCATTCTTTAGGATTCATGAATATACACATAACATTTATAACAATAATCATACTGCTGCTGATGATAAACAAAAGAAATTAAGCATTACTGCATAAAGAAGGTACGTGCTATTTTATGGTAATAAAGAGTTAACAAAATTATTAAAATCTGGCACCAAGACTTACTTTTACTTTTTTTGTTGTTTGTTTTTTACTTTCACTTGCTCAAATAGCAAGAGTCATGATATTCCACTTCTCAAACTGCATGCTAATATTAGACACTGACTGGTATCAATTTAAATTAACGACCCAAGTGGAGCCTTATGACTGCCCTTAACCCTTCTCTATTCTATTCATGAGGCTATCTTCCAGCAGACTAGTTCATAGCTTCTCTGTCTTCATGCTCAGCCTCTCGTTCAGAACTTGCTTCCTAATCCACTGAGAAAACTGAAGCAATCAGAAGAAAACTTCCAAAGATACCCCATACCAACTCTGTCCACCTGTCAGCATGTGTACCCGCAATATTCTGTCTTCTCCCTATTATAACAGATGAACTATCAAATTCCTATCTATAGTCATTCTCGGGACTTCCCTGGTGGTCCAGTGTCTAAGACTCCACGCTCCCAGGGCAGGGGGCCCAGGTTTGATCCCTGGTCAGGGAACTAGATCCCACATGCCACAACTAAGACCCAGCGCAGAAAAATAAATAAATAAATTTTTTTTAAATTAAAAATAAAGTCATTCTCATCACTCATATATTAAATCCAATCCCCCTTCTCACCTATCAAGGCAAGAAGATAATTCTCCTTTCTCAATTTCACCACCAAAATTTCCTTCCCTACTGGATATTTCTCCCATCTTAAAAATAACAAAACACCTCTCTTGTCCCCAATTTGCTCAACATCTCACCTCAATCCTTTGCTTCTTATTACAGCAAAACACTTTGAAAAATTTATCTCCATTCACTGTCTCCAATTCCTCCCCTCCCATTCTCTTAAACTAACCATATTCGAGTCAAGTTTTTTGCACCCACCACTAATTGAAATTGTTCCCATCAGGTTTCACCAATGACCTACATAATGCTAAATATGATCGCCAATCTTCTGTCATGTGATTTAATTTAGCAACATCTGACACAGTTAATTATACCTTCCCCATTGATATAGTTTCTTCACTTGGCTTCCAGAATCCCACTCTCCTAGTTTTCCTCTTACCTTACTGACTGCTTCTTAAGACAGAGGAATTGTATCATCTAGTCTCATGACCTTAAATATTACCTAAGGAAAAAAAGGTGAACAGCCAGTCTAGGCTTTTTCCACAGACCCAGGCCAAGAAAAATGATCTTAGGTTTAGGTCTCAAGCACCGTTTTCTTGAAACTTAGAAAGTTAAAATTAACATGGAAAACTATGCTCAAGATCCATACTTATACAATATAGTAAGCCACAGAACATTTCCATCGTCACAGAAAATTCAACTGGACAGTACTGTTCTAGACCTCATTTACTGTTAAATCTCTGATTTGTGTGGACTATACCTGAATTGTGAGGACTATGGTTGGCATATGAGGCCTACATGACTAGGACAATATAGAAGAGAATTGGAAAATCAAGGTAATGGCTTTCCTGTGCCAAAATGAACACTGGCTGTGCCCCTTAGAGCTAATAAGCACACTCCCCATCTACTGGTAGAGCCTAAAAGATGTGCTTGAACTGTTGTAAGATGTCCCTAACGAGATAGCTGATGCTTCCCCATGCTGCAGTAGACTACTTCAGTCTTGTCTCCTATAACTAATCGTACCTCTATGCACTGGTACAGCCCTAGAAGCTCACTTGGGTAACAAAAATGATGCTGTATACACTATGTTTCCTATCCTGACAAAGCTAAATAAACTTGGTGCCCAAAAAAAGCCTATAAGTTGGATCGTCAATCCAAAACTGAGACAGATATAGTGGCTGTTCAGACTGTCGAACTGAGGTAGAGACTGCTCTACACAGACTGCTCTATACAGCAGAGCCATTGCCTTCATTTCCCTATAGTCTACTGTACTGTACTAATCACTAAGCTTCTCACATCTATGTACATAAATGAGGCATTTTACAGAGATCCAAAATCAAAGCCATATAACAGCAAGTGCTCGTGTGTGTGTGTGTGTGTGTGTGTGTGTGTGTATAAATATATATAGTCATATGCAGTATCTTCTCTGCTCTCTTTTGGTTATATTTATATAGGTATGTGTTATAAAGGTTCTAATTAGGCTTGATATGTTTAATACATGCAAAGCATTGTCAAATACAGAATCTTCTCTGAATATGTCCCTCCCTCTCAAATATAAATGTGCAGTGAAGACGACAGTCAATGACTAAACTGGTCAAAGACTAACCAAAAAATTGCCAAGTAAAAATAAGGAAAAAGAACTTTGTATAACATATTAAATAACATTTTACATAGTCAATGACTACACATTGCCCTGTTTTAATTATGGTTTTTTTTTATTATGTTCTCTTTAAAACTACACTATAGGGCTTCCCTGGTAGCGCAGTGGTTAAGAATCCGCCTGCCAGTTCAGGGGACACGGGTTCAAGCCCTGGTCCGGGAAGATTCCACATGCCGTGGAGAAACTAAGCCCATGCACCACAACTACTGAGCCTGCGCTCTAGAGCCCACAAGGCACAGCTACTGAGCCTGCGTGCCACAACTACTGAAGCCCGCGTGCCTAGAGCCCGTGCTCCGCAACAAGAGAAGCCACCGCAATGAGAAGCCCGCGCACTGCAACACAGAGTAGCCCCCACTTGCGACAACTAGAGAAAGCCCGTGCGCAGCAACGAAGACCCAAGGCAGCCAAAAATAAATTAATTAATTTAAAAAAAAAAACTACACTATAATGAATAGCGTTTGCTGCTTTTAATTAAATAAGATGTTACAGCCACTTCTATGAGAATTTGCATATTGGGCTCTTATTCATAAAGCCACCGTTACTCTAAAAACGTTATTTTTATGGGAACAAAGCTACTTTGGCAAACAAGAGACATATAACCTGTCATACAAGATAATTAATACAATGTGGAGAACTAAAGAAAAGAGTGAGCATCTACAGTAACCTAAAAATCATACCCTTACTTCCTAAAAATCATAAACTTTCTGATAATTGTTAACAAAAAAGATTATTCAATAATTACAAGAATTTTTTAAGTAGTAACTAAGATATCCAACAAGCACAAAATTTTGAAAATGACCACTCATAAAATACCACTTTCAAAGTATGTATACATATATATATATTTCATAATTAAGTCACAAATAAATCTTAATATATCAAAAACTCTTACCTTTTGATCAGGAAGGTTGAAAAGAAATTCTCTGTCAAAACGACCAGGTCTCCTGAGAGCAGGATCTATAGAATCAAGTCTATTTGTAGCACCAATAACAACAATTTCACCCCTATTGTCTAGTCCATCCATAAGAGCAAGGAGGGTTGACACTATAGAGCTGTAACAAAATTTTCAGACAAAATTTTCAATTTTAAAAAGGGAAGAAAGAAAAAGTTGCAAAAATTGCTGCTTATACTAACTTTTATCAGTCTTAAAGACTAAAAAAATGGATTTTTATATCCATGTTCACAAGTAAAACTAAGTTCCATTTAACTTTCTCATATTACTCTAAACAGGTTTAAGTCTTCTGCAGATATAACTGACATACAATACACTGAATATATTTAAAGTATACAAATTGCTAAGTTTTGAAGTATGTGAAACTATCACCATAATGAAAAAAAGTAATATCCATCATGCTCTTCTTCATGCCCTTCAAAATCCATTCCCCACTGCTCTTCTTTGACCCAATCCCCTGGCAACCACTGATCTGAGTTCTGTCACTATAGATTAGCTTGCATTACCTAAAATTTTATATACATGGGATCACACAGTAAGTACTTTTTTTTTCTGGATTCTTTCCCTCAGCATGATTATTTTGAAATTCACCACATTGTTGGTTTAACACTAGTTTATTCCTTTTCATTGCTAAGCAATATTCCATTTTATGGATGGATCCCAATTTGTTGATTCACATGTTGATGGACATTTAGACTGTTTCCAGTTTTTGGCTATTACCAAAAAAGCTGTGAACATTTATACAGGTCATGAAGATGTTCCCATAGGTTTTTTCCTAAAAGTTTTATACTTTTACCTCTTAAGCTTAGGCCTTCATCCTCTTAACCTTTAATGTTTACAGAATCTAAAATAACATCATATTTTGTATTCCTAAATATTGCTTTATCAGTGTCTTTTTTTATCATGGCCAATTATGCAACAGGTTTGTCAATTTTATTTTTTTCAAAGAAGCGACTTTCTAATTTCCTGATTTCTGCATATCTCTGTTTACAGTTCATATATAGTTAGCTATAATTTTTTATTTTACTAATACCATAGATTACTTAGAACAATAGTTCTTGATAAAAAACAAAATTCTCTGCTTATCTTTTTGTCATTTCTTTTTTTTTTTATAAATTTATTTATTTATTTTTATTTTTTATTTTTTGGCTGTGTTGGGTCTTCATTTCTGTGCGAGGGCTTTCTCTAGTTGTGGCAAGTGGGGGCCACTCTTCATCGCGGTGCGTGGGCCTCTCATTATCACGGCCTCTCTTGTTGCGGAGCACAGGCTCCAGATGTGCAGGCTCAGCAGCTGTGGCTCACGGGCCCAGCTGCTCTGCGGCATGTGGGATCTTCCCAGACCAAGGCTCAAACCCGCGTCCCCTGCACTGGCAGGCAGGCTCTCAACCACTGCGCCACCAGGGAAGCCCTGTCGTTTGTTTCTTATATTTTGTATATTACTAAACTTTGGAAATTAGTTGTGATTTGAGGCACAATGTATGGCCAATTTTTATAAATGCTGTGTTTGTTTGAAAACAGTGTTCATTCTATATTTGCCTTAGATAACTATGCCCATAAGATCAGATTCATATAATATAGTTGTTCAAATAATCTGTAGAGAATTTATTTTATGCTCATTTGGTCTATTAATTACTGAGAGGTACATGATATCTCTCACAATGATTATCAATTTGACTCTCTGCAGTTCTGTCAATTTTTGTTTTATACAGTTTGAAATGTAGTAATTAGGGAATTATAAATTTTAAACTATTACATCTTTCAATAAATTGAAGATTTTATTATTGTAAATTGATCCTCTTTTTATGTATAATAATGCTTTCTGTCTTAGTCTCTTTTGTCTAATATAGCAATAGTAGCTTTCTGTTAGTATTTCTTTTTTTTTTTTTACGATAATGTCAAGTTTAATTTGCCAAATATACAAGTTGGACTTGTGGAGCATGTTTTGCCTGGGTGCTACACAGTAAACAGGTTTCTTGAAATGATCCATGGGCAGGGTTAAGAATGGGCCTGGGGCCTGGCCAGAGTTGGGGGTAGGGAATAGGGTGGGAAGGTCAGGGGGGAAGCCTCAGTCAGAGGGGACTGGCCGGGGATGAGCCATGACCCTCAGAGACCCACGGCCCTGGCTCCCAGGTGACAGCCCCCCTGATCGGGCACCCGGGCAACACAGACAGGGGGCCGTCCATCCCAAACTTGTCAGCAGCTACTGCGGCTCAACTGCCCCCTACCCCGCAATCTACCAGACAAATGGAAGCTCTTCTTACCCCACCTCCCAGGCACCCCCCAACAAGGGTTCTGAATTCTAAAAACAGCCAAAACATTCAAACGGTTACATATGAAATGCTGTCCTGCATCTTTCTGTCTCAAAGATAGCAGCTGCCCCCTCCCCCCACCCACCATCCCCCCAAACGATTTCTGTGCCAAGATGAAGAGGAGCCGTGGGGGGCTCCTCGCCGCAAGGGGCTGCTGCAGTGGCGCCGGGGCACAGGGCGGGTGAGACACATTAGAGGTCCTGGCAGCACGGCCCAGTTCCCTGCTATCTCCTCCCACAGGCCGTGCTACTTATTCAGGGAGAGCAACTGCATTCGTTTTCCTGACAAAGCTGCATCATCTTTTGCTTTCCTCTCTTCTTCTTTCTTCCTGGCAGCCTCCTCCCGCTGTTTCCGGATGATCGCCAGCCGGGCAAGGTCGGCCTTGGCTTGCTCCGTCTTCTCCGCTAAATGCATTTTCATGTAACGCTCTTTTGCCTTCTGCTTCTCGATTTCTTCTCTTTCTCTCCTTGAAAGTTCCTTGGGCCCGTCCAGGTCCAGCTGTGTGACCTTTTTGGTTGTCTGTGCCACCCGGTTGGGGTTCTCAATGCCGATGAGCCCTTCTACACCTTTGCGCTTTTGCTGGTAATCATCTTCTTCATCCTCGCTCTCATCTGAGTCTAGGGACATTTTCTCCTTTTTGGGGTCACCTGCAGCCCCATCTCCACCTTCTTCTCCTTGTTCCTCTTCTTCCCTGGCCTTCTGCTTTTCAGCCTGGAGCTGTGCGCCGATCTCCTCGGGGCTCGTGTACTGCCTAGCCCGGCCTTTGTGGCCTCCCTTTCTCCCTCCTTTAGGCATCGCGGCTCCGGTGGCTGCGGCGGCGGCGCCTCAAACTGACACTGGAACCGGAAATACCTCCGCTTTCTGTTAGTATTTACTTGACACACTTTTATACCATTTTATGACTTTGACTATTTTGGGCATTTTACATAAATGAAACAGTACAATATGTTATCTTTTGTGTCTGGCTTTGTTTCAACTAGCATAAAGTATGTGAGGTTCACCAATGTTACATGTATAAGATAAACACATGTAGCATGTGTCAGAATTTTATTCCTTTTGGAGGCTGAATGATATTCTACCATGTGGATATACCACATTTTATTTAACCATTCATCCGCTAATGGACATTTGGGTTATTTCCATGTTATGGCTATTATGAATAACACTAATGTGAATATCTGTGACTAAGCTTTTGCATCCCTTTTTCCCACCATTTGGAACCTTTCTTATATGTATCCTTATATGTATTGATAGTTACAGTTTCACAAGTAAATACATATGTTAAAATTACCAAGTGTACTCTTTAAGTATATCAATGAGTATATATAGTATTCTGTATCAATTATACCTCAATAAAAGAGCTTTAAAAAAAATCAGTAGTAGGGCTTCCCTGGTGGTGCAGTGGGTAAGAATCTGCCTGCCAATGCAGGGGACACAGGTCCGATCCCTGGTCTGGGAAGATCCCACATGCCATGGAGCAGCTAAGCCCATGCACCACAACTACTGAGCCTGCGCTCTAGACCCCGCAAGCCACAACTACTGAAGCCCGCACGCCTAGAGCCCGTGCTCCACAACGAGAGAAGCCACCGCAACAAGAAGCCCATGCACCACAACGAAGAGTATCCCCCGCTCGCCACAACTAGAGAAAGCCTGCATGCAGCAACGAAGACCCAACGTAACCAAAAATGAAAATAAATTAATTAAAAATTTTTTTTAAAAATCAGTAGTAAAATAAAAAGGAGATTCTAAAGTATCTCCAAATATTCTCTTTAGAAAAGCAAGAAATGAAAAACATAAACAGAAAACACACATAAACAGAAAACAAACATGAAATGGTATTCCCCAAATCATTTGTGTCAATGATTACATAAACATTAATGGATTAAACTTTCAAATTAAAATGAAGAGATTGTCCAGTTAGGAAAACAAGACCCAACTATATATTATCCACAAAAGTAATACTCTAAATATTAAGACACTGAAAGGTAGGTAGTAAGTTAATGGGAAAAAAAATGTACCAAGCAAAAAACATCAGAAGTCTAGATTAGCTTAATCATTATCTAATCATTAGATAATCATTTCATTAGATTCTAATGAAAATAGATTTCAAAATAAAAAGTATTAACAAAGATAAAGAGGGGCATTCATAATAAGAAGGCAACTTCAAAATAAAGACATCCAGAATAATAAATGTGTTTGCACCCAAAACAAAACTTCAAAATAAATGAAACAAAAACTGGCAGAATTAAAGAGACAATTCTACAATCATAGTTGGATATTTTACCACATCTCTCTAATGTTCATAAAATAACTAGACAAAAAAAATCAGTAAAAACACAAAAGATCCTGCATAACATTATTATAACCCTGCCTTACTTGATATATAGAGAGAATATTATACCACAAATAGCAGAATACAAATTCACAAGACAGACAATACCTGGGACATAAAGAAAACTGCAGTGAATTTAAAATGACTTTAAGAGTTATTGTTTCTGACCACAATAAAATTAAATTAGAGAAACTAATACAGTGTTTTATGTTAATTATACTTCAATTAAAAAATTAATTAGAAACAGTAAGATAAAAAACACAACTTGTAAACTAAACAACACACTTCTAAATATTCATTGTGTCAAAGAAGAAATGACAAGAGGAATTGGAAATTATTTTGAACTATAGGACACTGATTATATAAGAGGTCAAAAACTGGGATGCAGCTAAAGCAGTGCTTAGAAAGAAATTTATAGCTTTCAATGCTTATATTAGAAAAGAAAGTTTCAAAGTCTAAAATTCCATCTGAATAATCTAGAAAAAAAGAAAACTAAACCTAAAGCAAACAAAAAACAAACAAACAAAAAGCTAAGAAAAGTCATAATGCATATTGCTAAATGAAAGAAGCTAACCTGAAAGATTACATGCTGGGTGATTAAAACTACATAGCATTATGGAAAGGGCAAGGGTAGATAGTAAAAAAAATCATTAGTGCCAGGGACTGAGGGGGTGGGGTGGGGAGGGAAAGGAGGGATGAGTTGGTAGAGCACAGAGGATTTTTAGGACAATGAAAATACTCTGTATGATACTATAATGACATATGCACATTATTATACATTTGTCCAAACTCATAAAATGCAAAACACCCAGAGTGACTACAGACTTTGTGTGATTATGATGTGTCAATCAATGTAGGTTCCTCAATTGTAACAAATGTACCCTCTCTGATGAAAGATGTTGATAATGAGGGAGGCTGTGCATCAGTGCGGGCACAGAGTAAATGGAATAATCTCTGTACCTTCCTCTCAATTATGCCGTAAACCTAAAACTGCCCTTTAAAAAAGATTTTTTTTAAAAATTACAAAGAACAAGGTTGGGGACTTATACTAATAAGACTCTATAAATCTCTCAAGTAATTAAGTCAATGATATAATGATAAACCTAAAGATCAACGGAACCAACAACATTGTAAAGCAATTATACTCCAATAAAGATGTTAAAAAAAAAGAGTTTGGGATTAGCAGATACAAACTACTATATATAAAATAGATAAACAACAAGGTCCTATAGATAGCACAGGGAATTAGAGTCAATATCTTATAATAAACTATAATGGAAAAGAATATGAAAAAGAATATATATATGTATAACTGAATCACTTTGCTATATACCAGAAACTAACACAACATTGTAAATTAACTATACTTCAATAAAAAATATAAAAATTATTTTAAAAATTTGTCAGAAAAAAAACAAAAAAAATCATGAATACGAGCAGGGATGTAGATATAAGGCTATTCATTGCAGCAAAGCCTAAAGACTGAAAAATAGAAACAATCTACATATCTAACATTAGAATATTATTTAAAGGTTTATTCTTCCATAAAATGGCATAGAATATAGTCAATCAATTTATTGTAGATTAATGCTTAATAACATGACAGTTGTTTACAATAATTATTACAAATACAGTATGTTACAAAGCAGAATTCACAGTTTGATCTAATTTTGATTAAAGAGTAATGTAACACAATGTTAAGAGTGATTATTTCTGTGTGCTAATTTTACTTAAATTTTCCATATTGTCTTACTTTGCTTATTTTTTTAAATGTTCAACTTATGAGGTGATTTAACTTAATAATGAGAAAATATTTCTAAAACCAACATAGCAAGTTAATTTTTTATCTGCTTGCTAACAATTGCTTACAATTATACCTGAAATTTAATGAACACATAAATAAATTCTGATGACTCACTGAAAAAAAAATTACAAAGAACAAGGTTGGGGGCTTATACTAATAAAACTCAATAGAAATCTACCAAGTAATCAAGTCAGTGATACAAGGATAAACCTAAAGATCAATGGAACCAACTAACAAGTCTAGGAATAGACAACTTGATGGTCAATTTCTGACAAAGATGCCGAGTAATTCAATGGAGACAAGGTAACCTTTTCAATAAATGGTCTTGGAACAACTGGAAAAAAAATATGGAAAAAGTAAACCAGTCCATACCTTGCACTAGCTATAAAAATTAACTCAAACCCTTACCTTATACTGACATATGAATGTTAACTTTAAAACGAATCATTGACCAAAATTTAAGGGCTAAAACTACTAGTATTTTAGAAGAAAATATAGAATTGTTGACAAATTGGTTTAGGCAATTATTCTCAAGACACAAAAATATATACCAAAAAAATTTACATTTACATGGGCTTCATCAAGACTAAAACCTTTTGATTTTCAAAAAGTCATATTTAAGAAAAAGGCAAGCCAGACTAGTAGAAAACTTTTCAAAACATAGATCTGACAAAGGGCTTGTTTTAAGAGCACATAAAAAAAATCTTACACTACAATGAGACATTCAATATGATTTCTCTTTTTTTTAAAGGGTAAAATATTATAACAGACATTTCACAAAAGAAAATATGTAAATGAGCAATATGTGCGTGCAAAGATGCTCAATATTATTAGTCATCAGAAAAATGAAAATTAATCCACTACTACACACTCATTACAATAGCAACAGTTAAAGAGAGTAAAAATATGAAATGCTGGCAAGAATGAGAAGCATCCCAAATCCTCATACATTACAGTTAAAAACAAAAAATGGTAAACCACTTTGGAAAGTAGTATCAATTTAAACAAACATTTACCATAGGATTCAGCCATTTCTCTCTAAGGTATTTACCCAACAGAAATGAAAACATATGGTCCCATGAAAATGTGTATGCAAATGTTCACAGCAGCATTATCATAATAGCCAAAAATAGAAGCAAACCAAATCTCTATCAGATGAATTAAACAAATTGTGGTACACATACAGACACACACATACACACAGAGACACACATGTTGCCCAAGGACTACTACTCAGAAATTAAAAGGAACAAAATATTAGTGTATGTGACATGGATAAATTTCAAAAACATTACGCTAAATCAGGATTAGGCATCTTTTTCTGTAAAGGGTCAGAAAGCAAATGTGTTAAGGCTTTGCAAGTCATATGATCTTTCTCTCACAACCCCTCGCTCAGCTCTGCTCTTGTAGTGCAAAAGGAGATATATATAATGCAAAAAGCAATGAATATGGCTGTGTTTCAATAAAACTTCATTTACAAAAACAGGGAGAAAATTCGGCTCATGGGTCGTGGTCTGCTGACCCCTGTGCTAATGAAAGAAGTCTTCCCCAAGGACAGAGGTCACACCTTATAAGCCTCATAGCACTTATCCAAGGGCTAAATCTAAATACGATGTCAACAAATGAAAAGAATTCAACATAATCAGATTAGGAAAAATTACCTGTGGATCTGATCTTGCCTGCTAGAGCGAACTGGAGCTAATCCATCTATTTCGTCAAAAAATATTATAGAAGGTCTCATCAAATATGCCTAGTATAAAAAGAAAACAAACATTATTTATTGTATTAGTTTTCATTTTTAATTTAATTACTGTATTTTCTTAATAGGTAATATAAGGAAATGGTACAACATGCAGCAGGTAAGAAAGATTATACAGGAAAAAGGAAAGCTCCTTATCACCCCAGACTCTAACCACAAGGTCTCCACCCAGTAGACAACTACTGTTTTCAGTTTGTTTATTCTTCCATACATGTCATTTATACACATAACACAAACATGTATTTTTAAACACACAATTTTTTAAACACATTTAAACACACTATACATATTGCTTTTATTGTATAACACAGCCTATTTTATGTTATTGATATATTTTAATTAGCTTACATGTAAGTACATAAAGATCTGCTGCATCCTTTTTTAACAGCTACAAAATGCCCCACTGTATGGATGTGCCGTAATTAAACGAGTCCCCTACTCATGGACATTTAAGCTGTTTTCAATCTTTTCCTATTATCAATAATGCTTGAACAAATATCTGTGTACATTTAACATTTCACATGAGTATAAACATATCAATATAAAAAATTATAAAAGTGGAACTAATGGTTCAAAAGGCATGTGTCATTCCTAATTTAAAAACTTGCAAATTACCTTCCATTGATGTATCAATTTACCCTTCTCACCAGAAATATTTAAGACTGCTCACCAACAATTTATTATCAAACTTCTTGTTCTTGACTAACTTCTTAAGATAAAAGATGTTACCTCATTTTCATTCTAATTTTTATTTCTATTATCAAGGAAGATGAGCATTTTTCATATCTTAAAAGAGCCATTAATATTGCTTTTTCTACACAAGTTCTGTTCATATCCTTTGCCAATTTTTCTATTGGATCATTGGTCTTCTGCTTACTGATTTCTAGGAGCTGTATTTACTTAAAAATTAGACTCTCTCTATGAAGGGAAATGAAAATATTTTTCTACAAAGGGTATCATCTTTTGGTTTTGCTTCCCATATTCTGTTGCCATGCAGAATGTAAAAAAAAGATTTTATATAGTGGATTCTTTTCTTCCATAGTTAGACTTTCCCTACTCTGAGATTAGAAACGAAATTCTCCTGAGTTTTCTTCTGGTACTTTCACAGTGTTATTTTTTCTCACTAAATCTCGGATCTATGTAGGAACTTGATTTAAGGTAAATAAATATTAGATTACAAATGAAAACTGTTATATAACTTACTCAAATTAATATAGTTTATTTTCATTTCAAAATTACTTAAAGCAAATTCTTAGTTCACAGGAAGGTCAGCTTATTAAAGAATGGATACAAATTTTTCATTTCTCCCTTACTGATAACGATATTCATTAAACTTCCAGTGTTCTCTAATAATTTTTTTTAATTAATTAATTTATTTATTTATTTTTGGCTGCATTGGGTCTTTGTTGCTGCGCGCGGGCTTTCTCTAGTTGCAGCGAGCAGGGGCTATTCTTCATTGTGGTGCACGGGCTTCTCATTGCAGTGGCTTCTTTTGTTGTGGACAGAGCATGGGCTCAGTAGTTGTGGCTCACGGGCTCTAGAGCACAGGCTCAGTAGGTGTGGTGCATGGGCTCAGTTGCTCCGCGGCATGTGGGATCTTCCCGGACCACGGCTCGAACCCATGTCCCCTGCATTGGCAGATGGATTCTTAGCCACTGTGCCACCAGGGAAGTCCCTCTAATAACTTTAAATGAAAGACAGTTCAACCACAAAACTTCGGTTTTTTTGAAAAAAAAAAACTTTATGAGGCTAGAATTACGTAATAAGAGAAGAAGAGTAAAGATTTAATCATTACTTTTACATATATGAAACACAGCTCTTTTTTAGAACTATGGCCTCACACAATTGCAAAAAGGAAGTACAGTGTATTTAACACCAGTTATTGTGATAAGCACTTTACAGTTGACCTTTGTATACATGGATTTTTTTCAGTAAATATATTGAAAATATTTTGGGGGAGATTTATGACAATTTGAAAAAACTCACAGATGAACTGGGTAGCCTAGAAATAGTGAAGAAATTAAGAACAAAGTATGTCATGGGTGTATAAAATATACGTAGATACTAGTCTATTTTATCATTTACTACCATAAAATATATACAAATCTATTATAAAAAGTTAAAATTTATCAAAACTTACATGAATAAACACTGTACCTGCTCCATTTACAGTCGAGAGAAATGTAAACAAAGATACAGTATTAAATCATAACTGCATAAAATTAACTGTGGTACATACTGTACTACTGTAATAATTTCATAGCCACCTCCTGTTGCTATTGCGCTGAACTCAAGTGTTGCGAGTATCCACTTAAAATGCCGTGTGATGCTAATCTTCTCCTCGTGAGCAGTTCCTCTCTCCAGTAAATTACATATCACAGTAAAAAGTGATCTCTCTTTACTTAAAGTGATGTTGCAAATTTTTCTTTGTGTTTACTGCAATATGGTAAACTTTAAATAACACCATGGGACCTATACAAAGTGCCACTACTGATGCTGGAAGTGCCCCCAAGAAGCAAAGAAAAGGCATGACATTACAAGAAAAAGTTGAATTGCTTGATATGTACTGTAGATTTAGGTCTGCAGCTGCAGTTGCGGCCATTTCAAGATAAATGAATCCAGCGTAAGGGGTATTTAAAAAAAAAGAAGAAGAAAAGGAAATCCCTGAAGCTCTTGTTGCAGCTACACCAACAGGTGTGAAACCTTGAACTTCTTGCAAAATACCTTTTTATCTCATATTGAAAATGCAGCTTTTATGTGGATGCAGGATATAAGAAAAGCATTCTTGTATACTCTACTCTAACTCAAGAAAAAGCAAGGTCATTCTATGAAAACTTAAAGCAAAAGGAAGATGAAACATCTAAACCTGTAGAAATTAATGCCAGCAAATAATTTTAGATAGAGGTATGTGCATAGGATAGGGAGGATGAATTACAAGGATTTATGGTGCTGGATCATATTACCAGGAACACAGGAGTGAATTCCTGCCCCAACCAAAAGGCATTCGTGCGGATTTTTTTTTATTCAAGTTAACTGGCTATTCCAAAGTTGTTTTTTTTTTTCCTATTTTTGATGATTGGAGCCCTTCAGATGCATGATGGAACTGTGTTTTGCATTTTTTGGTAAAAGGAGCAAAGCGAGGACCTGGAGATATACGCTGGAGCAATCTCCTTGGAAGGATTCAGCATAAGTAGATGGTAAACATTTACAGGGAAAAGGGAGGGTTTGTTTGTTTTTAAACATTTATTTATTATTTATTTATTTTATTTTTGGCTGCATCGGGTCTTAGTTGCGGCACGCAGGATCTTCGTTGAGGCATGAGGGACCTTTTGTTGCGGCACGGGGGCTCTTCGTTGCAGCGCACAGACTTCTCTCTAGTTGCAGCATGCGGGTTTTTCTCTCTCTAGCTGTGGCGCATAGGCTCCAGGGCTCATGGGCTCTGCAGTTGTGGCGCACAGGTTCCAGAGCGCATGGGTTCTGTAGTTTGCGGCATGCAGGCTCTCTAGCTGAGGCACAGGAGCTCTGGCAGGGGCTTAGTGGCCCACGACATGTGGGATCTTAATTCCCTGACCAGGGATCAAACCCGTGGTCCCCTGAACTGTAAGGCGGATTCTTTACCACTGGACCACCAGGGAAGTGCTGGGGTTTGTTTAAAATAGTAAATCAGTAAGTCACTTCTAAATTTAAAGAAAACAAAATTGGAGTTGAAGAATAAGTAGGTTTCCAATTGGCTATTGCTATTTTTCTTTGAAAAAAATAAACATTTTTTTAAAAATTAAAAAAAAAAAAAAGTCAAGGTAACAGAAGCACCGTCTGCTGACCAAGAGGCAGCAAACAAGTTTCCAGACACAATTAAGAAAACCATTGATGAGAAAGGGTATCTATCTGCCTGAACAGGTTTTTAATGCAGACAATAGTGCCCTATTCACATTTATTCGTAAAGAAGAGAAATGAGCACCAGGATCTAAGGCTGGAAGGGATAAGTTAACTCTAATGTTTTGGGCAAATGCAGTCGGGTTTACGATCAGGACTGCCTTTATCTATAAAGCTGCTAACCCCCGAGTCTTGAAGGGAAAAGATAAACACCAGCTGCCAATCTTTTGGTTGTACAACCAAGCCTGGACAATGAGAACTCTTTTTCTGGATTGGTTCCATCTATGCTTCATCCCTGAAGTGAGGAAGCATCTTTCCAGTAAGAGACCCACTTTTAAAGTTCTTTTGATATTGGACAATGCCCCTGGCCACCCAGAACTCGATGAGTTCAACACCAAAGATGTCGAAGTGGTCTACTTGTCCCCAAACATAACAACTCTAATTCAGCCTCTAGATCAGGGGTTCATAAGGACTTTTAAGCCTCATTACAGACAGGACACTATGGAAAGGATTGTCAACACTATGGAAGAGAGCCCCAATAGAGAGAACATCATGAATGTCTGGAAGGGTTACACCATTTCTCTCCATTATTGTTAGAAAAAGTCATGAAAGCCACCAAGCCCAAAACAATAAATTCCTGCTGGAGAAAACTGTGTCCAGATACTGCGGGTGACTTCACAAGATTTATGACAGAGCCAATTAAGTAAATCACAAAAGAGATTGTAGATATGGCAAAAAAAAAGGTGGGGCATGAAGGGCCTCAAGATATGAATCTTGGAGAAACTCAAGAGCTAACAGACATAACACCGGAGGCACTCACAGAAGACGAAATATCCGGAAGATGGATATGAGTGCTTCTGAACTAGTGCCAGGCAATGAGAAAGAAGATGAGAAGAAGCAGTGCCAGAAAACAAATTGACCTTAGACAATCTGGCAGAAAGGTTCCAATTACTCAAAACTGCTTTTGACTGCTTTTACCACATGGACCCGTCTATGATATGGGCACTGAGACTAGAGCAAACAGTGGAAGAAGGATTGGTACCATACAGAAACATTTTTAGAGAAATGAAAAAGCAAAAAAGTCAAGCAGAAATTATGATGTATTTTCATAAAGTTACACCAAGTGTGCCTGTCTCTCCTGCCGCCCCTTGCATCTCCTCCACCTCTTGCACCTCTGCCACCCCTGAGACAGCAAGTCCAACCCCTCCTCTTCCTCCTCCGCCTCAGCCTGCTCAACATGAAAGTGACAAAGATGAAGACCTTTATGATAATCCACTTCCATTTAATGAATAGTAAACAATCATCATTCTGTACAGTTAATAAACTTTCTATTATGTATGTGTGCCAGTGTCTTCATGTGAAAATCTAGTAACTGTACAGCGAGAACTGTATGAGACATTTTTGTCATAATTACCACTTAAAGTATTCATTGTGTAGACTATCGTGTGCAAGACTTGTACTGAAATGGCCAGCATATCCTTACATAGGTATAAGGTGAGTGATATTTAATAAAAAATTAATAATGTGTTCATTTTCTTACAGTTTTATACCTTTGCTTTCGGAGAACTATATTACTATACAGCATGCCCTTCTCTCGTAATTGGAGAAGCTGCATATCAGCCAATCATCACAGGTAAGAGTTTTTTTCCTAATATAACATTTCCATTACTGTATTATGAATATGACTGTAATTTGTGTATGCCATAAAAATTCTATAACAATTCATTCACTAGTGTATAGGCTAGGCTACCATGAAACAATCATACTGCTGCTTCTTTGTTATCAATGCATGAATCATTATACCTGTAATAAATATGAATTTCTTTTTCATATTATCTTTTCATTCTTGATGTCTAGTGTTAGTAATATGTATAACATCTACAGTGTTTTGTATCATATAAGACAATACTGATGTAGGTTGAGAGAGAGAATTCATCTTGTATTCAGGCAACGTAAAATTTTGGTTGTGATAAATATAGTACAGTACTGTAAATCTTTTATGATTTTCTTAATAACATTTTCTTCTCTCTAGCTTACTTTATTGTAAGAATACAGTATATAGTACATAATACAAAACATACGTGCTGTTTATATTATTGGTAAGGCTTCCTATCAACAGTAGGCTATTAGTAGTTAAGTTTGCGGGGAGTCAAAAGTTATACACAGATTTTCAAATGCACAGAGATTAGTGCCCCTAACCCCTGTATTGTTCAAGGGTCAACTGTATACACTTCCTTCCGGTGAAAACTCACAGTAGTCCAGTTAGATAGGTATTATTTCCCCCATTTTATAGAGGAGGCAAATAAGGATCAGATGCTTTCATTTACTTAAAGTTACATACTTACTAGTAAAGCTAGATATAAACTAACACTTTTCTGACACCAAAGGCCTAACTCTTAGCCAATATATTGTACAGTCATCCCTCAGTATCCATGGGAGACTGGTTCCACGACTCCCCGCAGATACCAAAATACGAGGATGCTCAAGTCCCCTATATAAAATAGCATAGCACAGTCAGCCCTACATACCCATGGATTCCACACTTGTGGATTCAACCAACCGGAGATGAAATTGTTGCCTGAATCCATGGATGTGGAACCAGCAGATATGGAAGGCCGACTGTACCTCCTTCATTTCATTTAGTGAATAGATCATATACTTAATTTAGGAATGTAGACTCTTTACATTTAAAAAGACAAAAATGACTATGAGCAGTTTTTTTAAAAAGAAAGCAAACATTTCAAATACTCTTACCCACAAAGAAAACTATGAAACAAATAAAGTAAATATAGATTTAAAAAACAGATTTATGCTATGGTTTTGAATGAAACCAAGAGACATTCCTATCCCAGTAGGAAGTGGTAAAAGGAATAACTCTGTCAAAAATTTAAAATTAAGTCATGGACAATTTGCCAGCATTCCCAAGCTAACTCTTCCCTAATCCACCGATGTTATTTTATATTATTTTCCAATTATTATTAAATTCTCTTGAAACATGAAGACTGCATATGTTTGACTTCCCAATAGACATTGAGCACCTTGAGGCTAAGAATTTTACTTTATTCCTCTTTCTAGAGCCCCCATTACCTAGAACACAGCAGTTTTTAATACTAATATAACTAAAAATAATATTTGAAGTGCTTTACCAATTACAAAGGACTTTGATACACATCAACTCAGTAATGGGTCTTCAACAAACGCTTGCTGAAAGCATTTTTTTAAATGTCATGTGAATTTCCTTAGACATAACAAAATATAAGTTGCATTACCAAGTATGACTGACTTCCTTCAGTAGCTCAAACAATTAAAAGTAAATTTATAACAGGACTAATTTTTATAAGTATTAGGAAATGATATTTTTAAAGTTACAGCCTACATGATATTATTCACTTACCTTACTCTGCCTTTTAAAAGCATTCACTTAATACTGAGTTCTTCCAGTACCATATTTACAACTCATGAAAATAAATAATATACTGCTTGCTGAGATTTTCTTGCACAGATATTTAACTTTTTATGCTTGTTCTACTTCCTCAGTTAGATTATAATCTAGTGATATACATGTTATATCCAGGGTTCTCAAAAGCACTTAACATGGTATTATATGCCTAGTAGCCACCTCAGTAAATATTTTGTGAATCATCTTAAATTAGTACTAGTGAAACTGCTATTAAGTACCTCTAAGGCATACAAATTCATATTACTGATCCTAAATTTAACATTGGAAATTGACTGGAATTGATTGGAAAATATGACTCGTCATGAACAGTTTGTATTTATAGACCAAACGTGTGAAGTATTCTAAAGAAGATATTCTCGTATTACCTGACTTCACTTACCTGATCAAAAAGAAGCCTAAGTTGCCGCTCAGATTCGCCAACCCACTTACTTAGACAGTCTGCTCCTTTTCGCATAAAAAAAGCCACCTTTTTGTCTCCTTGACTGCACTCATTAGCTAACGCTCTGGCAACCAAGGTTTTACCTGTGCCAGGAGGGCCATAAAACAAACAGCCCCTAGAGGAATAAAGAATCAATAAAAGTAGATAAATGTTACCACCAGCACTAATAACCAATACAAAAGCATGCACCTCCCATATAATTTTGTACTAATGTATATTTTTTTATTATTAGACACTGATATAGCTTTTTGTAGTATACAGACAAAAGTTTCACTTTGTTGAGAGTCCTCAAGGATGTTCTCAAAGAACCAAGCTTTGGTACACAAGAAATAGTTCAATCAGAGTAGAGAGTAATTTGGCAAGCTACATCAAAATTTTAAAGGTACTTTCCCTATGACCCAGAAATTTCACATTTTAGATTATATCATGTAGAAATAATCAAAAGAAAGTGATAAAGATAGATTTTTTAAAAAACCTAAATGCTATCTACTAACAAGGGACAGATAAATACACCACTACATCTGTAATTTAAACACTAGTATGATGTCAAAAAGAATAATACATTATTTATTGATATGGAAAGGTGTCTATAATACATTGTAAAGTGAAAAATAAAGTTACATAAGGGTATTATTGAATAATCTCATTTATATTAAATGTTTAAATGTGCATAACACAGGCAAAATATAAACTTAATATATGCATACATATATAAAAGAAAGCTGTTCATCCCTAAGGAGTAGGATTACTTTCTGCTTATAATACTTTTTGTTTATCACTCTATTTTTTAAAGTTTCTCCCAAGGCTATACTACTTTAATGGCTTTGAAAAAAATAACAATTATTTTTAAAATTCAAGTTATATCATATAAGAAGTAAATAAATTGCTACTATGATTTCTAAAAGCCACTGCAGAATTACAGGCCAACTCTTAACCCACTCAAATAGAAGATGACTCTTTAACAAGATTTTCTACATCCTTAAACACATGAATAATAAATTAGAAACACATGAATAATAAATTAGAAATAAAAAAGGATATTTCGCAGTTTAAGTCTATATGCACATCTTCAAAGTATTTTATTCTGCCCAATTTCCTTTGACATAATTTCTCAGCCTTTCCTAATAGTTAACTAGCTAACCACCTCATGATCAAACACAATTAACCTGATCATAAAAATAAACTATCAAGCTTACCATTTCAAAAATACCACATCAATGAGTCAAAGAAACACTTCGCTGAAACTGTGCTTTCAAAGACTAACCAGTATACCGTATCAAACTGAATGCTATTAGGAGACCAAATTAAGGAAAATCCACTTAGGCAATCCACTTGTAAATTCAAGGCCTGCGTAAAGAATCTCATTCTGTGTCTGACTCTTAAATGCTGAAATATAAACTTCAAGAACACACTTAGTACCACAGCTTTTGAGCCCTAAATAATAAAATTTCATTCCTAATTCTCATTGCTATAACACATCAAATAAATACATATGAAATATTTATAAATAATATTTAGATTTATAATCATCTACTAATTGAAATTTGATAAATTAACAGTAATAAAAATAATAAACATCTAGGACATTACTCACCTTGGAGGCTGAATTTTAAATTTTTCAAAAATTTCTGGATATAAAAGTGGAAATACTACCATTTCCTTTAGTGCATGAATATGATGGCTCAATCCACCTATGCTATCAAACCGCACCTTGGAAAGAAGTGGAAAAGTTTATTACAAAATAATTTTAACCGTATATAGATTTCTTTTTAATTTATGAGATAATCTTATGATTCCAAAATACATGCCTGCAGCAGGAACTGAAGCTTAAACATAAAGTTCATATATAAAGTTAAACAGAGTTCAAAAAACTATACTTTGGGGAATTCCCTGGAGGTCCAGTGGTTAGGACTCTGCACTTCCACTGCAGGGGGCACGGGTTCAATCCCTGGTTGGGGAACTAAGATCTCGCTTGCCGCGTGACTAAAGAACAAAAAAAAAACCCCACTAACAATGGTGATCTTCTACTTCTATTGTGTGTTGCGTTAGAAACAAGTAATGACCTTTAAAAAAAAAAAACTATTTATAGAAAAACATTTACAAAACTTACTGATTTATCAATGTTCATTGGATCAACATCAGCCAAGCTTGCACCCACTTTGACACGTTCTCGGAGAATACCACTAGCTAAATCTTCTGCTCTTAAGTTCATAGGCAAACATCTGAAATTCATAAACATTCAAGTACATAGCATTAAAAGTTTCATATTCTTAATGTCATAAGCAAGTTTAAATCTTTGTTGACACATTTTCATCTTCCTCCCTTTTCTCATAACCCAGAAAATGCCAAGAGATTTCATATTTTTAAACTATTTTTCCTAAATTCTTTTCAACAGGACAGAAATAAATTTATTCACTAGAGAAAGCAAATAAGATCATGAATCTCTTTGTCCAAAAAGCCCAATCTAGTCTAAATTAGAAAACTTAACAAACCTGATATTCCACATTATATAAGCATAAAATAAAAAGACCTACTATAAATACTAAAATACATGGCATTAAATGAACTCAAGCTTTATCATAACATTTAAATTTATCCTCAGATATTATGTGGGTATGTCTACTCAGTTTACATGATTGAAGAAATAAATTTCCCTCCCTTTTATTCAAGGGAAACCAATTTTAGACTCTATTTTGAAAACTAAGCATTATCTTTTGTGTAACTACCTTAAAATACATTTTTAGCTACTTAAAATCCTATACGATATTAATGTAATTACCCCTAAGAAAATATAATCTACTTCCTGTTTTAACACTGCATAAACACCAAAAGATGACATAAATAGCCTAAAAAAAGTATAGCTTCTACAATGAATGTACTTTCACTGACATTTCTGAATCCTAACTTACTTTAAAAATCTATTTCCAAAGCAGGTAACAGAATAATTCAGATTAAAGAGGCATTAAATTCTTTTATTTAAACTTAGATTTTTCTCTTACATTTTCTTTCCATCATCCACATGTGGAACTCTTTTTAGCATACAATCTACACCAACCCAAACTTGTTTCCAAGACCAGCTAACTGAAAACTTGGTATTTCTACAATAGATATATAATGCCAAATTATAGAAATGCTTTCCTAAACGTAAAATTTCTAAATAAAATGTACCGCTAGTATTATAAATATAAGCTAGAAAATTAACTTAAATTTTAAAGAATAAATTATAATTTGATGCTTTAATAACTTACTAGACAAAATACTGATTCTCTCCCCCACTGAAAACTCTCAAGATTTTAGTGAGCCATGTAGCAATGAGTCATTGACTCTAGTTAAGCAAAGACCACCAGAAGCACTCATTAAACCAAAGCTAAAACAAGTTTTCCAACATAACCCAAGGGCTCCTGAAATAATTCCATTAAAAACAAAATCTTACTCTTGAGTGCTATAATCATTATAAGCATCTAAAATCAACCTCATTAAATGGATTTGGATTAGAGGAGATGTACTGAAGAAGAGACTGTCCAAGAGGTTGGCCTCTTCCCCTGGCTCTTTCTTTACCTTCCCACACACTATTTTATTGAGTACTTACAAAGTAAGTATTTATGGGAAGTTTCCCAAGGTTAGATTTCTACTCTAAAAATTACTAAGTAAATACCAAGTTAGTGTATTACTCTAGACTAAAATATGTGTTAAGTATCACTGTTAGCAAAATGGTAGTACAGGTAAGAATCACATTCAAAAAGTTTAAACTGCTATTCCTTTTTTCTATCATGGAAATAATAATTAAAACTTTACTAACCTATTTCTTGCTCTTGCCATGCTCTTTGATTTCCTTCTTTCAAAGCGTTCTTCATCAGAAGAAGTTGTGTCACTACTATGAATGGCATGCTTCTTTCTCCTATTTAAAGAGAGTAAAATCCTTAAAATCATTACAGCAGCAAAGGGCTTTTAAAAACACATTCTGAGCATCATATCTACTATTAGCTCAGTAGAAAATATACACAGTCACTCATTCATTTGGCAAATATTTATTAAGATCCCTATGCTCATGCAATTTACATCTGATGAAGTAAAAATATGGTAAGTTCTACAGAGAAAAAAAAAAAACAGGAGGAGGAGGAGAGGGAGGCTATAATTTTTTAAATAGGGTAGTTCATAAAGGCATCAAGCAACAAATTGAATTTGCATCCAAATTTAGGGAATGTCTATCACTGATTGATAAATACCATCAAACTCTTATTAGAAAAGAAAGTTTATCTTTTTCTCTTCTTATTTTCCCTTTCCCAAATAATCAGAAAACAGTCCAGACACTAAAGAAAATAATATATTGGTTTACAGAGAGACAAGGGTTTCCTCTTTCCACTTAAGACTTATATCCTGTTTGAATTTCTTACAAAATGTATAAAGTATTTTTGATGAAATAAACAAAGAAATAGCTTACAAACAAGCAGAACTACTATGGAATGAGTAGATAATGTATGAAGCTAAAATCATCCTCGAGGAAAAATAATACTTAATAAATGCTTCATTATTAATATACTTGATGACATCTCTATGATACCTATGGTAATCATACAAAATGGAATCATTGTAAATTAATTTACTTCAAACTCAAATTGGCTTTCAAGGATGGTCCACAGCCTGTGCATCCCTATTTTACTGCAATTCCCACCAACCACAATAGCAAACCCAGATTTTCCCCAACTCTCATTAAGATCTTTAACCTGTCTAATATTCCTTCTCCTGATTAATAGAAGTCCCTTCATTTCATCCTGCATCAGTTTTTAATGTCTCCCAAAATTTCAGGCAGACTGTTGCAATAACTACCTACTCAATCTTTGCAATTTTGGTATTTACCCTCTCTCCTACTTCTTTCTCTCCATCAGGAAAATGCCTGTTTCCAAGTTTCTTATTTACCCTGTGTGTGTGTGTGTGTATGTGTGTATGTGTGTGTGTGTGTGTGTGTGTGTGGTGAGCCTAATATATAAAAATGTAATATATCTGAAAATAGCACAAATGAGGTAGGCAGAAGCAACAGTGTAAGTATTGGGCTAAAGAAATGATTCCAGATGATAACTCAAATGCACAAGAACAAATGAAGAGAACCAGAATAATAAAATAAAAGTTACTATCCAAAAGCTATAAGCATGCACTTGATTGACTTTCTTCTCTCAACTTTTTTAAATAACAGAGAATTATATAAATAACTTTAATAATGTATTGCTAGGTTTGTAAAATGTATAAACGTAACATGTATAACAATACCACAAAAAGCTGAGTGGACCTTAAAAGGGAAGGGTCCACACCATATACAAAAGTAAGTCAAAATGGATCAAAGACCTAAACACAGAGCTAAAACTATAAACTCTTAGAAGAAAACACAGTAGTAAATCTTCATGACAGCAGATATGGCAATGGATTCTTAGATATGACATGAAAAACACGAACAACCACAAAAAAGATAAACTGAACCTCATCAAAATTAAAGTCTTTTGTGCTTCAAAGAACACCATCAAGAAAGTAACAACTCACAAAATAGGATACAATATTTGCAAATCATATATCTGATAAGGAATTTGAATCTAGAATATATAAAGAGCTCTTAGAAGTCAATGATAAAAAGACAACCCAATTTTTACATAGGCACTGGACACAAAGAGACAGTTCTGGGCTTCCCTGGTGGCGCAGTGGTTAAGAATCCGCCTGCCAATGCAGGGGACACGGGTTCGAGCCCTGGTCCGGGAAGATCCCACATGCCGCAGAGCAACTAAGCTCGTGCGCCACAACTACTGAGCCTGCGCTCTAGAGCCTGTAAGCCACAACTACTGAGCCCAAGTGCCACAACTACTGAAGCCCATGCGCCTAGAGCCCGTGCTCCACAATAAGAGAAGCCACTGCAATGAGAAGCCTGCGCACCGCAATGAAGAGTAGCCCCCGCTCGCCGCAACTAGAGAAAGCCCGCACACAGCAACGAAGACCCAACACAGCCAAAAATAAATAAATAAAATAAATAAATTTATAAAAAAAAAAAAAAAAAAAAGAGACAGTTCTCAAAGGAAAATTTTAAAATGGCTAATAAGCACATGAAAAGATGCCTCATATCATTAGTAATCAGGGAAATGCTATTCAAAAACCACAATGAGATACATTTCATACTCATTAGGATAGCTAGAATCAAAAAGTCAGACAATATTAAGCGCTGGGGAGGATGTGAAAAACTGGAAGTCCCATACACTGCTGGAGAGAATGTAAAATGGTGTAGTCACTTTGGAAAACATTCAAGCAGTTCTTAAATGATTAAGCATAAAGTAATCACATGACCCAATAATTCTACCCTGAGGTATATAGTCAAGAGAAATACAAAAATATATCCGAGAATTCCCTGGCAGTAGAGTGGTTAAGACTCCGTGCTTTCACTACCAAGGATGCAGGTTCGATCCCTGGTTGGGGAACTAAGATCCCACAAGCCACGCAGCGCGGCCAAAAAAACAAAACAAAACACATATATCCACATAAAAACTTGTACATGAATTTTTATAGCACCATTATACATAAAAGCCAAAAGCTGGAAACAACTCAAATGTCCGTCAACCAATGAGCAGATGGACAAAATGTGACATATTCCTACCTTGGAACATTATTTGACAATAAGAAGGAAGGAAGTACTGATAAATGCTTCAACATGTATGAACCTAGAAAACATGTAAACTGAAAGAAGCCAGTCACAAAGACCACATATTATATTCTCATTTTTACAAAATGCCAGAATAGGCAAACCTATGAGGAAAGAAAGTAGATTAGTTGTTGCTTAGGACTTAGAGGATAGGGGTAGTGGTAGGAAGGTTAGTGTTAAAGAGAACAGGTTTTTTGCTAAGCAGATGAAACAGTATTTAAAATTGTCTGTGGCAACAGTTCCATAGTTTTCTGTGAATATACCAAAAAAAAAAAAAAAAAAAAGCTGAATTATATGATGTGGATCTTCATAAAGCTTTTTTTTAAAAAAAAAACCTAGGTGAGACATCAGTGATGCTATTCCAGTCCTTCGTGGCTAGAGCATAGTTTTTACTAGATAAGAAACTGTCTTTTGGATATGTAACTATTTGCGAGCTAATTATGTTTTTTATTTTATTATGTGTTTTCACAACAAATGTTTACCAAAAATATCATGGAAGAGACTCAAGATAATACGAAATAAAAACAGAATGCTATGAAAAACCAGAGAACAAGAAAGCTATTCAAAAAATTTTTTTAATGTTTGCCTAAATAAAATTGCAAGAATGGAAGATAAAAAGAATAAAATCTCACAGAAAAAAAAAGGGGGGGCTTCCCTGGTGGTGCAGTGGTTGAGAATCTGCCTGCCAATGCAGGGGACATGGGTTTGAGCCCTGGTCTGGGAAGATCCCACATGCCACGGAGTGACTAGGCCCATGAGCCACAATTACTGAGCCTGCGCGTCTGGAGCCTGTGCTCCACAACAAGAGAGGCCGCGATAGTGAGAGGCCCGCGCACCGCGATGAAGAGTGGCCCCTGCTTGCCGCAACTAGAGAAAGCCCTCACACAGAAACGAAGACCCAATACAGCCATAAATAAATAAATAAATAAATACAAAATTAAAATTTAAAAAAAAAGGGGGGAGTGCAAAAAAGACAAAGAAAAATGAGAGAAAAGGCAAGTGCCACAGAGGACCAATGTCCAATGTTGGACTAACATAACAGTAGTTATTAAGCAGATGAGGAAAAAAATGAAGAGAAGAAACCTAACAAAAAATAATACAAGAAAATATCCCAGAGTTGAAAAAAGAAAATCTCCAAACCAATAGGGCCTAGAGCAAAAGGCTCAAAAAAAATGAACAAACGAACAAAAAAATATATATACACACATATATATATATTTATGTGCATCTACAAAGAAACAAGATATTAAACCAGACTGAATTCTCAACAGCAACAATATGTCATGGAGTACGGTGAAGCAAGAACTTTAAAGGTTTAGAGGAAACCTATTTGGATCTAGAATTCTCTTAACTCACAAAACTACTGGGAACTATGAAAATAAAAGACATTTTCAAAGATGCAAAGATGCAAAATTGACTTCCACACATTCTTTCCGAGTAAATTACTTGAGATTATATTCCTGCAAAATGAAACAGTAAAGCAAAAAGGAGAAAGACATCAGATCCAGTAAGTGGTGGATCCAAACAATGAAAGCAATCTTAAGTCCTACAGCAGTCACTTTGCAGCAGGTCTAAAAAAGTATCCCCCCAAAGTGGAACAGAAAGATGACATTAGGAGAGATGTCATCTGACAAAAAAAATATGAATGTTTTGGTATGTTCAGAAGCTTGGAAAACTTGAGACTACTGAATGTTAAAAAAAGGAGAATTCTTGGGACTTCCCTGGTGGTCCAATGGTTAAGACTCCGAATTCCCAATGCAGAGGGCCGGAATTCTGGTCAGGGAACTAGATCCTACATGCCGCAACTACGATCCCGCATGCTGCAACTAAAGATCCCACATGCCTCAATTAAGACCCAGCGCAGCTAAATAAATAAATTAATTTAAAAAAAAAAAGAACTCTTGAAATTATCACCTTTACTGAGACTATCAGGAGATCTCATTGGGTCCTTTTTCTCCATTTACATGAATCACTTCAAGAAGCCCCACACATTCCTGTCCCTGCAGGAATATGTAGGCTGTGCAGAAGGTGATACAATCGCCCCCATTCCTATCCCTTTGAACTCTACGTTCCCCTTCAACCCACTATCTTTTTCCAAGCATTTGTCACCATCTGACACACTATGTTTATGTATCCATTAGTTTATCTCCCTCTAGTAGAATGTAAGCTCCGAGAGAACAGGGATTTTTACCTTTTTAACTTCTGAATATCCAATGCCTTGAATGATATTTGGTGCGTACAGAAGATATACAACATACATTTGTTGAATGAAAGAATAAACTTAATTCCAGGAGCATTTCCCATTGAGTGGCCAGAGGTAGTAATAAAATCCACAGAGGATATTTAACTCTAGCACTCTACATAGCTCTATGATGAAAAACACTGTCATTACTCATAGAAATGTAAAAACTATTCATTGGTTTTCAACTCTTAGAATTAACCTAGAAATAAATCAAGTAAGGCTTAATAACTGTCCCAGAACAAACTATAAGTGTTATCAGTCTTGGCAATATAAAAATGTAGAAGGAGTGAAGTGGAGAGAGTGGATATTAAGGTCCTAATCTTAAAAGTGAGGAGTCAAAAGATACTGTCTACAGTTAATGAAACAAAAATGGAGATTCAAGTATAATGATTCAAATTTCCTGTGACCAAAGAAGAACTGAGGTTAGTGTTACAACTGTATAAGGCTGAGGAAGAAATCAAAAGACAAGAAATAGAATGTCATTTATATAGTATATGGAAATAGCTATCAAAATAACCAAAAGCAGAAATGTTTAAATTGATTGCTAAATGACAAGATTGAAGGTGAGGAAAAAAGGGTTGGGGAATATTACTTTTATTAAACCTAATCTACTAGCTATTTGAACCAAGTCTATGTATTACTTTGATAGGAAAAATTAAGTACAGAAAAAAGATCATCAGAAGCTAAGATTCAACACTGAAGTAAAAATGGCCCAAAAGCTGGTTGAGGTACAAAATCCTTAATCAGAACAGAAACCCTAGGAATTCCCTGGCGGTCCAGTGGCTAGGACTCTGCACTTTCACTGAGGAGGGCCCGGGTTCAAACATGGTCGGGAACTATAATAAAATTCCACAAGCAGCACGGTGTGGCCAAAAAAAAAACAACCAAAAAATCCTATTAGCCCCAATGGCAAGATTATTAACAACCACGAACCCTCAAAGATATACCATTACCACAAAATATATTTCTTAATCATCAATCTTAATGGGGACATGCTAGAGGCATTCCCAGTAAAGAAGTGGGGTACAAAATTAATATACAGAAATTAACTGTTCTCACATATAGAAATAACCACCTGAGAAAAAATATAAGAATGAAGAATGGAATAATGGGGGGAAAAAAAGGACAGGGGCATCTTTTATGTAATATAATATTTATACATTATATATAATTTGATAATAAATGTGGCAACTGGTATCAATGGAGAAGTTATAGACTCATTCAATAAATGAGGTTGGGACAACTCATTTTCCACCTGGGAAAAAAGTTGGATCCATACTACAAATCTCACACAAGGATGAAATTCAAATGGATCAAAATTAAAGAGTAAAAAATGAAACATTAAAAATAAACAGGGCTTCCCTGGTGGCGCAGTGGTTGAGAATCTGCCTGCTAATGCAGGGGACACGGGTTCGAGCCCTGGTCTGGGAAGATCCCACATGCCACGGAGCAGCTGGGCCCGTGGGCCACAATTGCTGAGCCTGCGCGTCTGGAGCCTGTGCCCTGCAACGGGAGGGGCCGCGATAGAGAAAGGCCCGCGCACCGCGATGAAGAGCGGTCCCCGCACCGCGATGAAGAGTGGCCCCCGCTTGCCGCAACTGGAGAAAGCCCTCGCACGAACCGAAGACCCAACACAGCCAAAAATAAATAAATTAATTAATTAATTTAAAAAAAATAAAATAAAATAAAATAAACAAAGGTTGTATATGCATAACTGATTCACTTTGCTGTACACCTGAAACTAACACAACATTGTAAATCAACTATACTCCAATAAAAATTAAATTAAAAAACAATCAGTATACTAAATGGGAAAAAAATAAAATAAAAATAAACAAAGGTGTACTTCCTTACAACTCTGGATTTGGGAAGGCTTTTCTAACTATGATTCAAAATCTAAAAGCCTTAGTAGGCTGATAAATTTTACGATATAAAAATAAAAATTTTCTGGTAAAGACAACCAAAAGCAAAGTTAAAAGACAAACTCAGACCTGAGGAAAAAGACTGGCAATTTGTGACAAACGACTGATCTCTCTACTATATAAAGAAAGAACTACTAAAAATAGGTTAAAAAGCAAGAACCTTCACATGGTCATATATTTTTGTAAAATTAGCAATAGTTATTAAACAAAAAAAAGAGAGCAAGAACCTATTAAAAAATAGGCAAACTTTACAAACAGACATTTCAGAAAAAAAGTAAATGTCTTTTAAACATATGAAAAATTACTCTCATGAGAGATACAAAAATAAACCTAGATTTCATTTTCAATTCTCAGACTGGCAAAAATCCAAAAGTTTGAAAATATGTTTTGCCGGCAGAAATATGGAAAAATTGGCACTTTGATACATTGCTGGGTGGACTGCAAACTGATTCAATACCATTGAAGGTCATCAAAATTACAATTTCATATTCCCTTTAACTCAGAGATTCCACTTCCATGAAATTATCCTACAAATATACTTGCACACATGTAAGATGATGATTATGCAAGGGTATTCATTATATTGTATTTTAGAATAGCAAAAGACTGAAAGCAACCTGACTCTCAATAAAAAACTAATTTAAAAATTACAGTATATCTATATTATACATAGTAATGTTACACAACTATAAACATAAATGTGAAATTTCACTAAAATGAAAAGACAGTTAAAATAAATCAAGTGAAAAATACAAGGTGTGGACAATGTGCACAGTATATTTTGTGTAAAAAGGAGGGATAACAATCAATATATGTATTAGCACATATATACATACATATACATGAACATATTCTTTAAGGATATACAAACCAATAAAAATGTTTCTATGGGATAGTGAGAGGTTACTGAGGCTAGAAAAAAGCTTTTCATGTTTATTTTTTTAATTTTATTTTTGAGCCATGGGGAATATATTACCTTTTCAGAAAACATAATAGACAAAATAATATTTCAAACTCAAAAAGCCTCCTTTGTATACCTAAAAGAAAGGGCAAAAGGAAACTAAAAGTAGCAAAGACTAATTGAATCAATGCACCCAATGAAAGCAATGTGAGTCTCTTAGATTCAACTCTACTAAGAGACCAGAGAGCTGTATAGCTTTAGGGAACATAACTGTTAAAACAAAAACCACTTTGGGCAAACTGAAACAGGAAGATAATAGTCACATATAGGGTAAAAACTATTAGTCACTACAGAGAGATGCTATTTACTTCTTCATTGGCGTTGCCATTAACACCATCAATACCTATATTCTAACTGTAAGGCATTATACTATGTATTACTTAAAGGAGGTATCTAAATGATAGATGGAAATATTTCCTCCTTTCAAAAACTAACAAAACATACCTGATATGACTTCTTCTTGCTGGAGATCTGTGAATATCAAACAGCGTATTTTCCCTCTTTTTTTGATGAGCTGGTACTGAAAGAAAAAAAGAAAAAAAAAGACAACATAGAAATAACTGATAATAAATTGATAAAAAGATGTATTAAAGAAGAAGACAGGGCTTCCCTGGTGGCGCAGTGGTTGAGAATCTGCCTGCTAATGCAGGGGACACGGGTTCGAGCCCTGGCCTGGGAAGATCCCACATGCCGCGGAGCGGCTGGGCCCGTGAGCCACAACTGCTGAGCCTGCGCATCTGGAGCCTGTGCTCCGCAACGAGAGAGGCCCGCACATCGCGATGAAGAGTGGCCCCCGCTTGCCACAACTGGAGAAAGCCCTCGCACAGAAACGAAGACCCAACACAGCCAAAATCAATCAATCAATCAATCAATCAAACATACGCATCTGATTCAAGATCCTCATTAAAAAAAAAAAAAAAAAAGAAGAAGACATTAGTTCTGTTAACTTTCTGAACAGAAGCCAGTCATATGTCTTCAAGTCCTAAATGCTGCCTAGAAGAAGCACAACAAAAATTAAAACTTTGTGGTAAATACTGTAAGTTTCAAATAAACATTCTAAGAAAGAATGTTAAGCTAAATCTTTGTGACTTTGGGTTAAACAAAGATTTCTTTGACACATCACCAAAGCACAACCCATTAAAAAATTTTTGAGAGCGACTTCCCTGGTGGCACAGTGGTTAAGAACCCGCCTGCCAATGCAGGGAACACGGGTTCAATCCCTGGTCTGGGAAGATCCCACATGGCTTGGAGCAACTAAGCCTGTGTGCCACAACTACTGAGCCTTCACTCTAGAGCCCGCGAGCCACAACTACTGAGCCCATGTGCCACAGCTACTGAAGCCCAGGTGCCTAGAGCCTGTGCTCTGCAACAAGAGAAGCCACCGCAATGAGAAGCCCACGCACCGCAATGAAGAGTAGCCCCCACTCTCTGCAGCTAACTAGAGAAAGCCTGTGCGCAGCAACAAAGACCCAAAGCAGCCAAAAATAAATAAATAAATAAATTTATAAAAAATAAGGTTTTTCATAAACTGAAATTCATCAAAATTACAAATTCTTCTCTTTGAAAGACATTATTAAGAGAATTTTTTTTTAATAGTAATCTTTTATTTATTTATTTATTATATTTATTTTTGGCTGTGTTGGGTCTTCGTTTCTGTGCGAGGGCTTCCTCTAGTTGCGGCAAGCGGGGGCCACTCTTCATCGCGGTGCGTGGGCCTCTCACTATCGCGGCCTCTCTTGTTGCGGAGCACAGGCTCCAGACGCGCAGGCTCAGTAGTTGTGGCTCACGGGCCTAGTTGCTCCGTGGCATGTGGGATCCTCCCAGACCAGGGCTCAAACCCGTGTCCCCTGCATTAGCAGGCAGATTCTAAACCACTGTGCCATCAGGGAAGCCCAAGAGAACTGTTTTTAAAAGCTACAGACTGAGAAACTATTTACAAATCACAAGGACTGATACCTGAAGTACATAAGGAACTCTCAAAACTTCAATAATAAAAAAACAAAGAGCTGAATTGAAAAAATGGGCAAGAGATTTGAATATTTCACCAGAGATAATGTTGGCAAATCAGCACGTAAAAATATGCTCAACATCATTAGTAATTAGGGAAATGAAAATTAAAACTACAATAAATATGTACTAAAATTAATTTGAAAAAATGACCACACCAAATGTTGGCAAGAATATAGAGCAACTGAAACTCTCATACACTCTTAGTGAGAATGTAAGCAGTATAATCACCTTGGAAAAGAGTTTGGTAATTTCTTAGAAACTTAAACATACACATAATCATAAAACGCAGCCATTCCACTCCTAGGTGTTTATAAGAAAAATGAAAATATATGTCCAAAGTCTTGCAAACATATGTTCATAACAACTTTATTTATAATAGCCAGACACCAGAAACGTCAACAATCCAAATGTCCATCAACAAATGAATGGATAAACAAATTGTGATATACCCATACAATGGAATGCTACTCAGCAATAAAAAGAAAAACACTACTGTTATAGTCGACAACATGTTATTATTATTATATTGAGTGAAAGAAGTCAGAGAAAAAAAAGAGTATATACTGTATATAATATTAAAGAAAATGTAAACTTATCTATGGTGACAGAAAGCAGATGAGATCTGTCACTGCCTGAGGGTTAGGAGTGGGGAGACAAAAGAAAGTTAGGAGTAGATTATAAACAGGCAGAACGAAATTTGGGGGAGTTGATGAACATGTTCATTACCTTGAGTGCGGTGACAGTTTCATAGGTATATCCCTCAGTTCAAACTTGCCAAATTGTACACATGAAATATTATATATGCAATGGCAGTGAACTACATATAAATTATACCTCTTTAATAACGCTTTAAAAAGAAAAAACCTAGAAAAATGGCTCACAATCTTTTTTCTGTCCCAACATACCTCCCCCATTATTAACAGGGCTATCTTTGACAGTGATTCCTAACTGGAGTAGAGAAATGTCTACATACTTGGGCAAGCTTCTCGTGAAGTAACTCTAATAATTCCAGAGAATCAATCACTGCTTCAGAGCGTTAAGAATTTGAATAAAATGATCCAGGTTCTTCCTTGAAAACATTATGCTAAGTGAAAGAAGCTAGACACAAAAGGGCACATACAGGCAAATCTATCGAGACAGAAAGTATCAATACATTAGCGATTGCTAAGGGCTGTGGGGATGGAAATGTCCTGGAATGAGATAGTGGTGATGACTGCTCACCCTTGTGAATATACTAGAAAGCAATAAATTGTACAGATTAAAAATCAGCAAAACCTAGCAAAAATGGTGAATTTCATGATATGTGAATTTTATTTCAATTTTTTAAGAATTGGAGGATGGGCTTCCCTGGTGGCGCAGTGGTTAAGAATCCACCTGCCAATGCAGGGGACACAGGTTCGATCCCTGGTCCGGGAAAATCCCACATGCCGCAGAGCAACTAAGCCCATGCACCACAACTACTGAGCCTGCGCTCTAGAGCCCGCAAGCTACAGCTACTGAGCCCATGTGCCACAGCTACTGAAGCCTGAGCGCCTAGAGCCCGTGCTCTGCAAAGAGAAGCCACCACAATTAGAAGCCCGTGCACTGCAATGGAGAGAAGTCCACGCACAGCAACGAAGACCCAACACAGCCAAAAATAAATAAATAAAATTTAAAAATTTAAAAAAAAAGAATTGGAGGAAATCAATAGTGATGGAATTTCCCAACAGCTGGGAAGAAAGTCAATAAAACAGTACCTGTGGAACTGATTACCTGTCATTAGATTTAAGAGCATTAAGATAAACTTTTTCCTTCTCAAAAAAAAAAACAAAAACAAAACACAAACAGGTTACTGGCCAAGTTGCCCTTTTCTGACTTTAGCTAAATTATCAATACTTAACCACTTGGAACACAGAGAAACTTGCCCTAAAGAACTGCTATAAGAGATTTCATTCTTTTAAATTCAGCAACACTGATTTTTTTAAGGGGTGGAGTAGAATAAGCTACTCCACTACAAAAAGGAAAGAAGTTACTTAGAGTCTCTTACCTATTGGAGGTGCTTGGTATCGATCCACTGTTTTTCTTTGTCTCAAATTATATGGCCTGTCGTTTTCTTCTCCTTCTGCCTCTTCAACCTCAATATCTCCATCTTCCTCTTGAGATTCTAGTTTCACACACACACACACACACACAAATACTGTTTTAATCCACAAGGATTGGTCCACTCTAGAACTGAATATTTATATTTTAATTTTATTCTTTCTGCACAAGTGAGCTTTAAAAGTGTCAACATTGTATGATACAGCATAAATCAATACAATTAAAAATGAACCCTGATGGGGACTTCCCTGGTGGCGCAGTGGTTAAGAATCCACCTGCCAATGGAGGGGACACGGGTTCAATCCCTGGTCCGGGAAGAGATCCCACATGCCGCAGAGCAACTAAGCCCTTGTGCCACAACTACTGAGCCTGCACTCTAGAGCCCGCGAGCCACAACTACTGAGCCCTCGAACCACAACTACTGAAGCCCACACGCCTAGAGCCCAGAGTCCATGCTCCGCAACAAGAGAAGCCACCTCAATGAGAAGCCCGTGCACCACAACGAAGAGTAGCCCCCGCTCACCGCAACTAGAGAAAGCCCGCGTGCAGCAACAAAGACCCAACGCAGCCCAAATTAAATACATTAATTTAAAAAAAAAAGACAGATGTAAAAGAAAATGCCTTTCTTACAAATATTAGTTCTCTGCTAAATATATCAATATGATCATATTTGAGCTCCTGATTTACCTATGACCTTTCAATCTTTCTGTATTACCTTTTTGGTCAAACAAAGCAATAATAGAATATGATTCAAAACTTTATTACAGTACACTTCATTCAATGCCCAATTAACCACTGAATAAGGTCAGTATTCACATACTACTTGATAGTTCAAAAAAAAAATTCTTAAAAGATAATTACTAATCTTACAGCAAGAGCAATTTTTGTTGGGCTTCCCTGGTGGCGCAGTGGTTGAGAATCTGCCTGCTAATGCAGGGGACACGGGTTGTAGCCCTGGTCTGGGAAGATCCCACATGCCGCAGAGCAACTAGGCCCGTGAGCCACAACTACTGAGCCTGCACGACTGGAGCCTGTGCTCCGCAAAAGAGAGGCCACGATAATGAGAGGCCCGCGCACCGCGATGAAGAGTGGACCCCACTTGCCGCAACTAGAGAAAGCCCTCCCACAGAAACGAAGACCCAACACAGCCATAAATGAATAAATAAATAAATAAATAGAATACCATGGCCAAAAATTAGTTAAAAAAAAAAAAAAAGCAATTTTTGTTGGCAGTATAATGGTTTGTTAGGCCTGTTGACAACAGGTAAACACAGATTAGTCATTTTGGTAGAAAAATTCAGGCAGGGATTGGGAGAGAGCATAAAGCAGATTTCTGGGGTATTGGTAATAGTTTATGCCTTGACATGAGTGATCGCTTTATGATAATTCACCTAGCTATACATTTAAAAAATAAATTACGGGACCTCCCTGGTGGTGCAGTGGTAAAGAATACACCTGCCAGGGCAGGGACGCAGGTTCGATCTCTGGTCCGGGAAGATCCCACATGCCATGGAGCAACTGAGCCCGTGCGCCACAACTACTGAGCCTGCGCTCTAGAGCCCGCGAGCCACAACTACTGAAGCCAGCGTGCCTAGAGCCCGTGCTCCACAACAGGAGAAGCCACCACAATGAGAAGCCTATGCACCACAACAAAGAGTAGCCCCCGCTCACAACTAGAGAAAGCCCGCACGCAGCAAAGAAGACCCAATGCAGCCAAAAATAAATTTTAAAATAAATAAATAAATAAATAAAAAGTAAATTAGAATGTACATAAATTCTAAAAGTTTATTTTTAAAACGTGGTTTGGGGGACTTCCCTGGCAGTCTAGTGGTTAAGACTCTGTGCTTCCAATGCAGGGGGCACGGGTTCAATCCCTGGTGGGGGAACTAAGATTCCACATGCTGCCCGGCGTGGCCAAAAAAAATAAATTAAAAAAAAAAAAAAAAAAGCACTTTGGCTATAGCTATAATGTGACATCTATTTATAGTTTAAAATAAAAGTCTCATGAAACTTTATAAGCTTATGGTCCTCAAATGCAATGTACTTTATGATTAACTTTTTAACCACAGGAATTGTCACTATAACACAATCACATTAAGACATTGGAAAAATGTTAAAACTGTCAGCCATGCTCAGTGAAATAAGAAACTAAAAATGCAAAGGACTTTACAATTTACTCATGTCATCTGAAAGCTTCCTGTAAGTTTTTTCAAATGTTTATTATTAAGTTATAGAGAAAATCAGCAAATACTGTATTACTTAACTAAATAACACTATAAATCACTTGCACCCAAATAAGTTTCCTTAAGCCTTCAAAAAAAATTACTTTTTGAAAAAAAACCTTGCATTATTTATTATGGGAAGAAATTCTATACATGGCAAATCTACTCTGGGAAATCTACAAAGATGTTCAGTTAAAGATAAGGCAAAAATCACATTATAAATCTGTCTCACCTATACTGATTTTCTCCAAAGGAAGTAATACAGAGGTTCTAGCTCTAACAACAATAATATCTGCTCAATAAAATACCTTCATTAGAAATATCACCTCTTCAAAACTTGCTAATAATATATTAATTACAGAATTTGAGAAAAAAACCCATTCTTCTCCATCTAAGCTACACAAATAGTAGAACTAATAAGATTCCCTGGTGAAATACAACTACCTTGCATTTACAGTACACCAAATCTTCTGAAAATCCATTTTAATAAAGAAGGTTAACACCTACAGAATTAAATCCTATGGATGCACTGGTCATCAATTTATAATCCTTGGGGCAAACGTGCTTTCATCTGTTCCCAGCTCCAGCCCGACAAATCCAGTCAGGATTCGTCAATTCAAAACCCAGACAGGCCTCAGAAAAGAGCAATACAACTCCCTCCACTAGTACTGGCTGTCTCTCTTTCTCTTAACTGTACCATTTACTACTCCTCTGTCCATAACTAAATTTGAGACCCAAATAATCCGAGATTTAGAGGCTATGGAAAGAAGGTGGCTATGGACACAGACTTCTAGTTAGAACATAGCTAAATACAAGAGGCCTCACCTAACAAGCAAATCAGCCCATGGCAAATGCTACACCAGATTAGGTCACTTAAGGACTACCAATAGCTACTAATAAGATATATTACATAACAATGCATAGTGTACAGCAAAGGCATTTTTCCAAATGAAGAAAATGAATACTCAGAAATGCCAATGGAATAAAAATTATTCCAAATTATGTAACATAGACCTCTAAAGCCAAAAATCACCCATCCTGCAATATTACACATATATTACTTGTACATATTTTCTTCCCTCCCACCTGAACTTTGTAGAATTTATTTCATAAGGTGCTTTTACAAACCTTCTTCTTCACCCTCAGTAGAGACTTCATGATGATTTTGTATCCCATAACTATTTCTTCTCAGTGACTTTCTTCGCCTTTTCACTCTTGAATACATATCCATGTTTTCCTTTTAAAGAGAGAAATCTGTCAAATATTAACATGAATTTTATTCCCAGCTATAAATATCATTAACCCAATGGGACGTGCCCATTCAATAAAATTTATTGAGGACCTATTTGCAAGGCAAAGATTCATGAAAATGGATCTTACTGAATTCATTACATGTAAGAAACAAGAGGAGAAACAAATAAAACTTATAAAATATTAGAAAATGTAAAACTACAATGCCATGGACATACTTTCTCCCTTAAGCAAATTACAGCCTAATAGGATAAAACAAGTCAAGTAACAGGTAACTATAAAAGAAAGTAGAGGGCTTCCCTGGGGGCGCAGCGGTTAAGAATCCGCCTGCCAATGCAGGAGACACGGGGTCGAGCCCTGGTCTGGGAAGATCACACATGCCACGGAGCAACCAAGCCTGCGCACCACAACTACTGAGCCTGTGCTCTAGACCCCGCAAGCCACAACTGCTGAGCCCACGTGCCACAACTACTGAAGCCCGCGTGCCTAAAGCCCGTGCTCCGCAACAAGAGAAGCCACCACAATGAGAAGCCCGCGCGCTGCAACAAAGACTCAACACAGCCGAAAATAAATAAATAAATAAAATTTATAAAAAGTAATAATAATAAAATAAAATAAAGTAGAACAAGTTTAATGCCATAAAGAAAGATACATGGGCGTTCACTGGTGGCCTAGTGGTTAGGATTCTGGGCTTTCACTGCTGTGCCCTGGGTTCAATCCCTGGTCAGGGAACTGAGATCCCACAAGCAAAAGGTACAGAGTAGTCTAGAATTCAAAAAGATTAATCCACCCCCGCTGGCCGTGTTTGGGGGAGGAGGGGAGGAAGCATCTGAAATGAGCCTTGAAACAAAGGTAGAATTGCATCAGTCCTTAACCAGAAGTATTAACAGGAGTAAAAGATAGGAGAACAAGAATGATTCGTTTACATTTGGGCAATGGTATGTGAGAAGATAAAGTTGAAACCAGATTATGAAGGTCAAGGTGTTTTTAATTAATTCAGTACACATTAAAAAACCATTAAAGGGGGCTTCCCTGGTGGCGCAGTGGTTGAGAATCTGCCTGCTAATTCAGGGGACACGGGTTCGAGCCCTGGTCTGGGAAGATTCCACATGCCGCAGAGCAACTAGGCCCGTGAGCCACAACTGCTGAGCCTGCGCGTCTGGAGCCTGTGCTTCGCAACAAGAGAGGCCATGATAGTGAGAGGCCCGCGCACCGTGATGAAGAGGGGCCCCCGCTTGCCGCAACTAAAGGAAGCCCTCGCACAGAAACGAAGACCCAACACAGCCAAATAAATAAATAAATAATAAAATCATTTAAACATAGGTTTAAAAAAAAAAAAAACCATTAAAGGGACTTCCCTGTTGGTCCAGTGGTTAGGACTCTGCCCTCCCAATGCAGAGGGCACAGGTTCAATCCCTGGTCGGGGAACTAAGATCCTACGTGCCGCACAGTGCCGAAAAAAAAAAAAAAAGACCATTAAAGGTTCCGATGAGAAAAGTGACAGAATCAGAGGTGGACTTTAAGATGACCCTCTGCAGAAGTGTAGAGGGTCTTTTGGGGAAGCTTGTGGCAAGCGGGGTAAGGATAAAAGAAGAAAGAAGGGCTTCCCTAGTGGCACAGTGGTTGAGAGTCTGCCTGCCGGTGCAGGGGACACGGGTTCGAGCCCTGGTCTGGGAGGATCCCACATGCCGCGGAGCAACTGGGCCCGTGAGCCACAACTACTGAGCCTGCGCATCTGGAGCCTGTGCTCCGCAACAGGAGAGGCTGCGATAGTGAGAGGCCCGCGCACCGCGATGAAGAGTGGCCCCCGCTTGCCGCAACTAGAGAAAGCCCTCGCGCAGAAACGAAGACCCAACACAGCCAAAATAAATAAATAAATAAATAATAATTAAAGGTGCTAATAATTTAAAAAAAAAAAAAAAGAAGAAGAAAGAAAACAATAAAATCCCAGATTAAACTGGAAACGAAGAAGGAACAATTCTGTTAATTCAAGAAAATCCAAATGCTGCTCTCTCTCTCTCAATTCCTCAGTCCAAATAAAAAATACGTGCAAAGATTGTTAAAGTTAATATACTCACAAATTCTGTATCTGTCCACATTCGAAGCCGTTCTACTTCTCCTGATCGACGATTCCTTCTAATGTTTATGTTGTCCATTTCCTGTAGTACAGCTTCAGCAGTACTACAATTATATAATAAAACTAGGGTTTAGACAACCGTGGAATCAAACACTGTGTCATACATGTAAAAGAGCTCTTCGCCAACGCATAATTAAATCATCTCTGATATGTAACTGTACCTAACATCCCAATTAATATCTGTTTCTGAACTGGCATCCACCAGAAGATAATGCCTCAAAAACAGATGGAAACAGGGAATTCTCAGGTGGTCCAGTGGGTATGACTCAGCACTTTCACTGCTGGGGCCCAGGTTCGATCCCTGGATGGGGAACTAAGATCCCAAAAGCCATGCAGCACAGCCAAAAAAAAAAAAAAAAAAGATGGAATCAGAACATCTTCTACCTTAATATAATAAAACTTACAAATATAAGACCTTTGTTTATAAGTCTCCAAATATTTAAATTCATAATGCTACTACAAATAACTGACTACCAGACCTAAGGCACTGAAAAAAAAATAATTCAAATCTTTTTATTTGAAGATGGTATTAAAAATTGTATAGAAAAAGGATTTGTAAAAAGTTTAAAGCTAATATAAGGTTAACTGAATAGAAACTTTTAGAAATTAGAGGACACGGACATCCACAAAATATATGGTAACGTTGGCATATTTTATGTTTTAAACACACACATAGCCCAGATACTGATCTAAGTACTTAACGAATAATAACTAATACTCAAATTTGACACTACCACTATAGAATATAATTTCTTCTCCTTTCAAATAGCAATTACACTGACCTCACTTCTCCAGGATATGGCAGTGATTAAGGAGGATGATTTATTACCTGAGAAGAATAAAGTTTCATTGCATGTAGACACTGAGCAGTCAGCTAGGCTACATCCAACATGTGCAGCCTCAAAAGACTTTCAATTCAGAATCTTGACTAAGTAAAACTATGCCTACTATATATCAATAATGAAACTTAATGCTGCTTGAAAATTGTCAAAAAAACAAATGTTAAAGGAGCAAATATTAAAGGACTATAGTAGTGAAGTCAAAATAAAATTATTTTTATATTATCTATGCACAAGAGCTTTATAAAGTATGAGAAAAAATGAGCTATCACATGAATTGTATTAAATCTAATAAAGTAACTAGAAACTGACAATCATTGCTAACCATGGTTAATTCAAATTAAGTTTTTAAATAATTGTATTGATTGCTAAGTCAGTGCTTAAGTTACTTTTTAAAACATAACTGGCTTAAAAAAACCAACAGTTACATGAAACTACTGACTGCAAAAGCATTCATACCTATTTACTAGTTGATCAAATAACAAACTCTGGTTCACGCTTTCAAATCTGTTTTTCCTGGAACGACAACTTTTTCTGACTTCCATGTCACCATTTATACAAGAAAGGTCCCCATCTCCCTTCTTTTCGCCTCGAAGGGGATGGCTTCGAAGGGCTACAAGAAGAGAGAAATTTCCATTTCAAAGTATAGAGTATAAAAAGAAAGAAAAAAAATCAAAAATTACTTTTAAAAGACTATAAAAATCTTACTATAACCTCTTAAATGGCTTTAATATCCAAAATCTAAAATTTCTATAACTGTTTACAATCTGCCATAATAATTTAAATTATTTCAGTTGTACTGATTTCTCAGTGTTTAACAATTACATATTTACCATGACTGAAATCCAGTCACTTCCAACAGTATACTTAGCATACTAGTAAATTACGCTATTTTACCCCACTTTAATACTCTTAACAACATTATAAGAATTTCAATACTAACCAGTTTCATAACAGAATACTCACATAAGCTACTATGTCCGTTTGGTAATGTAGCACCAGGCTGAGAAGTTAACCTAGAACACAATTATATTTAATATGCAAACACATCAACATTCATTTAAAGAAGCAAGAAATGCAAATACTGGTAGAATCATTTTAATCTTTAAAATGTCAGTAATGTAATATTACTTTTTTAAGAGTAAAGACATTTTTTTACCCTACGACTGATAATATACCAATTAATAAAATATACGAGCTAAGAGTCGTTTCATTACTTCAAGAAAAGTTTTAATAACAGATTATAAACTGAACTTACTGTCTTCAACTCTATAAATTAAAATCCAATGAAAAGGCTTAAGCTTGATATGTATCATAAAGTTAACTGATGCCATAAGTAACAATGGTCACAGACATTTACTATTGGTTTTTGTTGACAACATAAAATTCAAACAATGACAAAGTTATTCAAATGATAAACTGTAAGATGAAAAAAGTATTTGAACACCAACACCATTTAATAATTTCCCCAAAGTATTATATTACACATTCTAAACTAATAAATGAAAACTTAGCTAATTTCTCAAAATCCATTGTACAACTCTCCCTTTTGGTGGAGGAACAGAAATGTTAAGTCACTAGAAAGATACTTAAAGGGTCATTAAAACATGAAGACTTATGAAAAAAGTCACAGTACACCTTACTATAATTAGAAATTCAAAACCAAAAACTAAATTGTTACATAGTAAAAGAGCTATCAATTTAAACTTACTAGGGTATTATTTGAAATATCCAACAATTATCATTTTCAAAGATTAAAAAAGGGGGGAGAGAGGACATTCAAAAAACAGTACACGTGACTGTCATCTGCTTATCTATGTGGTTTGCACAACATTTTTTAACTAAAATATTCTAACATTTTTGGTTATTCCAGCACGCTTCATGTAAAATTATAAATGTTAAATGTTATAAATATTAATTATAAATGCCCCTGTCTAATAAACCTCACAGATAGGATGACTAAAGGTATGAACAAAAACTATTTTGTGCCTTCAGACTATCAAAAACACAAAATAAAAAACTCCATCCCTCCTTTCCCCATAAAAACAACACAACCATCTTGTTCTAATATACTACCTCTTAGAAAGTATCTCATCTTTAGCACCTTTATATACAAATACACAATCCTCCTGGTATATGAGTTTGACTATAAAGTAATAGAACTGATGTGTTAACAGGTCATTCCTTAGAAGATTATACATGTGGAACTCCCTAGAAACACTCTTAACATCCACTTAAAACCACATAGAAAAATAATAAATATAGTTTGGCTTTGGACCCAATACAACATTAACTCAGTTTAATCACTTAATTCACAAGTCTTGGCTCCATATGAATTTTAGCTGTATGTAAGACCAAATGGTTGGAATTTTACACACCTAAATTATTCAAAAGAATAAGATGCTAACCCTAAAATCATTCTACAAAAGAAATCTAAAACCTTTCTGAACAATAGTAACATCACTGTGATAAAAGCAAAATAATAATTTTTGTCCCTCTAAAGAAGACAGTGCTTACTTGGCTTTTATTTCATTGCTAATAAAAGATCTATTTTAAGGTGGGGGGAGAAAAAAAAACTTGTTCTTCAATCAATCCAATTACCAATTATAGTTTATTGTCATCATTTTACAATTATCATTTCTCTTTATAAAAAGGAGATAGAATATGAAATACTTGGGTATAAAAATAGAGAATATTGGGGTTTTAAGGGTTGGTCTGCCTATACAATAATAAAGGTGCCTAAAAAGTCTCTTAAATCAATGTTGCCAAAAATTAATCACTTAAAATGTAACCAGGTGGGTTCACACTGCTTAAATTAATCCTCTAATAAATCCTTTATGATTATGAAGTCTCCTTTATTTTTAAAAGGGGCTGTGACAAAAATAAACTCAAAATGGATTAAAGGCCTAAATGTAAGGCCAGACACTATAAAACTCTTAGAGGAAAACATAGGCAGAACACTCTGTGACATAAACCACAGCAAGATCCTTTTTGACCCACCTCCTAGAGAAATGGAAATAAAAACAAAAATAAACAAATGGGACCTAACGAAACTTAAAAGCTTTTGCACAGCAAAGGAAACCATAAACAAGATGAAAAGACAACCTTCAGAATGGGAGAAAATATTTGCAAACGAATCAACAGACAAAGGATTAATCTCCAAAATATACAAGCAGCTCATGCAACTCAGTATCAAAAAAAACAAACAACCCAATCCAAAAATGGGCAGAAGACCTAAATAGACATTTCTCCAAAGAAGGTATACAGTTTGCCAACAAACACATGAAAGAATGCTCAGCATCATTAATCATTAGAGAAATGCAAATCAAACTACAATGAGGTATCACCTCACACCGGTCAGAATGGCCATCAACAAAAAATCTACAAACAATAAATGCTGGAGAGGGTGTGGAGAAAAGGGAACCCTCTTGCACTGTTGGTGGGAATGTAAATTGATACAGCCACTATGGAGAACAGTATGGAAGTTCCTTAAAAAACTAAAAATAGAACTACCATACGACCCAGCAATCCCACTACTGGGCATATACCCTGAGAAAACCATAATTCATAAAGAGTCACGTACCACAATGTTCACTGCATCTCTGTTTACAATAGCCAGGACATGGAAGCAACCTGTGTCCATCGACAGATGCATGGATAAAGAAGATGTGGCACATATATACAATGGAATATTACTCAGCCATAAAAAGAAATGAAACTGAGTTATTTGTAGTGAGGTGGATGGACCTAGAGACTGTCATACAGAGTGAAGTAAGTCAGAAAGAGAAAAACAAATACCGTATGCTAACACATATATATGGAATCTAAAAAAAAAAAAAAAAAAGTCATGAAGAACCTAGGGGCAGGATGGAAATAAAGACGCAGACCTACTAGAGAATGGACCTGAGGACAGGGGGAAGGGGAAGGGTAAGCTGGGACAAACTGAGAGAGTGGCACGGACATACATACACTACCAAATGTAAAATCGATAGCCAGTGGGAAGCAGCCGCATAGCACAGAGAGATCAGCTTGGTGCTTTGTGACCACCTAGAGGGGTGGGATAGGGAGGGTGGGAGGGAGGGAGACGAAAGAGGGAGGAGACATGGGGATATATGTATATGTATAGCTGATTCACTTTGTTATAAAGCAGAAACGAACACACCATTGTAAAGCAATTATACTCCAATAAAGACGTTAAAAAAAAAGGGGGTGTGAGTGGGGGATTATTTCCCTATATCTCTGTATCCTAAATTTTTTAAATGGAGACAGTATCACTCTGCATTAGATAATTATTACATTAAAAGTTTCTACACCTTTAATTATGTGAAGCACACTACAAATGCAATATCAGACTCAAAAATCATTACTTATTCTCCCTTTCCCACATAAACCCAAGGCATTCAATGATTTATGAGAATTTTAAACCTCAATTCAGCAAAAGCAATCATTTGGAAAGACTTTAACCACTACCAGCCTTCATTCTCATGAGCCCCAGCAGTGGTGATTACATTTCTGCCTCACCTCACTACTCCCTCATCATCTGACCACAAAACAAAATTTTCGGGACTTCCCTGGTAGCACAGTGGTTAAGAATCCGCCTGCCGATGCAGGGGACACGGGTTCGAGCCCTGGTCCAGGAAGAACCCATATGCCGTGAAGCAACTAAGCCCGTGCACCACAACTACTGAGACTGCGCTCCAGAGCCCGCAAGCCACAACTACTGAGCCTGCGTGCCACAACTACTGAGCCCGCGCACCTAGAGCCCATGCTCCGCAACAAAAGAAGCCCACACACTGCAACGAAGAGTAGCCCCCAGTTGCTGCAACTAGACAAAGCCCACGCACAGCAACAAAGACCAAACGCAGCCAAAAATAAATTAATAAAAAATTATTTTTAAAAAAAATAAGTAAGTTATTTCACCAATCAACAGGAGTTTCTTTAAAGAATTTAGTGGTTGTTGGGCTTCCGTGGTGGCGCAGTGATTAAGAATGCAATGCAGGGGACACAGGTTTGAGCCCAGGTCCAGGAAGATCCCACATGCCACGGAGCAACTAAGCCCGTGCACCACAACTACTGAGCCTGCACTCTAGAGCCCGCGAGCCACAACTACTGAGTCCGTGTGCCACAACTAGTGAAGCCCGTGCGCCTACAGCCCATGCTCCACAACAAGAGAAGCCACCGCAATGAGAAACCTGCGCACCGCAATGAAGAGTAGCCCCTGCTCGCTGCAACTAGAGAAAGCCTGCACGCAGTAACGAAGACCCAACGCAGCCGTAAATAAATCAACAAAATAAACAAATAAATAACTTGTTTTAAAAAAAAAGAATATAGTGGTTGTTAACAAAGTTCTTTAGGATTCATTATTTTTCATAGCTAATACTAATTCTTATCTATATTCAATTTTCCTCCAACGAATTGTATTTTAACAAATTATTTTTGTGAAAGAACTTTTGTGAAAGTCATTTTACCTTAGATGCTCCTAAGACTTTAGAGTACCAAAATAAAGGAATTAGGATTCTCAGGTTCATAACATAAAAATTAATACAAGCCTTCAAATAAATCCTGATTTTTGTATTTATACTATCTCAAAATCTAAAATATCTTTAACTACAAGTTTCCCTAAAATTCAATTCTGTTGAATCTGATTGGTCAAATGGCATTTTCTTTTCAGGTCATCTGAAACACTAAAAGAGTCTAATTCTAACAGTGTAGCACTTAATCACATCCCTTGATGAAAGTTTAACTCAAAAAACTTTTAAAATTGTGTGAACTGCTAAACATTATTCTCCTGACCAAAAAAAAAACCAGTAAATTTTATTAGTATTCATTATTTCTTAAGCTTTTTATTCAAAATGTACTTAATATTTTTTTAAAGGAATATCAAACTCTAAGGTACCTAAATGGAAGCAAAACTCTCTCCCCTCAAAAAAATTTTAAGCCTTTTTACATGAAAGACATGATCAAGATTAATTTACATAAAAGATTTGAGTGGCTAAGATGTGGGAAAACTACGGTATCAGAGACTTACACCTGAATTAAACTGTTAAAATTATCTTACAATTAAAGGTCAAACTTTTAACACTACAAGAACACTTTTTAGAACATTTACTAGAAAAAGAAGCTTGATTCACTCATTTAATAAATACAGGATACAGATTATAACAGGTAGATCAAGTGTAGAAGTGTAATTAAAGGGCTGTACTTATTTTAAGTAACATCATTATAGTTATCTGGATCTGTTTCATCTCACAGATGAAGGAGTATGGTAAAGTTAAAAAAAAAAATCAATAGACTATGATTCACATAATCTTCTACTTAACTCCCAGAAAATGCAAAATTAAAAATTTTAAATACATATTAAAATAGGTAAAGACTCTTTAGAGACTAGTAAATGTACAATGCCTGTTAAAATCTATATAACTGCAAAGATTATTTTCATTAAAGCCTAAGAGTATCCCGAATTTACCTACACACATAAAATCAAAATACTGTCAAAAAGGAATTCCCTTTTACTTCTGGTTTGCAGTTGGCACATCGTTAGCACTTCTACATCAAACACTGGAAAAAAGAGAAGCTAAAGACTCTAAGCTCAAAATTTAAATCTTTTCTGAGTGTGTGTACACCTATCCTATCTACATTAAATTAGTACCACTTACTTTGGTTAAGTGAGTAAAATTGTTTTCTAATACATATCGAAACAGACACAAAGCAAATTTAAGTTGAAAACAACCAGATAGATGAAAAGATTTCTTTAAAAATTAATTTAGATTTTATTACATTTTAGTATACCAATTCAAGTGGAATACTTAATAATTTTAGGAAGGGGAGATTTTATCTTATTTTCAAGTAAAAAATATAATTTTAACCATGTTTTTATTTAAATTTTCAGGACTATAAACATGTATGCACATTCAAGACCTATCAATATTCTTATTGTTTTAGTAATATTAGTTTCTATTACATACTACATATATTTTTGGCATATTTATAGAAAATAAAATTACATACAGAAATTATAAAATAAGCTTAATACAATTTATAAGTATCTCTAGCCAGGTGGCTTTACAATTTAAGAAAATTAGCAATTATCAGCCCTGAATCACATCAAATAATTCATGAAAAAACAATGGAGGAGTTCTCCATTCTCACCTGGCCTGTCCAGTTGATATGTTCCATTCCTCTCGCTGACCAGTACTTCGTGATTTTGATTTGTCTTTGCAAACAGAATCAGGTTGTTTCAAAGTGCGTTTAGCTGGAGGAGACACATGGCTATCACTTAAACTACCATCAACTTCAGCTTTCTGAAAGACAAAGTTTAAAATGTATTTATTATCCTATTAAAATTCACAGAATTCTTAAATTCTTGGATAAAGTACAGTGCTTATTCAACCAATAAACATTTACTGAAGGAATCTCTCTACAAGTGTAGCAAAATGTAATAATCTGTAAATACAGAAACAAAAAAGTTAGAAAGATAAATTTATCCTCAGAAAAGTATGTTTAGTTTGTTTTTATTTTAAAATAGTTTCAAGCCTACAGAATATGTGTAGATACAACTTTTTATGACATGATTCATCATTCCTCTCCTAAATACTCCAGTGTGTAACTCCCAAAATAAGAACACTCTGCTATATTAGCATCATTCAACCCTCCCAATTAGGAAATCATCATTGATATAACACAGAGCCAGTCCATGGACACATTCAAATTTTATCAAATGTCCCAGCAAGGTCTCTCTTTCCTTTCTGGTTCAGGATCCTACCCAGGAACATATATTGTATGTACTTATCAGATCTCCTCTGTCTCCTTCTATCTGGAACAATCCTTTAATCTTTCCCCATTTTCATGCACTTGACTGTAAAGAACATAGGCTTTTTATTTTCCAGGATGACTATCAGTCTGGGTCTATCTGATGTTCCTCGTAACCCAATTCAGGCCATAACATTCATAGAAAGAATATACAGACATGATATTATGCATACTATACCTACCCATCATTAGGTATAACCTTGATCACGTAGTCAAGTTGGTGTCTGCCAGGTTTCTCCACCATAAAGTCACTATTTTTCCCTTTGTATTTGATTAGTTTATGTGAAATCATTCTGATAATTCACAAATATCCTGTTCCTCATCAAACCTCCACCCACTAGCCACAGCATTCATTGACTACTCTTGCCTTTATCCAATACCATCATGGTGGTAATTATCTAATCATATCACTCCTATATGTTTTAGTTGGCATCCTACTTTAAAGAATTTTCCCGGGATTTCCCTGGTGGTCCAGTGGTTAAGAATCTGTCTTGCAATGCAGGGGACACCGGTTCAATCCCTGGTCAGGGAACTAGGATCCCACAGGCCACGGGGCAACTAAGCCCTCACACTCTGAAGCCCACACACCGCAACTAATGAGCCCGCGTGCCACAACTAGAGAGAAGCCTGTACACCGCAACAAAAGATCCTGAGTGCCACAACTAAGACCCGATGCAACCAAAAACTAAATAAAAAGAATTTTCCCTCCCCAACTCTCCTTACTCAATTCATTCATTCATTTATTTATATCAGTATGGATTCATGGATTCTTACTTTATTCTGTGGGTTTTAATCCATTACTCTATTTCTTTGCTCAAATTATACAAGATTTGGCCATCAGGAGCCCTTTCAAAGTGGTTCCAATATTCTTTTGACATGTCCCCATCATTGTGAGTACTTCCTTACTTTCTGGCACAAAAGAAATCTGTAGGCTCATCTTGTACTCTCCCTTCCTGACCCTAGAAATTAAGCTCAGGTTCCTTTTAGTCAAGGATAGTATTCAGAAATCAAGATCTGGGCACTTAGGTGTGCTCAATGTTACTGGGGATTCACTACTATTGAGTCCTCTCAGCAGAGAAAGCTAGGAAATATATTAATTTATATAGATACATAGAAATATAGACATCTATACCTATTTCTTTATCTGTGCATAAACAATAATTTAAAAAATGCGTGTACACCAACGCTTTCAACTAATTCCATACCTTAAGTTTCTTTCTAGACTCTCCCTTTTTATGTTTGTAAGTCCTTTCCAATGAGAAACACAGCTTCCGTTATCTTCAAATACATTTATTCATTTGTTCTTTCAATTAATTAATTTGTTTAATGTAACCAATCTCTCAACCCGAGACCTCCATCCATCACACTTCCGCTAATCCCTCCCTAGCTTCATGTCTTCAAACTAGGGGAGTCACTGTCTCTGAGGAGCAGCTTTCCTCTTCGCCACCCAATTCCTTGGATGCTGGACAGGTGGGGAAAAGAGTGGAGGAAAGGGTTACCTTTTCTTTAGAGAAGATTTAATTCATATGCTAATACTTTATCACTTAAGATTATAGATCAGTATTTCAAAAGCATGTATGATCATTTTCAATATACTACCATTTAAACATTTTTGAGTTATTTCCCTTTATGCTACAAATTTCTTTTAAGAAAAATATATAGGGACTTCCCTGGTGGTGTAGTGGTTAAGAATCCACCTGCCAATGCAGGGGACACGGGTTCGAGCCCTGGTCCAGGAAGATCCCACATTCTGCGGAGCAACTAAGCCCGTGCGCCACAACTACTGAGACTGCGCTCTAGAGCCCACAAGCCACAACTGAGCCCACGCGCCACAACTACTGAAGCCCGCTTGCCTAGAGCCCGGGCTGCACAACAAGAGAAGCCGTCGCAACAAGAAGCCTGCGCACCACAACAAAGAGCAGCCCCCTCTCGCCGCAACTAGAGAAAGCCCGCGTGCAGCAAAAAATACCCAATGCAGCCAAAAATAAATAAATTTATTAAAAAAAAGAAAAAAATATAAAAACTATCCATTCCATAAATGTCATTTCTGTATCATATGTTCCCAAAGCAACACAACTACATTACACAAATAGTCAAAATGTAGCCACTCGCAAACATGAGAAATACTTGCAATATATGTTTAAAGGATCCAAGTATAACCTATAGAATTAATATCCACTTACTAAAATGTTTTTCACAAAAAGACCAATTTTTTATTTTGTGCTGTAATACAATTTACCATGAACTAGTTTTAAAGCCACAAGACCACATTCGTACTAAAAGGCACAAAGGAAAAAACAATCAGAAATTCAAACATCAAACTGTCCATAAGTAAGGATAATAAACATGTTAGTTGTGTAACATACACCTCCGCTTATTAGTTTAAGTTCCCCAGAAAAACTAGCTACTTCCAAACCATCCCACATAGAGGTGGGAAAAACCATTTAAGATGCAATTTAATCATGTAATAGTATTTAACAGTAAACATGCTTAATGTACTTAAGAAATGGATGTTTCTTTTTCTTTTTTACTTTATTTATTTATTTATTTATTTTTGGCTGTGTTGGGTCTCAGTTGCGGTGCACGTGATCTTTCACTGCAGCGCACGGGCTCTTCGTTGAGGCATGCGGGCTTCTCTCTAGTTGTGGCGTGCAGGCTCCAGAGCACGTGGGCTCGGTAGTTGCAGCTCGCGGGCTTAGCTGCCCCATGGCATGTGGGATCTTAGTTCCCCGACCAGGGATCGAACCTGCGTCCCCTGCCTTGGAAGGCAGATTCTTAACCACTGGACCACCAGGGAGGTCACAGAAATGGGTTTTTAAAAATTGTATTATTTCACTTCCTCAGGCCCTTGCCTTCTCCAACCCCACCCTTTAACAGAGTAAACAGAGAAGCTCAGACATAAGTTAACTAACTCTAGCCCAAGGTCATATGGCTAACAAATGACTGACAGAACTTGAGAAAAAAAAAAAAAACCTAGAATTTAGGTCCTTCCATTCCTAATATTGTTCTCTGTCTACTACCTCAGACACTCCACCCTAGAATATTTATAAAATACCAAGGTTAAAGTGTGCCTCAAAGGTCATCTTACTCAACTACTGATCCAAGACTTGATCAGCCTCTACATTTGTCACTTCAAATGTGCTGCACCCCTGACCCATCCAATCAGAAACCATTTTTGACAAGATTCCCCAGATAATTCTTCTACACATTAGTTTGAAAAGCATTACTATATAACATATTCAACAAATAAGTCACTGAGGAAGCACTGTCATATGTTCTAAGCTAAGACATATTTGTGACTAAAGAAACTGATACCTGTAAACTACTTTACCAATTTAGATAGTCCAAGCCAGCATTACTCCTAATCAAATCCCACCACACATCCTTCAAGACCCATCTGTCCCTCAAAAATCTTACCTGAAGAATCTAACCTAAATTGACCTTTTTCCCTCTGTAGCTGCAACTCTACATTTTGGCACTTAATTATATTCAATTTAGCATTATGTATTTACCATCTTTAAAGTGTCACATCCAAGTCTTAACATTCGAGCAACATTTGAAGTTCTTTAATTATAAAAAATACTCTACTTCTTTTTAATTCCACACAATACCAAGAAAAAAAAGGCAAGACTTTCCCAAGTTTGTTCTGTAAATTAATAGAAATCATTAGGAGAAACAAAGGAAGGCTCATGGACAAATAAATTTGAGAAACAATGAGGTCCAAGGTTTTTTGCTTCAGGACTTGTAATAGTCTTTAATATGTTAATATGCAGGGATTTCCCTGGCAGTCCAGTGGTTAAGACTCCAGGCTTCCAATGCAAGGGGCTTGGGTTCAATCCCTGGTCAGGGAACTAAGATCCCACATGCTGCGAGGTGCCGCCAAAAAAAAAAAAGTTAATATGCAGTATAGCTCTAAGTATGGAAGACAGTATATAACATTTCACAAGCTTATTGGATCAAGCTCTTTTTTCATGGAGCATCTGTAGGTATTGAAGTTTCACAAACACACTCTGAGAATAAGTACTATGTACCTACTGAATTAAAGACAAAATAGTAAAATATTTGAAGTCTAGCCATTTTTTAAATAATGTGAGTTATTATATAACTCTTTGAATATCCATTTAAATGAGTTTGTGTTTATTTATTACTCATTCTCTCATGTTCTACTGGCTTTTTACAGTTGCATTCAGGAGTGTCTCTCAAAGTGTTGTCCACATACTAACTGAATCATAAAGCACCTGACTTCTCATTAAACAAACATAACCTGCTAAACTAGAGCTCTGGAGGTGGGATATTTTAAATGAGGGCCTCTGAATGATTCTTAGTACACGAAAGTCTGAGGACCTCTGGCATATAAAACAGTTCAAGTATAATATGACGCACATCATCCTAACTGCTGCACTGCACTACTGTACCACTCTTACAATGAAAGGGTTTCAATCGTGACTTGGCTCAGTGACAGAGACCTCAGAATAAATAGCATTACAAAAGACTCCTTCCCTCCAAAGAAATATAGGGATTTAAATAAAGCAAATAACCAAAATGTAAATTCTACAAAATAATTACTTCAACACCATTTAATTAACTTCAAGCTTCGGGAAAGTTTTTACCTACAAACCTGATACTAACAGTTCACCTTTAATAGGATGATCATAATGCTCAACTTTAACTTCTTCAAAGCATTTTACTAGTTAATTATAACCTAACCCTTTAAGGGAAGGCGTTGCCAGTTTCAGGACAAAAATATTTAAGAGAGATTATGCAACCTACCCACAGTCATTTAGCAATATGTGTCAGAGTGATTACAATCCACAGGCAGGAAAGGCATCTCAAACTCAGGGAATAATTTCATTTAACAAACATTTGTTGAGGACCTACTGGGTACATAAGACATGGGGGTTGGGGGGGGGATGGTAAAAAAAGATTAAGACCTACTTACAACCCAATACACAATCTGTTGAGTTCACAAACAGTCACAGTAATGATATACGGCATATTATAGTAAGTACTATAATAGAAATACACAATTCTCTGAAAGCAAAAAATGATAATTGCTAACAGAGATGAAGGAAGACATCATAAATCACATGGACTTTATTTTGTAACAGTAATGTAACACATAGAATGGTCAGAGGAACATGATTCAAGGATGAGATAACTTCCAAGAGAAGTATAAGAGTAATAGTGTCAAATCCTACAGAAAGTAAAAGTACAATGAAAAGTTAAGTCATCCCCACCTAACTGACTTTTTCTCTTAAACTCTAACCTTCTAAAATCAGGCAGAAAATTTTTCCAATTTACAGAAATGATTTTCTCCTTGAGTCTTAAGAGTTTCTTAAACCATACTCATCAGCTACCACAAATACTGAACACTATTGTACCATAAATCTTGTAAAAATAGGTAAAAGAAGTTGAAAATAATAAAACAGAGAAGAATTTACGCTGCCCTGGTTTTCAGGGAAGGCTTCCTGACCAGATCACAATTTGTCAGAAATCCAGAACCTGTACTTTAATGTAAAGACAAAAAGAATGTACCCAAGTACAGCATTAAAAAATGAAAAATTCAAGGAAATAAATGAATTAGCAGACCAATAGATTAATTCAAGTCTTGATGATGGCCTCATATAGAATTGTAAAAGTAGAAAATAAGAAATTGATTACAGAAAGCTGAATAACTAAAATATTAGTAATACCAGTATTCAAAATAAAGACTGGGCAGGTGTAAAAAGTGGTTTTTGTGTTTTAGGAGCTATGGAGGAAGGTGAGGGGACGGGAGGCATATGTTGATGGGAGAAATGTAACAGTGAATTCCAATTTTGAAAATAAGGTTTAGAATTCTAGCCAGAAATCTAGGGAGATGTCTATCAGACTGTCGGAAATGCAGTTCTGCGATAGAGTGATGTGAGGACTAGAGATAGATATGAAATTGTAATAAAAGCGTCACAAGTAATAATATATAGAATAAAAAACAAGAGGGCAAAAGTCAAAACCTTTAAAAAATGCCTACATTAAAGGGATAAGCAGGCTTCCCTGGTGGCGCAGTGGTTGAGAATCTGCCTGCCAATGCAGGGGACACGGGTTCGAGCCCTGGTCTGGGAAGATTCCACGTGCCACGGAGCAACTAAGCCTGTGAGCCACAACTACTGAGCCTGCGCGTCTGGAGCCTGTGCTCCGCAACAAGAGAGGCCGCGATAGTGAGAGGCCCGCGCACCGCGATGAAGAGTGGTCCCCACTTGCCCCAACTAGAGAAAGCCCTTGCACAGAAACGAAGACCCAACACAGCCAAAACTAAATTAATTAATTAATTTTTTTTTTTTTTTAAAAAAAGGGATAAGCAGAAAGGATCTCATATAAACTAAAGAAAAATACAGTGTCTCACTCAAACAGGGGGAGTGGAAGTTGGTTCCAAAAAGACTAAACAATGGGGCTTCCCTGGTGGTGCAGTGGTTAAGAATCCGCCTGCCAATGCAAGGGACACAGGTTCGAGCCCTGGTCCGGGAAGACCCCACATTCCACGGAGCAGCTAGGCCTGTGTGCCACAACTACTGAGCCCACGTGCTGCAACTACTGAAGCCCATGCGCCCTAGAGCCTGTGCTGTGCAACAAGAGAAGCCACCGCAATGAGAAACCCGCACACCGCAAGAAAGAGTAGACCCCGCTCACAGCAACTACAGAAAGCCCGGAAGACCCAACACAGCCAAAAGTGAATAAATTAAATTAATTAATTAAATTAAAAAAACAAAAAGACTAAACAGGATGAAAGCTGATAAACATGTGGATTGGTAATTAGGAGGTCACTGTAACTTCTTTTTTTTTTTAATTAATAGACTTTAACTTCTTTTTTTTAAAGTATTTATTTATTTATTTATTTATTTATTTACGGCTGTGTTGGGTCTTCGTTTCTGTGGGAGGGCTTTCTCTAGTTGTGGCAAGCGGGGGCCACTCCTCATCGCGGTGCGCGGGCCTCTCACTATCGCGGCCTCTCTTGCTGTGGAGCACAGGCTCCAGACGCGCAGGCTCAGTAATTGTGGCTCACGGGCCCAGCTGCTCCGCGGCACGTGGGATCTTCCCAGACCAGGGCTCGAACCCGTGTCCCTTGCATTGGCAGGCAGACTCTCAACCACTGCGCCACCAGTGAAGCCCAACACTGTAACTTCTGATAGGGCAATTTCTGCAAAATGCTGAGATGGAAATCACTAAGTGAAGAACCCAGTGAGCGGTAAGAATGTACAGCTGATAAACTACAGAGCTACTCTTATGTGTCAGAATTAAGAAGAATAAGATAATAGGCTTAAAGAGGTTACAAAGTCAAAGAAGGCAGTGAAGGATTTTCTTTTTTAAAAAGAAGACCTGGATTCTTGTAAACAGAAGAAAAGGAACCACAGAAGAGAATAAAATACAATAAAATTTTAAAGAGGGTAATTCCCTGGCGGTCCATGGGTTAGAACTTGGCGCTCTCAATGCCGGGTTTGATCCCTGGTTGGGGAACTAAGATCCTACAAGCTACACAGCAAGGCCAAAAAAAAAAAAAAAGAGCAAGATAACTGATGAGAAAAAGATCCTCAAGAGACAATAAAAAACAGAATAGGAACTGCCAACAGGTTAGATCAGAAAGTATATGGGTGCAATCAATATTTTCCAATTTCCTTTATAAGACAGGCTTTTTTTCTACCTTTCTTAAAAATAGGTACTCCTGTTTTCATGAGAGAGCTTAGAAGTTCAATTTCTTTTTCTTTCATTTGTAAAAAGAATTCACAGAGGCAGCAGTTACCATGACTTCAGGAAACAAAACTCACACTGCTGTTTATTTTCTTAGAGCCAGTACTATTCTACAAAGTCCTAAAACTTCAGGCACACAAAATGTCCCAAAATTTCCTCAAATATCCCAAGAGCAATGGCTTACTAGTTTAATATTTCTAAACAATCATCATGAAAGAAAACAGAAAGGGAAAAAAATATATAGAAGTGAGCTGAGGAGTTGTAAAAAGATTAAAATAGCCTATTGTAGTTTAAACTGCATTTTTCTTCCTGGAAGATAGTTCTTTCACCTGAAAATATTATATTACTTAAAATGACAAAGAGGGACTTCCCCGTGGCGCAGTGGTTAAGAATCCTCCTGGCAATGCAAGGGACATGGGTTCGAGCCCTGGTCAGGGAAGATCCCACATGCCACGGAGCAGCTAGGCCCGTGCACCACAACTACTGAGCTCACGTGCCGCAACTAATGAAGCCCGTGCGCCCTAGAGCCCGTGCTCCACAACAAGAGAAGTCACAGCAATGAGAAGCCTGTGCACCACAACAAAGAGTAGCCCCCACTCGCCGCAACTAGAGAAAGCCCGCGTGCAGCAACGAAGACCCAAAGCAGCCAAAAATAAATAATAAAAAAAAAAATTTTTTAATGCCAAAGAGACAATGGGCATACTGAAAAATGCCACAGACTTAAAAGTTAGACAGAACCAGTCTTATATTGCAGCACTACCATTGTAATTCAAAAGCTACTATTTACCTCATAAGATTGTTAGAACCAGGTGAAGAAGTATAAGTAACAAATATTACACCTGCAGCCTGACAGTGGATAAAGTCTCAAGTAAGGATACTTGTTTGGCTTTGTAGTATTAACATAATTTCATAAGCTTATTAATTATCTTCAGGGATCCATTCCTTCCACAAACAAAATTTATTAACACCTGTTACTGTGTTAGATACTAAACATACTTGATGATTAAACACTCTGCCCTTCAAGAAACTTAAATCTTAACTCCTTAAATCGGCCAGTAAAAGGTATATAAAAACTTAACAGTGCTGAGAGTATTGGGGAGTGGGGTGCATATTGATTTAGCCTATTTATAGAACAATTTGGCAAAACCTATAAAAATTTAAAGTACAGTATACCTTTGACTCAGTATTTATTTCCACTTTGCCTAGAAGAGAAAGGTCATTTTATGTGACACTATTTATAATATTAAAAACATGGAGACAATGTAACTGTGTACCAATAGGGAAAAGTTAAAGTGATGGTGTAATGATACAACAAAATGTTAAAAAGCCAGCAAGAAGGACAGATATGAAAGAATGTACATGATACATAGTTAAGTAGAAAAATTAACTATCATAAATAGTATATAAGGTATGATTCTATTTCTGTTAAAAGTATAAACATATAGGGAATTCCCTGGCAGTCCAGTGGTTAGGGCTCCGTGCTTCCACTGCAGGGGCCAAGGGTTCGATCCCTGGTCGGGGAACTAAGATCCTGAAAGTTGAGTGGTGCAGTCAAAAAAGATAATAGGGGCTTCCCTGGTGGCGCAGTGGTTGAGAATCTGCCTGCCAATGCAGGGGACACGGGTTCAAGCCCTGGTCTGGGAAGATCCCACATGCTGCGGAGCAACTAGGCCCGTGAGCCACAACTACTGAGCCTGCGCGTCTGGAGCCTGTGCTCCGCAACAAGAGGGGCCGCGATAGTGAGAGGCCCGCGCACCGCGATGAAGAGTGGTCCCCGCTCGCCGCGACTAGAGAAAGCCCTCGCACAGAAACGAAGACCCAACACAGCCAAAAATAAATAAATAAATAAAATTAAAAAAAAAAAAATCAAACAAATTTACCTATAAAGTTACTTAAAATATGTATTTTGATTCTCTCAACTAAGATGTGGATTCAAAAAGCTCAAAAAACACAAAAAGCTAGTGACAAGCCAAAAGTACCAACAAACAGGCCTAAAAGAGGTAGAAAAAGAGTTGAAATATTTTCAGACTGCTTTCCAATTCTGTGGCTACAGTATTAGTTTGCTGAGAGTGACTCTTAGGTGTGGCAAATAAATGCTAATTACTGACGTTTAGATTAACCTAAAAGAGGTTAAGTTTTATACATGTTAAACAAAAACGCGAAGTATCAATATATAGCAGTAATATTATACAACTAACTACAGAGCACAAGTCAACTTGACATTAAAGAAGTACAGGCGCAAAAAAATCATTCCAATAACCTACAGAATGTATCATGTGTGTATTTCCCCACCCTATTTTCCCTTTTGGGGGAAAAGCAAAGCTATGACAGATCGCGGTCCTAAAGCTTTTTAGAGCAAATAAAATGTCTCTAGACACAGTGGGTGAAATAGCCTAAAAAGAGTCAGGGCCGAGGGGGGGTGTGGAAATCAGCATCAACTGTAAAGTGAAGAGTATCACACAAAAATTGAAAAAGGGGAACCTCTTCAATTTATATCGTATCAAGAGGAATACATTTCTTCCTACAAAAATAAGTCTCCTAAAGCAACGGCATGAGCAACCCCATTTTCCACCAAGTAAGTCTTTGCAGATGACAGCAAATTTCTAAGACACCACAGACCCAGAGGGTGCCTTTAAGTACACCAGAAAGGGTGAAACAGGAGGGCTAAATTCTTGTAACATAAAACAAACTTGAAAGGAAGAGCTTACCAAACTCAAATCAACCCATTTCAGAAATATGCAACAAGGAAATATACAGCCGGCTTCATAAATATACATCAACTTAAATTCAGAATTGTAACTTATCTTCTTCTAAAGGACCAATCACAACATAGGATTAGTAAATTTCTCGGAGAAAGGAATTAGATCATTCCATCATCTACTAGCGTCAGAACACAAACCTTCTTAAAACTGAAAAACAAATGTTTCAAAGTAAATTTCCACTGGCCTGTTGTTCATGGTCTTTCAATACATTTTAAAAAGATCTTTGAAACAAAGTTTCATTAGTATCCTTCTAGAAAGAGCTCTAATATCTTTCATTCTTCTAGCAATTGAAAAGCTACCGCATGTTCATTTCTACATTAGATTATTGATTCCTTGCCTTTTAACATCTCCATAACAGCTGCTTGACAAATTACCTCACCTTATTCCTCAGGGGGTAAGGACAGCATAATATCCATGAATTCAAAAATGGGACCACAAAATGATCAGTGACAGATGAGCTAATTGATTCACATAAACGAGACACTGCTGTAAGCCTGCTAGGCATTCATAGCATTATACAACTAAATGCTTACACTCTAAATATTTTATTTGTCCTTAAGGATACAGGACAAACCTTTCTTAAATTACTTTTATTTTAAAATATATGTTAGCTTCAGGAAGTCAGTAAGCTTGTACATGTTTGCAATAATTTCTACAGAAAGTCTAGTTTTCAGAATAATTATTCTGAATAGTTTGCACAACTTTCAGATTTAGCTTTCTTATTTCAACCTAAGAGAGCTATAAGCTCCAAGGTAAGTCTACTCATAAAGCAATTTTTAAAATATTTTCCAGATTTTTAGCAAAATAAAGGCCAATTATATTTTCAAAGATACAACACATTTCAGAGAAGTACAGTAAAATGTCTCTTGTATTTGCCTTGGTTCATTCTGATTAGTGTCAGAACAGTATGAGATACAGAGAAAAAAATACACGCAAACATAATCTTGTAGACCCCTACAGAAAATGAAATATTGCTTTCCTCCCCTAAGAATAACAAAATGGTGTGGATTTAAAGGAGTATGTTAAATGAACAATTTCCAGTCAAATTATTCTTAGAAAATTAGCCTCTCTCTAGACAGAAGCAACACTCTCTTTTCTGAATTCATAACCCATCTCGTAACACAACCTTATCAATTCCTTTAAAGTGATAAAACATACGTGCTAGCTTAGAGCCTTACCCTGTAATAAATTTCAAGATCTACCACTTTAAAAAAAAAAAAATACTAAATCATCACCGGTCTTCTTCAAATGTCACTTTTCGCAGTAGTGGGACGATGGTGTTAAGTCACCTTTTATAAACTATTCCCAAAGCAAAAATGGAGACATCCAAGACACCAAACAATTTGGAGATGATAGTGCCTACTATCAATAATATTCGACACGTTTCTTTCGACGTGCCGCTTTTGTGACCTGAAGGCTCTACTAGAAAGCTCTACCGAGTCCCTGCTAGAATCCTGGTTATCTGACTGGCTGATTCTCCAGCTAAACATCACTTTTGATCGCTCCTGCCTGGAGAGGCGATAGTGTTGATTTTGTTTTTAAAGTTGGTGTCAGAGCAGCTCCAAACTTTTTTCACCATCCCTGCCTGGCTGCCAACTGGAGCTCTCCGTTCACTTCCTCACAAACTTGAACCACCCCCAAACAGTTTGAGTGGAGTTAGACACCGGCAGGAGCTCACACACTTACAGGAAGGGTTTGACACCGCATAAAACTTTCACTTCTCCTCTCCAACCCTTCCACCCGGGAACTCTGGCCCTTCGCTCTTGCTCCCCTAGAATTCCCCTCTCAGGCAGGACAAGGACACGGAAAGCAGGCTGTTCTAATGTCCCCGAAAAGACACCCCCCCCCCCATAGCCCTCTCCCCTGGACTCAAGTCCTGTTCTTTACACAAAAGAGCGGGGCCAGCAAAGCTGTCGTGGCCCTACCTAGCCGGCTGCCATCCTCCAACACACCCGCAGACCCGGTCTCCGGCCGCCCGAGCGGTCTCCACTGGAGGCTTGTTGCCCCAACCCGGCCAGACAAAGCCCCAGCGGCCGGGCCGACTCGCAAGCCTCCGGACTCGGGCTGCCGCGCTCTTACCCGGGCCTCATCCAGAGCGACGCCGGCGCCGCCGCTTCCCCCGGCCTTGGCGGCGGGGCAGCTGGCAGCGCGGGTCTTGGAGGAGCGGGTCCGAGAGGAGATGAAATGGCTGCTGCCTCCGGTCGCCCCAGGCTCTACTCCGGCCCCAGGCCCAGGCCCGGGCCCAGGCGACTTAGATCCGAGAAGGCGCAGAGAGCTCTTCCGGGTGTTCACCATGGTCCAGCCAGGAGGACGGGGTCCACGCCGCGCTCGCGGCGCCTGCCGCGCCGGGGAGAGCCGAGGAAGGCCGGCCCGCCGGCCGGGCAGTCAGGGCTAGTGGAGCCGGGCCGGGAAAGACAAGACGACCCGGACTCTGCGCAGCGCAGACGAGGACAGGCGAGGGTAGGGCAGAGGAAGGGAAGTCGGCGTGCGAAGGCAGGTAGCGGGAGACGGGAGCGATGCTCCAGGCCGAGAGCTCAGACCCTCCGCCGGCTTCGACCTACTCAGCGGGAGCCGAGCGGAGCCGCCATTTCTGCCCCTTTCTCTCCCGTTCTCGCTCTCGAGCTCCGTGCGTCAGGGCTCCAGCGCCGCAGGGCCGACGAGACCTCTTCCGACTTGGCCGCTGCGGGGCGCTGCAAGGCCGGCCAGCCCTTCCCTTGCCGGCTCTCCCTCCTCTTCCCCCGCCCCTCCAGTAGGCCCCGCCCAACGGCGCGCCGTCAGCTCTCGGCGGCCACGGAAGGGACGCTCTGGGCTGTTTCAGCTCTATGGTTTCCAGGTCTGGCTGCCTCCTAGAAGTGGGGGGACGGGAAAAACCAGAATGCGCGCGGTACTAGCTAGCGAGCTGGAGTCGGTCGTGGAGTATTCGTAGCCTGCCAGGCCTGACTACCCCCGCACCCCCAGCATCATCCCAGGTGGCCTCGATGGAGCGAGGAACGACCCGAAAAGGCAGGGGATGGAGGGGGACCGGTGAAGACGAGGGCGCGGTGACCTGAGTTGGAATCCCAGGGATACCCAAGGCAAGACACTGAACTTGAGTTGTACTTTTAACGGCTGTAAAAATGTGAATGATAACTGAGATAAAATATATCTGTGCCGTATCTGGCACACGATAAGCTTAAGAAAGAGCAAACGCTAGAACCCTGCCTCTTTAAACAAAGCAAGGCACTGCCGATTTCTATAACCTTAGCCAGACCTAAGGCGTAGTCACGAAGAGTGAATTCTTCGTACTAAAGCCTCCTTTTAGCACTGCTGCCCCGCCCGCGCAAGCATTAAGAATACAAAAAGCTGAATACAAAGATATAAAATGTGTGATTTAACTTTCAAAGAAAAAGATTAAGGGACGCAATTAATATGAAAAGCTATGATGTAAGTAGAATTATGTTCATTTCCAAAAATTGCCTAAGAAAAGTTGATCCGACTCAAGAAAAGTCCTGTAAAAATAAACAAGCTGCATCAAAATTAGAAATTCCAGCCATCCAAGCTCCCAGTTGGTCAACAAAACTGCATAATGCAATGGGAATGGAAATAGTTTTTCTCTTGGGGAATCAGAATAGATTCCAGGAAAGCAGACAAGTCCCTCTTACACTAATTTGCATACCACACCCTCCCCAGAACACTTCACCCACAATTTAAAACCGGCCTCTTTGGGTGTGGAGACCTCATAATGGAAGACCTGAGTTTTCCTGTGTCAATTACCTATGAGATCATTGAACAGGATAAACAATTTCATTTCCTGCAGAAAGAGGCTGGCTTTAAATAATACTTGAAGTGTCCTGAAGAGGTGTATGGTATGCAAATTAGCACACAAAGGACTTGTGTGCTTTCTTCCTTTGTTTCTGTGTTTGTATTTGTAGTCCTAAATTGAGAAAGCCAGATTGTTATTCAGGTTATGATAACCTATACCATTTACTAACACCAAATGTTTATTCTAACCCCAATTGCTGTTAGATTCTCTGTCAGGCCAGGAAATGGAGATTTTTTGAAAACAACATAGTTCTGGCCCTCAAAGAGGTCACAGACAAGGAGGGAATGGAGACAGGCAAGGAACCAGTAAGCTGCAGAACAATGTGATTAGAAAGAATAAGCCAGAGGGACTTCCCTGGCGGTCCAGTGGCTAAGACTCCCAGCCCCCAATGCAGGGGGCACAGGTTCAATCCCTGGTTGGGGAACTAATATTCACACATGCTGTGCCAGCCAAACAAAAGAAAGAAAGAAAGAGAGGGAAGGAGGAAGGAAGGAAGGAAAGAAAGAATGAGGCAGAGACCTCTAATTCAAGCAGGGAGCTTCTGAGAGGTGATGACTCCTGAGATGCATCTTGAACCACGAAATGGAGAAAGGAAACATGGACAAAAGGAAGGAAAGCTTGAAAAAGATACAAAAGAGTTGCTTGTTTTACACAGTATGACCTGAAGAAAATAACTGAAAAAATCAATTAAAATCGTTTTTAAACTTTACTTAAAACTATATGAGGGGGCTTCCCTGGTGGCGCAGTGGTTGAGAGTCTGCCTGCCGGTGCAGTGGACGCGGGTGCGAGCTGTGGTCTGGGAGGATCCCACATGCCGCGGAGCAACTGGGGCCGTGAGCCACAACTACTGAGCCTGCGCGTCTGGAGCCTGCGCTCCGCAACAAAGAGAGGCCTCGATAGTGAGAGGCCCGCGCACCGCGATGAAGAGTGGCCCCCGCTCGCCGGAACTAGAGAAAGCCCTCTCACAGAAACGAAGACCCAACACAGATAAAAATAAATAAATAAATAAATAGATAGATAGATAGTTTAAAAAAAAAAAAAAAAAAAACTATATGAGGGCTTCCCTGGTGGTGCAGTGGTTAAGAATCCGCCTACAATGCAGGGGACATGGGTTCGAACCCTGGTCCGAGAAGAACCCACATGCCGCAGAGCAGCTAAGCCCATGAGCCACAGCTACTGAGCCTGTGTGCCACAACTACTGAAGCCCGTGCACCTAGAGCTCTTGCTCCACAACAAGAGAAGCAACCCCAGTGAGAAGCCCATGCACTGCAACGAAGAGTAGCCCCTGCTCACCGCAACTAGAGAAAGCCCACGCACAGCCAGGAAGGCCCAACGCAGCCAAAAATAAATAAAATAAATAAATTTTTTTAAAAAACTATGAGCTGGCAAGATACTAAGGAATACTTAGACCAAAAACTAAGTCACAGCAGGAACCCAGAAAAGCAAGCAAAGCTCTAAAGACAGCTTTCACTTTCAGTACATTTGCTCAACTCCAGTGAATTTGATCTTCTATTTCCTCTGCCTACAGGAGATAGGAAAGACAGAAGACAAAGTCCAGAACCTGCTCAAGTTACAGAGTCTAATGTAATAACCCTGCAAAATCCTGGTACAAAAAGGATACACCTAAATATAAGGGTGAATTAGAAATCAACCAACTGGGACTTCCCTGGTGGCACAGTGGTAAAGAATCCGCCTGCCATTGCAGGGGACATGGGTTCGAGCCCTAGTCCAGGAAGACCCCACGTGCTGCAGAGCAACTAAGCCCATGCACCACAACTACTAAGCCTGAGCTCTAGAGCCCATGCACCACAACTATTGAGCCCACGTGCCACAACTACTGAAGCCCATGCGCCTAGAGCCCGTGCTCTGTGACAAGAGAAGCCACCACAGTAAGAAGCCCACACACTGCAACAAAGAGTAGCCCCTGCTCGCTGCAACTAGAGAAAGTCCACGTGCAGCAACAAAGACCCAATGCAGCCAAAAATAAATATAAATTTATTAAAAAAAAAAAATCAACCAACCAAACTTCCCATCACTAATCTCCAGGAAGCTGTAAGGAGAACTGCCTTTCCCAACATTTACACTAAGAATGAGAGGGGAAAAAACATATCCCATAAGAATTCAAAACAACAAACGGATCCTCAGATTTACAGCCTAAAGTCACCAAATCTGATATGTATGAAAAACCTCAGGACGATAATTTATTTATTTATTTATTTATTTTTGATTCAATAATTTATTTTCTATACAGTGACAGCAATGGGAGTACATACACAAGATCTTTTTTATTAATTAATAAAACAAAAAAGATGAAAAAAAACAGAAGCAACAAATGAAGAAGACCATAATGCTTATGATACATCAGCCACATGGTCAGAAAACCCATTTCTAAAGAACAACAGTTGCTGGTGTCATGGAGTTTTATTGCGTTCAACAGGGGAAAGGTAGATGGTTGGAGTGAAAAAGATCCATCAGCCTCCTGACAGGAACATATTATAAGGACTCTAATCCTTAACTAGGGACTCCTCTTGTCACTTCCTTTGGAGCAGAAGATGCAGGGGCAGGAGGAATTCTCCTTTATGACCTCATGACTTCTTGTGAGACAGATCAGTCCAGGCAGATACAGAGCAAGAGTCTTTGTACCCCACAGGCCACTTGCTGGTGCCCATCTTTATGTTTTAGAGAAGTGCAGAAGCCTCAGGGGGGATGTAGGATCACAAGAAGAATGGCTGCCTGAGCCCCAAGGGCCTTGCGGGGAAGGGAGTACACTATCTCAGCTCATCAGGGTCTGCTACATTCTGAGAATATCACATATTAACTCACCTATCTTTGGAGGGGGCTGGGTTATGGCTCTGACTCCTCTCTGGGGGTGGAGAGTGAAGATGACAAAGGCGGCCATCTGTCCCCTGAGAGACACAGTAGCAGTATAAGACGAACAGAATAACAAATCCAACTGGAAAAAGGGTTTGAGAAGGACAGGGGAAGGAAGTATGTTAGGGGCACACTTCCAGGAAGCAGAGGAGGTTCCCACACGTGAGACTTCCGTTCTCTTGAAATAACCAGGGTTAACCCAGGTAGAGATATTCCCTTCTGCTGAGTCTAAAACCTTAGGGGTGGCTAGACATGAAGAAAGGAAATTTAACATGGGGAGTGAACCTTATACCCGTGGCTCATCCTCCCAGCCTCCAGAACTGGCCATACCCCCACTGAAGGGTTCCAGCTCCAGGAGGGATGTGAGGTCCTGGTGAAGAACAGCAACAGTGAAACACCTTCACCCAGGATTCAACACTGTGGCCATCTCTGGTGGGGGTGAAAGTGGAGCGAGGGAAGAGACTGGAGAGTAGTCAACCCTCACCAGAGACCTCCAATTCCCTGCATAATCACAAGAGTCCTCATAGGTCCCACCTCCATGAGCTGCCAGCCGGCCCACCATTCTCCACCCCACCCGCATAAGATTGGCCATATCCCATCGTATGTGTGCATGCCTGCACCCACATCTGTAGTATTTTGAAAATCTTCCATCCCAGGGCCTACCAGGAAGGAAGTGTGCCACAGTGAGCTCTATAAAGTTATCAGCAAAATTCAGACACTCTTGGTTCATCCCACACAGCAAGGTGCATCCAGAGTAGCAGCTTGAGCCAGGTCCATCTGTCCAGTCAGGTCCTGAAGATGGCAAACAACACCCTTCCCCCAGCTCCTCCTATGTTATGGAAACAACAGGACATTTTACAAAGATCAAGGCACTTGGGAGAGAGTCAACAGTAACACTCTAATGAAGCAAGCAGACTTGTTGGAGGGGAAGGGAGAAGAAAAGGAAGAGGAGAGAGGACAATGTATTTCTGAGGGCCAGGAAGAGCCTACTCAACAAGACTGACTTATTTGGATGGAAGGAGCCTGCAGCCTGAAGTTAGCAAAAGAGAAAGAGCAGAAGTAGTGGCCAGAATATCCACAATTCCCCCAAGCCTCTCAGAACCCCACCACCTGGAACACAGAGCAGCAGTCACCATGGAGTCAGGCAGTCTATTAGGCAAAGATGTTGGTAATAAAATCCAGGAATCGCTTAGCACACTGCTCAGGATGGACAGTAGAAATCTCTGCCCCCGCCCCATGCTTGACAGTTTTGGCTGCGTGAGCTGCTTTCTTCTTGGCATCATACTGTGTCAGGATGTCAATGAGTCCCATGAAATACACCTCCTTCTGAGGGGCCCCCTCAGCACTCCGGATGGCATAGACATCAATGAAGGATTCAAACTCTCCAGGGCCCAGGGGCCGGTGGGAATGGATGTAGCTGCCGATACCCTCAGGGGAAATGCCATAGGAGCCCACCAGAGCAGGAGGTCCGGTCAGGGCACAGTCCCCATCCCCCTCTGACTCCTCCTCCCGCACAGGCCCCTCCTCCTCCGGTTCAGAGCTGCGAATGACGTCGTGGATGCCCAGCAGAAGGCTGTAGTCCATGATCCTCAGCTGCACTAGGAACTCCACATCTCTCTTTAGCTTCTCTAGAAAGACTTTCTTCTCCTCTTCAGCAATATAAACTTTCTGGTTCTGGTGGAGAAAGTCCATATCCTTAAGGGTGGGCAATTCTTTAAACTTCTCCTTATCGCTGGCTTCCCTGGACACTAGGGAGCCCTTGAGGTCATACTTCCTGTGCACAGGGAGACGGTGGCTGAACATGTTGTGCATCACAAGCATGTAGCTGTCTTCCTTGTCCACGCTAACCCGGTACATCCCCAGGAACGGGGGCAGCAGTGTGTTGCCATGGCACTTCACAATGTACTGATGGTAGCTGGAGAGGTTGCTATGCGTGTCAGCAGTGTCCTCACTGGATACTTCTTTGATGACCAGAGTCCGATCATAGGAGATAAGGAAGCGACCATCACTGCCTTCACTTTCACTCGGGGGACTTCGGGTAAGGAACACCAAGTAATCCTGGTCATCAATACCAAATCGATCACGCAGGTTCCTGAAGACCTGGGGACAATACTCCTTGAACTTGAAATGACTGGGCAGATTTTCCCTGCGGAAAAGGTGATTGTTGACCTTGATCTTGGAGCTGGCCTTAAAAGTCATCTGGCAGCAGCATCACCGGGGGAGGCACCTGGCTGAGCTCATTGATCGAGTGGGCTACGCCCCACAGGAACACGCCCCTCAGCGGGTCGGCCGCCCGGAACACCTTCACCTTCTGCTGCACGAAATGCTTCTTTTTGGTTTTGGAAGCGAAGCCGAAACCTGTGCCGGAAGCCGCTGTCGGCGCTGGTACAGTGGCCGGCGGGACAGAGGAGGACGCCATAGTCTCCCGCACACCCAACCGAGTGCAGGACGATAATTTAAATAGGCTTAAGTCAAAAGTGATCCTAAGCACAAAGCAAAGGCAAATGTAAATTATCTCCAAAAGAATGCACCTTCAACAGGATATGCAAAAACTCATGAATATGACTCAGTTAAAAAAAAATCATCAGGGGCCATCAAAAATAGCCAACACATACACACACAAAAAGCCAGCCAGCACAAAAGAATAGACAACAGAATGAGACCCACAATTTTATATTCAGATATGTAATATACGTCAAAGATTAGAAAATATTAATAATAAGCAAAAAATGACAGTAAATTTTAAAAGAATGAGATAGAACTTATAAAAATAAAAAGATTAGAGTTAGAGGTGAAGCATGACCTAAACAAGAAAAAAACCAATAACTTAGACCTCATCAAATTTAAGACTTTTGCTCTGTGAATGACCCTGTAAAGATTATAAAAACCACACAACAGACTGGAAGAAAATGTTTACAAACCACATATCTCACAAAGGACTCATTTAAATATAAAAAGAACTCTCAAAATTCGGCATTAAAAAAAATCCATTAGAAAATGAGGAAAAGATCAGAAGTTATTTCACCTAAGAAGATATATAGATGGAAATTAAACATATTGAAAGTTTTCAGGGGACTTCACTGGTGGCACAGTGGTTAAGACCCCATGCTCCCAATGCAGGGGGCCTGGGTTCAACCCCTGGTCAGGGAACTAGATCCCATGTGCATGCCACAACTAAGAGTTTGCATGCCACAACTAAGGAGCCCGCGTGCCGCAACTAAGACCCAGCACAACCAAATTAAATAAATAAATAAATAAAATATTTGAATAAAAGAAAGATTTCAACATCATTAACCAATAGTGAAATGCAAATTGAGACCATGATGAGTTATTATTACACACCTGTTAGAAAAACTAAAAAAAAATAGTAACAATACCAAATGTTGGTGAAGAGGCAAAGAAACTGGATCATTCATTCATTGCTGGTGAGAATGCAAAATGGTACAGCAAATCCCAATCTGAAAAGCAGTTTGATGGTTTCTTAAAAATCTAAATATACACTTAACAATACCATCCAGCTATTGCAACCCTGTGTATTTATTCCAAAGAAATGAAAATTACATCCACATAAAAACCTGTAGACCATAGTTCATTGCAGCTTTATTTGTAATAGCCAAAAAAAAGTCACTCATAGGTCAAAGGTTAAACAAACTTTGGTACATCCAACACTGAATACTACTCAACAATAAAAAGGAATTAACTAGTGATATATACAAAAACGTATGAATCTCAAAGGCATTATGCTTAAGCAGAAGGAAGGAAATCATATATATGACAGCATAAAACAAAATAGAAAGCAAATAATAGAGAAATTAAAAATCAAAAGTTGATTCCTGGGAGTTCCCTGGTGGTCTATTGGTTCAGATTTGTCACTTTTACTGTGGAGGCCCGGGTTCAATCCCTGGTTGGGGAACTGAGATCCCGCAAGCTGCGTGCCATGCCCAAAATAAAATAAAAAATCAAAAAAGTTCATTCCTGTAAAAAGGAAAAAAAAGAGAGAGAAAGAGAGAAAGGAAAGATAATCCACTAGCCAGACCAGTCAAAGGGGGAAAAAAAGCAAGCAGACCCAAATTACAAATTTCAAGAATGAAGTATAAACATCACTCAAGATTTTAGACTTCAAGTAGCAAACTATTTTCTTGTTATAAATGGCCAGTTTGTAAATATCTCAGGCTTTGCAGGCCACCCATGGTGTATTTCACATACTCTTTGTTTTGATTTGGTTTTTGGTTTTTTGTTTGTTTTTTAACAATCCTTTAAAACTGTAAAAACCATTCTTAGTTCACAAATGTACATAAATAGGCCACAGACTAGATTTGGCCCACAGGCTGCTAATTGCCAACCTCTACTATAAATTTTAAAGGGACAACTAATAAATAATAAGGAACAACTTAACTTTATGCCAGTAAGTTCCAAAACATGGGTAAAGTAGACAAATTACCTGAAATAAAACTAATTACTAAAGTTCACTTATAAAGAAATAGATACCCATATTATTAATTAAAGGAATTAAATATGTAATTAAATACTATCCCACAAATGTTACACCAGTCCCAGATGACTTCACTGGTGAATTCTACCCAATATGTAAGGAAAAACAATACCAGTTTTACCCTAACCCTAACCCTGATTCTTTTGGAATATAGAAGAAGAAATATTTCTCAATTCACTTATAAAGTCAGCATAACCCTTATATTAAAACCAATAGCATAAAAAAACCCACAAACTAATTATTATACATATATAGAGAGAGAAAAAAAAATTCCTTAACAAAATATTACCAAATCAAATCCATGAATATATAAAAAGAATGATAAATCATGGCCAAGTGGGATTTACCCCAGGAACACAAGATTGGTTAAACATTTGAAACTGAAATAATCAGTGTAATTCATCATATCAACATAATAAAGAAAAAAAACCATAAGGTCATCTGAGCAGATCTAAAAAAACATTTAACAAATTCAACATCCATTTGTGACTTTAGCAAACTCAACAAAGTAGGAATAGAAGGTAACTTCCTCAGGCTTATAAAGAGCACCACAGGGACTTCCCTGGTGGTCCAGTGGTAAAGAATCCTCCTTACAATGCAGGGGACGTGGGTTTGGTCCCTGGTCAGGGAACTAAGACCCCACATGCTGCAGGGCAATCAAGGCCGCGTGCCACAACTACTGAGCTCGCACACCTCAACTAGAGAGCCTGCGTGCTGCAAACTACAGAGCCCACGCACCCTGGAGCCTGTGTGTCACAACTAGAGAAGGGAAAAAACCCACATGCCACAACTAGAGAGAAACCCGCATGGTGCAATGAAAAATCCCGCATGCCTCAACGAAGGTCCTGCATGCTGCAACTAAGACCCAACACGGCTAAAAATAAATAATAATTTTTTTTAAAAATCCTATATCCAGCATCATAATAAATGGTGAAAAGTGATTTCTTTCCCCCTAATTTCAGGAACAAGGCAAGGATGTCTGCTCTAATCATTTCTATTCAACACTGGACTGAAAGTCCTAGGCAATGCAATAGGAAAGAAAAGTAAATAAAAGGTATATAATTTGGAAATGAAGAAGGAACTATTATGTCCTATGATAATCTCATGAGAAATCTTAAAAACAATAATAATCATAAATAAATAAATAAAGTAGTAGGTCTAATATGTGATAAAATTTAGCAAAGTCACAAGACAGATCAATTTATAAAAAATTTATTTCTGTACAGTTGTAATAAACAATATATAATCTATATACTGAAAACTAAAAAACACTGCTAAGGAAAAAAAGGAAGATCTAAATAAGTGGTGAGATTTACCAGATGACTTAATATTGTTAGGATGAAAATTATTATCCCCAAATTGATCAACAGATCCAAGCCAATCCCAGTCAAAATCCCAGCAGACATTTTGTAGAAATTGAGAAACTGAATCATCACCTAAACAATCAAGAAAAGACAAAAATAGAGAACTTAACACTACTTCATTTTAAGTCTTACTACAAAGGTATAATAATATAGTGTAGATATATAATCAAATAGCTCAATGGAAAAGAATAGAGTCCAGAAAGAAACTCACATATATGGTTAATTGATTTTTGCAACGAGGACAAGGTAATTAATAGAGAAAGGATAGCCTTTTCAATTAATGATTCTACAATAGAACAACTGTATATCCCTGTGGCAGGGGAGGGGGGGAAGCCTTGACCATTACCTCATTGTATGTAGAAAGAATAACTTCAAATTGATCACATACTTAAACACAAGGCCAAAACTATAAATTTTTTACAATAAAACCTACCGTGGGGTAGGCAAAGTCTTATTACAAAGGACACAAAAATGGGACTTCCCTGGCGGTCCAGTGGTTAAGACTCCATGCTTCCGTTGCAGGGGGCACTTGTTTGATACCTGGTCAGGGAACTGAAATCCCGCATGCCACAGGGCGTGGCCAAAAAAGAAAAAAAAGGACACCAAAACATAAACTATTAAGGAAAAAGTTGATAGATTGGGACTTCACTTTGAAAAACACTTTTAAGAAAATTAAAAGGCAAGCCATGGGGAATTCCCTGGCAGTTCAGTGGTTAAAACTTGGCACTTTCACTGCTGTGGTAAGCCACAGACTGGGAGAAAGTATTGATAAAAATAAGAACAGAAAATAATGATAATAGAATATAAAGACTTAACTGAAAGGATAAGCAAGGACAAAATTAGTTGGTTTTTTTGTTTTTTTGCTTTACTTCTGATGACGTTAAGGTAGACACTGTAACTCTATAAGGAGGTCCTTAGAGAAGAGTTGGTACTGATTCCATAAGTATAAGATGAGTTCCAAGAGACAGTATTTCTAAGAAGCATGACACATTTTATGAACACTGAATCATGAGACAAAATCAGAATTGGTGACATTAGTATTTTATACTCTCCAATATGATAACTACCACATATGGCTATTTAAATCTAAATTTAAGGGGCTTCCCTGGTGGCACAGTGGTTAAGACTCCGCCTGCCAGTGCAGGGAACACAGGTTTGAGCCCTGATCCGGGAAGATCCCACATGCCACAGAGCAACTAAGCCCGTGCACCACAACTACTGAGCCTGCACTCTAGAGCCTGTGAGCCACAACTACCGAGCCCGCGTGCCACAACTACTGAAGCCCGCACACCTAGAGATCATGCTCTGCAACAAGAGAAGCCACCGCAATGAGAAGCCCACACACCACGGCGAAGAGTAGCCCCCGCTTGCTGCTACTAGAGAAAGCCTGTGCGCAGCAACAAAGACCCAACGCAGCCAAAAATAAATAAATAAATAAACAAACAAATAAATAAAAAATGGATCGAGGGCTTCCCTGGTGGCGCAGTGGTTGAGAATCTGCCTGCTAATGCAGGGGACACGGGTTCGAGCCCTGGTCTGGGAAGATCCCACATGCCAGGGAGCAGCTGGGCCCGTGAGCCACAACTACTGAGCCTGCGCGTCTGGAGCCTGTGCCCCGCAACGGGAGGGGCCGCGATAGTGAAAGGCCCGCGCACCGCGATGAAGAGCGGTCCCCGCACCGCGATGAAGAGTGGCCCCCACTTGCCGTAACTAGAGAAAGCCCTCGCACGAACCGAAGACCCAACACAGCCAAAAATAAATATAAATAAATAAATAAAGTAGCTATAAAAAAAAAAAAAAACAAATGGATCGAACACCTAATGTAAGAGCAAAAACTATAGAATGCTTAGAAAAAAACATAGAGGAAAATCTTCATGACATTTGATTTGGCAATAGTTTCTGCCAAAAGCACAAGGGGAAAAAAAGAAAAAACAGATAAACTGAACTTTATCAAAATTAAAAACTTGTGTATCAGGGACTTCCCTGCAGTCCAGTGATTAAGATGTCACCTTCCGGGCTTCCCTGGTGGCGCAGTGGTTAAGAATCCGCCTGCCAATACAGGGGACACAGGTTCGAGCCCTGGTCTGGGAAGATCCCACATGCCATGGAGCAACTAAGCCCATGTGCTACAACTACTGAGCCTGCGCTCTAGAGCCCACAATCCACAACTACTGAGCCTGAGTGCCACAACTACTGAAGCCCGCGTGCCTAGAGCCTGTGCTCTGCAACAAGAGAAGCCACCACAATGAGAAGCCCGCGCACCACAATGAAGAGTAGCCCCCACTCACCGCAAGTAGAGAAAACCCGCACACAGCAATGAAGAGCCAATGCAGCCAAAAATAAAATAAATAAAATAAATAAATTTATTAAAAAAAAAAAAAGATGTCACTTTCCAATACAGGGGGTGTGTGTTTGATTCCCAGTGGGGGAGCTAAGATCTCACATGCCTTGTGGCCAAAAAAACAAAACATAAAACAGAAGCAATATTATAACAAATTCAATAAAAGACTTTAAAAATGGTCCACATCAAAAAAAATCTTAAAAAAACCCCAAAAACCTTGTGTATCAAACTTCACTATCAAGAGAGTGAAAAGACAACCCACAGAATAGGAGAAATATTTGCAAATCACATACCTGATAAGGTATTAAAGTCTAGAATACATAAAAATCTCCTACAACTCAACAATAAAAAACAACCCTACTTAAAAATGGGTAAAGGACTTGATTAGACATTTCTCCAAAGAAGATATACAAAAGTTAATAGCCGCATGAAATGATGTTCAACATCATTAGTCACTAGGGAAATACAAATCAAAACCGTAATGAGATACCACTTCACACCCATTAAGATGGCTATTTTATAAAAAACAAACAAAAACAGAAAATAACAAGTGTGTTGAGGATATGGAGAAATTGAAACCCTTGTGCATTGTTGACTGGAACGTAAAATGCTGCACTTATTTTACACCTTGGCAGTTCCTCAAAAAATTAAACATAGAAATACCATATGGGGACTTCCCTGGTGGTCCAGTGAGTAAGACTCTGTGCTCCTAATGCAGGGGGCCCAGGTTTGATCCCTGGTCGCGGAACTGGATCCTGCATGCATGCCACAACTACGAGTTCGCATGCCGCAGCTAAGAAGTCCGCATGCTGCAACTAAAGATCATGCATGCTGCAACTAAAGATCATGCATGCTGCAACTAAGACCTGGTGCAGCCTAAATAAATAATTTTAAAAAAGAAAAGAAATACCATATGATCCTCCATTAATCCCATGTCTAGGTATATACCCAAAAGAACTGAAAGTAGAGACTTAATTGGATACTTGTACACCAATGTTCACAGCAGCATTATTCACAGTAGTCAAGAGGTAGAAACAATCCAAATGTCCATCCACAGATGACTGAATAAACAGAATGTGATATATATTGAATACATACAATGGAATATTATTTAACATAAAAAGGAATGAAATTCTGATATCATACAACATGATGAACTTGTAAAACATTATACTAAGTGAAATAAACCAGACACAAAAGGACAAATATTATATGATTCCACTTATAAGAGGTACCTAGAATAGGGCAACTTCATAGAGATAGAAAGAGATTATCAGAGGCTGGAGGAATGGGGGAGTGGATTGAGGAGTTATTGTTTAAATGGATACAGAGTTTCTGTTTGGGTGATGAGAAAGTCTTGGAAGTGGATAGTGGTGAGTTGCACAAGATTGTGAAAGTACTTAATGCTACTTAAAAATGGTAAAGAAGGGCTTCCCCGGTGGCGCAGTGGCTAAGAATCCGCCTGCGAATGCAGGAGACACAGGTTCGAGCCCTGGTCCGGGAAGATCCCACATGCCGTGGAGCAACAAAGCCCACGAGCCACAACTACCGAAGCCTGTGCGCCTAGAGCCCGTGCTCCGCAACAAGAGAAGCCACCACAATGAGAAGCCCGCGCACTGCAATGAAGAGTAGCCCCCCGCTCGCCACAACCAGAAAAAGCCCGCACGCAGCAACGAAGACCCAACGCAACCAAAAATAAATAAACAAATAAATAAATTTAAAAAAAATGGTAAAGAAAAAAAAAAAAGGACTTCCCTGGTGGCACAGTGGTTAAGAATCCACCTGCCAATTCAGGGGACATGGGTTCGAGCCCTGGTCCGGGAAGATACCACATGCTGCAGAGCAACTAAGCCCATGGGCCACAACTACTGAGCCTGTGCTCTAGAACCTGTGAGCCACAACTACTGAAGCCCACACGCCTAGAGGCCATGCTCCGCAACAAGAGAAGCCACCGCAATGAGAAGCCCGTGTACCACAATGAAGAGTAGCCCCTGCTTGCCACAACTAGAGAAAGCCCACGCACAGCAACGAAGACCCAACATGGCCAAAAATAAAATAAACAATAAAATTAAAAAAAAGCAACTGAGCTTATTAAAAAAAAAGATCATATTAAAAAAAATGGTAAAAAACCAAACCAAACCAAAACAATAACAAACACCCTACAGTATTTTGATTATTGTTCTATTGTTACAGAAGTCAAAAAATAGATCAGCAGAACAGAACACAGACCCAGAATACAGGGCCCAGAAACAGTCCTCAGCATTGATGGGGATTTGGTATATAAGGTAGCATTACAAATTTGTAAGAAAAAAAGGACTGTTTGATAAATGGTCTTGGGACCATGAGCTCTATCTATTAGATACTACACCAGATAAGTATACCTAGATCTAAGTCCAAGATGTCAACTTGTTCTTTAATAAGCAAGATGGAAGGGCATTAAAATAGATCATTCACTGAATATAGTTAAGCAGATTAAAATAGAAGGTTAACTACAGATGTACTAATACCCCCTTCCCAGATGCCCAACTAAAAGATTAATAGGAAACCAATAAACAGATTTGCACTGAAAAAAATCAATCAGTGTAATACACTGAATTAATAGAATGAAGGAAAAAAAACACACACGATCATCTCAATTGACACAGAAAAGTATTTGACAAAATCCAAGAAACTTTCATGATAAAAACACTCAACAAACTATGACTAGAAGGGAGTTTCTTCAACATGAGAAAGGGCAATCATACTCAATGGTGAAAGGTTAAAAGCTTTCCCCTTAAGATTACGAATAAGACAAGGAAGCCCACTTTTGCCATTTCTATTCAAAATTATATGTGAAGTTCTAGCCAGAATAATTAGGCAAAAATTTTAAATAAATAAGTAAATGCCATCCAAATTAGAAAGGAAGAAGTAAAACTATCTCTATTCACAGATGATGTGATCTTGTATGTATAAAATACTACAGAATCTATTTTAAATTTTTTTATTTTTATTTGTTTTATTTTTTGGCCATGCTGCACGGCTTGCAGGATCTTAGTTCACTGACCAGGGATTGAACCCGGGCCCCAGGCAGTGAAAATGTGGAGTCCTAATCACTGGACTGCCAGGGAATTCCCAAGAATCTATTTTTTAAAACCCACACAACTATCAGAGCTAATAAATGAATTCAGCAAAGATACTGTATACAAGATCAACACACAAAAATCAGTGGTATACACTAATGATGAAAAATCCCAAAGGAAATTAAGAAAGCAATTCCTTTCACAACAGCATCAATAAAAATAAAATACTTGGGAATAAATTTAACCAAGGAGGTACAAGACTTGTACACTGGGGCTTCCCTGGTGGCGCAGTGGTTGAGAATCTGCCTGCCAATGCAGGGGACACGGGTTCGAGCCCTGGTCTGGGAAGATCCCACATGCCGTGGAGCAACTAGACCGGTGAGCCACAACTACTGAGCCTGCGCGTCTGGAGCCTGTGCTCCGCAACAAGAAAGGCCGCAATAGTGAGAGGCCCGCGCACCGTGATGAAGAGTGGCCCCCGCTTGCCGCAACTAGAGAAAAGCCCTTGCACAGAAGCGAAGACCCAACACAGCCAAAAATAAATAAATAAATAAATAATTAAAAAAAAAAAAAAGACTTGTACACTGAAAACTACAAAACAAAGAAGACATAAGTAAATGGAAAGATGTCCATATTCATGGTTTGAAAAAACTTAACAGTGTTAAGATGTCAATACTCGAATTGATCTACCAATTCAAAGCAATTCCTATCAAAATTCTTTTTTTTTTTTTTTTTTTAACAGAAAAGGAAGAGCTGGTCTTAAATTGCAAGGGACCTGGAAAAACCAAAACAATTTTTAAAAAGAACAAAGTTGGAGGACTCACACTTCCTGATTTAAAAACCTACTACAAAGCTGCAGTAATTAAAACATTATGGTACTGTAAGCAGCTCTTTGCAGATCAACCTCAGCAGAAAACCCCCTTTCTTGTCATTTTAGCAAAGCTATACTATAACTAATTTTTAACCCCCATGCTCTACTCATCTCTGGCCCACACACACCTTTCAAATCTTTTAATCACACAATACTTTGCCTAACTTGTCGGTTCTTTCCATAGATCAAAGAAGTCAAAATGAAGAATAAGTAATTAACAGATGACCAAATCTCTTCCCTACCTTCCCCTTCAGTAATCTCCCAAACAAACTGTGTGACCAAACTGTGTGAACCAAACTGTATGATAACATCTAGAGGAAGATCACAAGAAGTCAATGAGCCTGCAGGCAGGTGGGGGATGGCAACGACTCTGACCCCATATCTCAATGATTAACTGAGATTACTTCCCTCCTTCCCTTTAAAACTTTCATGGCTGAGCAGAATTTTCGGAGGTGGTTTTTGGGGGACCTTGAGTCCACCATCACCCCAGATTGCCAGCATTCTGATTTTTGTTTTAATAAATTCATTTATTATTTATTTATTTTATTGTTGGTTGCATTGGGTCTTCATTGTTGCACGCAGGCTTTCTCTAGTTGCAGTGAGTGGGGGCTACTCTTTGTTGTGGTGCGTGGGCTTCTCATTGCAGTGGCTTCTCTTGTTGAGGAGCACGGGCTCTAGGCACACAGGCTTCAGTAGTTGTGGCATGTGTGCTCAGTAGTTGTGGCTCACGGGCTCTAGAGCGCAGGCTCAGTAGTTGTGGTGCACGGGCTTAGTTGCTCCATAGCATGTGGAATCTGCCCGGACCAGGGCTCAAACCCGTGTCCCCTGAATTGGCAGACGGATTCTTAACCACTGCGCCACCAGGGAAGTCTCCGGCATTCTGATTAAAGGCACCTTTCCTTTGCTACCAACATTTGTGAGTATGTAACTGACTTTGTAAGCGGCAAGCAACAGAACCCCCATTGGATAACAGCACTGGTGTAAGGACAGATATATAGATAAATGGAACAGAATTTTGAGTCCAGAAATAAACCAACATATCTAAGGTCAGTTGATTTTTGACCAGGGAAGAGTCCTCTCTTTATCAAATGGTGCTGGGACAAAAAAGAACAGGAAAAAGAAGAGGCCTCACATAAAGGCCATCCATAGAAAAGTCTCTTTGCCCTAAGGAATCAAAGTAACTCCTTACCAGTGGCTTCAACAGACAAGATTTCTGGAGAACTGGTTTGAAAGTTGAACTCACCACGGGATCCCAGAATTGCTCTCCTGAAGAAGAGTTCAAACGACTCACAGGGTGCCTTTACCTGTGTGGGGATAGCAGGGGTCTGTAGGTGAGGCCCAGTATCAATCTGAATCCCAGCACTAAAAACTATCAAGTAAAAGGGAGATGGGCTCTGTGCGATGACCTAGAGGGGTGGGATAGGGAGGCTGGAAGGGAAGCGATATGGGGACATGTGCATGCATATGGATGATTTCCTTTGTTGTGCAACAGAAACTAACACAGTATTGTGAAGCAATTATACTCCAAGATCTATTTTTTAAAAAAAAGGAAAAAAGGAAGAAAAAGATAGAGAGTGAGAGAGATAGAAAGGGAGAGAGAGAGACAGAGACAGAAAGAAATAGGAAGGAAGGGAGGGAGGGAGGAAAAAAGGAACAAAGGATGCACCTTTCACTGAACTGCCTGACCCAGTAGAATATTCCTGCTGTAACAAATGTCCCTTAGTTTAAAATAATAAATGTTTTGTCCAAGTATTTATGTAAAAAAAAAACAAAAAACTGTCACGTAAAAACAAATAGGGAAATAGAGATTATATTTGAAAGGATTATTGGGGGGAGGGGGAAGACTACTGAAATAGGGCTGGAGGACAATTACAATGCGGAGAATGTTCAATTGTGAAAAACAAAATCCTGGATTTAGATAAAGAGAGACTTTATTGGAAAGGCTTATTCCAAGAAGAGGAAAAGGAACTACTGCAATGGGGTTTGGGGGATGAGGCAACAACCATCGCTACAGGGGAACGCTATGACCGTGAAGTCTGCAACTGTCTCCAAGGTCAGACAGAAAATGGCCCTTCTTGTATAGGGAGGAGCGAACAAAGGTTACAAAGAACTGGGTGTGGGGCACAGTGGAATGGGTGGGTGGAGGTGGCAGTGATCGCGTGGCAGATCAGAGTGGTTTACATGGAGGTCAGCCTATTTTTCAGGAGTGATGGTGAAGGATCGCTTGTACGCTGGATCAGGATGAGAGTGGGTCAAAGTTTAGGAGCCCAGAGGAAGGAGAGAAGCTTAAGTTTGGTCAAAACAAGGTAGCTGGTATTTTGTCCAGATTGGTCAGTGAGAACAATCAGTAAAGCTAATCATTTATGAGGCAAAAAAAAAAAGGGAATTTGGAGGGTCTATGTTTGACCTTGTCATAGGTAAACAAGGGGGCATCCCTGAGTCTTATCTAAACCACGTGGGGAAGGGTGGTTTCTTCCTTGCTGTCAGCCCTTTCAGGGGCACGAAAGGATGGGAGGATTTTTTTTAACCGTCGCTTTCCAGAATCACAGGTCTCAGGTGAAGTTCAACATGGTCAGAATGCAGGTAAATCTCTCCACGGATTCAATCAGCGGCTGACGACGTACGGAGGTAAGTTGATGCTGGGTTCTCAGGTGGGTAGCTCTCTGCATTTTCCGCGTCGGGTGAAGAGGCAAGGAGTAGCAGTGCCCACGGGAAGAAAGAGGCGGCCGCCATTAGCGCGGGTAACGCTGCGGCCCGAGGCGGCCGGCGCCGCCAGCCCCGCCCCCGCGCGCCCTCGCGCGCCCCCCGCGGCCCCGCGCGCGCTCTCGGGTCTGCGCAGAGCCGTCCTCGGCGCGTCCTCGGCGCCGGGCGGCAGTGACCAAGTGGGGTGCGCAGGGTTGCAGCGGCGCGGCAGTCGAGCTTGAGAGGGTCTGGGGACAGCAGTGCTCCCAGTCTGAGGGGCGGCGGCGCGGCGGCGGCGGCGGCGCCCGCGGCCCCTGAGCGAATTGAGGACGAGGCCGCGAGGCGACGGTGTGGCGGGGCCCCCTCCAGCGGCCGCGCCCGGAGGTGAGTTTCCTGGGGCCGCGCCGCGCTCGGCTGGGCCGGCCGCCGGGGGTGGGCAGGCGTTTCCCGGGCGGGGCGGTGGCGGTCGTTGGGTCGGGCCGAGTCGCCGCACCCCGTCTTTGTCTCGGTTTCGGTGCTCGCGTCTGCGACCCCGAAAGGGCACAGTCGCACGACGGCCGGGGCGGGACTCCTGGTCAGCGCAGGTGAGGCGCGGCTCTGGGCCCGCTGACTGCGCTGCTTTCCCGAGCGGCGGACTCCGGGAAAGCGCCGCGGTGGTTTTCTCTCTCTGCGAGCGCTCGGAAACTTCGAGTTCTCTATTCTCAAAATGTAGAAGTGCAGTACAGAAATCCAGAGCATGTCTTGTTTGGGGTGGACATTTCTTCGGTAACTTCATTAGCTGGCTCCCGCAACTCACTTTTATTTTGTAGGCTTGATGGTCTCTGTTTTCATATTTAATTTTTTTTCTCTGTGTCCGTTTTTATTTGCAGTTTGTTATTTGTTAGCAATGACGAACGTTAGTGTGGCATCCAGCGTTGCTTCCTTCGTACTTATTCGAGGTCATTGAAAGACAGGTGGGACTTCCCTGGCGGTCCAGTGGTTAAGATTCCGCGCTTCCCTTGCAGGGGGCGCGGGTTCCACCCCTGGTCGGGGGAACTAACATCCCGCATGCCGAGCGGCGACCAAAAAAATAAATTTAAAAGAAGTAATAATGAAGATAGGAAATTGACAGTCTGTGTTTATGTCAATGTGGAATTGTAAAGTGTGACAGATTGTATAAGCGACGTGAAAACCAGCTTCTTTACTTCATAGTCACAGCTCAAGTGTGCTTTTGGACTGTTTATAAGGTTTTTAATTATATTGATACTTTAGTTTTAATGGGAAACTCTTTAAAAGTTGATGTTGTGTCTTCTATGTAAATATGCTGAAAGTCATATTGATTTAAAAAGCAGTTAAATCCAGTCAATGTTGAGCACGTATGTGTAACACTGAAGTTAGAGCGAGGCACTGATCTAATCCAAAAATGAATAAGAATTGTGTGCAGGATGGAGGGAGTGATTAAGCACACAAACAATGATGCAAGGCAAAAACTACAACGCGTTGAGCACTGACTCTTAGCCCTGCGTGTGGTAAATACTTTACATGCATACTTTAATTACTTAATATTTAATGCTAATTGCCTAGTTTATCATCCGAGTGTTTTTAGTACCTGTTGTGTGCTGAGTACTAACGATATGATTGATGGTGACCATTATAGGTTTTTGGCTTTAAAGACTTTACATTGTCATTGGAGGACACAAGTAACCACACAAGTGAATGCCAGTCTACCTAGAGAGAAGCTAAAAAGGAAGAATGTAGGGTGTGTGAGAGCGTGTAACCGGGGTACATATCCCAGCTGAAGAAATCAGTTAAGGTTTCCCTAGGAAAGTAATCTTTGCACTCAAGTTATTATGGGTAAGTAGGAATTAGGTGAAGGTGACTCCCAAAGGAGGGAAGAAAGGTCCAGGTAAAGGAAATCAGTTGCACAGAGGCTTGGGAAGGTTTTGGGAACTGAAGGTCAGAGCAGTTGGAAAGAGTGTGGAAAGCGAAAGGGGGCTGTGGTTAGGGCCCCAGAGATGATGTGGGGCCTTTTAAACAAAGGATTTGGGACCAGCTTTTTCTTTTCTTTTTTTTTTTTTTAGAAATTCACGTTCTTTTATTTATTTATTTATTTATGACTGTGTTGAGTCTTCGTTTCTGTGCGAGGGCTTTCTCTAGTTGCGGCAAGTGGGGACCACTCTTCATCGTGGTGCGCGGGCCTCTCACCATCGCGGCCTCTCTTGTTGCGGAGCACAGGCTCCAGACGCGCAGGCTCAGTAATTGTGGCTCACGGGCCCAGTTGCTCCGTGGCATGTGGGATCTTCCCAGACCAGGGCTCGAACCCGTGTCCCCTGCATTGGCAGGCAGATTCTCAACCACTGCGCCACCAGGGAAGCCCTCTTTTCTTTTTTTAAACTTTTATAGGAGAGTTTTCAAACCACTCAAATGTAGTGAGAGAACATTGCAGTGAACTCCCCTGTCATGTTATCCAAAGGATTTAGACCTTATTTGAACAGTAGTGGGAGGCCCCTGAAGGATTTTAAGCAAGGAAGTCCCACAATCAAATTTGTATCTTAATCAAAAAGGTCACCCTGACTCCTGTGTAGACACTGAATTGAATGCAGACAAGAATGGATGTGGGGAAACCACCCAGAGATGGTTGTTGGGACTAGGTTTGTGGCTGTGATGGTAGGGCAAATTCTAATGTAACAGGGAAGAGCCAAATTGGACTCCATGTTGGATCTGTTTCTTTAACCTTTGCTTTCTGCTGCTTTTGTTCACTAAAAGAATAGTGTGTATACATAATGCCCTGCCTGGGGGAACCCTGCCCCTCTGCCTGAAGGTTAAACCAAAATGCCTTTGTTCAGGGAAACATCTGGACCCTGTCCCACCTGTGGATGGCCACAAGAAAGAAGAAATTAACACATCCCCTCCTCGAGGCTGGCCATTCCAGGGGATATTTGCAAAACTTATGGCCTTTTTACTTTACTTCCTCATCTCCTCCCCCTCTCTGTGCTATAAAAGAAACTGACATCCACACCCCTGGAAGATGGTTTTTCAGAGACACTTGTCTGCGATCTTCTCGGCTTTCCGAATAAAGTCGTGTTCTTTGCCTCAGCACCTTGTCTCTGATTTATTGGCCAGTTGTGTGGCAAGCAGAGCGAGCTTGGACTCGGTAACACCAAGAGTACATAATTGATCTCTCCTTGCTGTGTTAGTAATTCTATATTCATGCCTTTTGGAAGAATTATGGAAGGTTTTCTTAAGATTGTATTTGAGATGGGTTTTGCAAGGTAAATAACATTTCAGTATGGAGCCCATTCTGAAATGAGAACATCTTGGTGTCAAGAGGATGGCTGACTCAGCAACCTTAACAGTTTCTGCAGAAGTTTCACCTTTCTCCTAGGATTTTCTCATTTAAATTACTTTTGTCACTATCACTTTGGTCTTTGGGAGCATATAACTTCCCTTATTAACAATGTTTTCTAGAAGACAACAAAAATGTATTTTCTTCATTACTGCAATTACAGCTAAGATAAGCTGAAACTTCCCAAAAGATTTCATTTTATTGTTGAATACGTAATAGTTAATAAACTAGAATTCACAAATATACAAATAAACTGTCTTTTAAAGTGTTTAATCTGATGCTCCCGTAGTTTGCTCTTGGAAGCCTAATCCTATTCCATAGAAGATGTAACTGAAAGGTGATCCAATGGTTTCTTTAAAGAGAAACTTCAGCTTCTACATAGCAGGCCTAGTGGCATAATATCTTGATGTAAATCCATAATCTTAAAGACAATAGCCCGTAGTATATGTTTATAAAAATAAGTAAAATTTGTAATATGCAAATTTTTCTTTCAAATTCTAATGTATACATTTAAAAGACTACATTTCTTAGTAGTCTAAATCTGTTTTGACTGAATTTTCCTTTTAGTCGATATGTTCCAAGAAGCTCAGTCTACTCTGGCTCCTGACTGATTTTATTACTGCAGTTGTTGGGAGTAAGTGAGATAATATTTGAGAAGGTATTGAGTAAACTGTGATATACAATACAAATGTAAGATGGTAGTGGTACTAATTAGGAGTAAACTGAAACAAAATGAAGGAAATTCTGTTCATCTGTCCATTCTGATGCCCAGCCTCATACTGGTAACTAAGATATTGGTCAGATGGCTTTTTTATTCTCTACATACAGTACACAATGACTTAGGTTCATTCGTGTCACATGACTGATGATTGTAGACGCTCAATAGATATAAATTTTACATGGTCCATTTCCGTATTACTAATTTATGGTAGGAAATACCTAAAATAATGGTGACTTTATGTCCATTATAGAATGAGTTTTTACTTCATAATTCTATGCCAAGGAAAAACATTCAGTATGTTTTTCCTTGTTAGTCTGTAAACTCCCTGGTGATAGATACTGTGTCTGTCCTATTGACTCTCCTATCATTAGTTCTAAACCAGTGCTTTACACACAGTGGTGGGAGGTTCAATAAATATACAGATGTTGTTTAATTAGTGAAATCAAAAGTAAAATTTCATAGCCATGCCAAAATTAGAACTTTTTAAAAATCATTATTAAAAAAAATTTTTTTAGTTTTTTTTTGAGTTTTTATTTATTTTATTTATTTTCCTTAATTTTTTTTTGGCTGCGTCAGGTCTTAGTTGTGGCACATGGGATCTTTGTTGAGGCATGCAGGATCCTTTTCGTTACAGCGCAGGTCTGCTCAGGTTTCTCTAGTTGCAGCGCACAGGCTTCTCTCCAGTTGTGGCATGCAGGTTTTCTCTCTCTAGTTGTGGTGCACAGGCTCCAGGGCATGTGGACTCTGTAGTTTGTGGCACGCGGGCTCTCTCATTGAGACACATGAACACAATAGTTGTGGCACGTGGGCTTAGTTGCCTCGCAGCATGTGGGATCTTAGTTCCCTGACAAGGGATTGAGCCCACGTCCCCTGCATTGGAAGGCAGACTCTTTACCACTGGACCACCAGGGAAGTCCCCAAATTAAAACTTTTGAGACTTAAGTCTGAAGGTGTTTTCTTACCATAAGTCCTTGTAACAGAGGTTATGATTGTGGGCTGGGAAAAGAGAAGGGAGCATAACATTATTGTATTCTCATTATTGTATTTCTTTTGTTCTCAAAACAACCTTCTTAGGAGGATAATTATTTCCAAGTTACAAGTTAGGCAACTAGGACTTAGAGAAGTTAAATAACAACACTTAAGCTCAAAAATGATGTAGCCAGTATTCCAGTACAGGATACTTTGAATCCAGAGTCTGTTCTTCATTCTCTTTTGCTGTCATGAAACAAGTAAAAACAATTATCAGTAGCTTATAACTACGAAATGATGAAAAATATTAGTAATTTGCTAGAGAACAGTAACCTATTAACAGGAAACATAGTGAGATACTTTAAGGATGGCTACTCCTTGCTTTGCGCTTGCTAAGCACTACAGAAGAAACAGGAAATGTGTAAGTTGTGATACCTGTCTTCAAGGATCTTGGATCTAGTAGAGCTAAAAGAAACAATAGTAAGTAATATCAGACAATATGATTTAAATGCCAAAGATCTAAATGCTTTAGGAGAGGCTTATTAATAAGGGTTTACTACTTCACCTTTACAGTAGGAGTAGATCTTGAGCTGGAACTTGAAGGATAATTTAGATTTGAATGCCTAGAAGTGAGGCAGGAGATAGATGGGCTCCAGGCTAGGCATTTACAACTGGCCTTCTGTTCACACCTCCTGGGGTGAGAAGAAGATGGGCTCCAAGGTGGACATTCATTACCAGCCCCCTGTTTACACTTCCTGAAGCAAGAGACAAACGGGCTCCGGGACTACATATTATGACCGGACTTCTGTCTGTATTTCGAGATCTGCACCTCGTTATAAAAACCAGCAACAGGAGTAGGGTAAATAACCAGACATTGGGCATTTTTATGGCAGGGACAGAGTGGGACTAAACCCTATTAAAGGATCAAGAGGTCATACACTTCCCATCATTGGGACAAGGGAGACATTACGCATGTGCAAAAGCCTTCATGGGATCAAAAAGGCAGGGAATGCCAGACCATAGTTAAGTCTTGCTATCTCCTCCCAGAGGCCTTCGCGGTGGGATCCACCTTAACTTAAGGGTGTGTGCTCACCCAGGGGAGGGTCCAGAAGCAAATTAGCCATGGGGTCAAAACACTACTATTGGCCAAAAGAAGACAAAGACCTGGAAGACTGCCCCCTTATAAAGGATTTAAACTTCCCAAGGGCACTACTCTCTCTGAGTTCCTCCATGCGTCTTTCCGCATGTACTTTGTTTTTCCAGTAAACTTTTTGCTTTTCTCTTTACCTTCTGCCTCCTTGCCTGAATACTCTCCTGACAAGGCAGGTAAGAAACAGGGACCCAGGCCCTAGCTGCTGGCCCCTGTGGTCCAGTGGTTAGGACTCCCTGTCCCGGAACTAAGATCTTGCTTCCTGCTACTGCTTGCTGCTGCTTGCTGCAAGCTGCCGCTTACTGCTGCCTGTGTCCAAAATCAGAAGGATGGTTACAATGTGAACAAAGAAGTGGAATGAACATGTTATGTTTATGACACAGTCAGGATCATATCTAAACTAAAGGATTATTTTAGAGTAGTTGAAAATAATGTTGGAAAACTGTCAACTGAAAAGCAAACAGCACCACCAGAATGTAATGTCCACAGGGGCTGGGATCTGTCTATTTTGTTCAGTATGTATCCCAAGCACCTAGAATCATGCCTGGTATATAGTAGGAGCTGAATAAATATACATTTTTAATATTTTAAACAACTTTATTTAGGTATAATTAATACGCAGTAAGATGCACATATTTAACATACCATGTAATATTTAAAAATGAAGTAGTATTTAACTATCTATTACTGGTTCTTAAATAAAAAAGAAGCAAATAAGTCAAAATATAAACTTTTCTGAAATCTGGGACTTCCCTGGAGATCCAGTGGTTAAGACTCTGAGTTCCCAGTGCAGGGGGCACAGGCTCCATCCCTGGTCTGGGAAATAAGATCCCACATGCAGCGAGGTGCAACCTTAAAAAAAAAAAAAAAAAAAAAAAAAAAAAGCTTTTGAAATCTGAATAGTTGGGATGGGTGTTTATATTTTTCTATTCTTTTGTGTATGTTTGAAAGGGAAATAATTTATTTTTTATTTTTATTTTTTTGGCCGCAGTGTGCGGCTTGTGGGATCTGAGTTCCCCCACCAGGGATTGAACCTGGGCCCACGTCAGTGAAAGTGCCGAGTCCTAACCACTGGACTGCCAGGGAATTCCCAAAAAGGAAGTAATTCTTAAAGTGAAGCAATTAAATAGTTTTAGAAATACGAGATTTGAAGGACAAGGTCTTAGGAGAAAACCATGAAATTCTGGCTTTCTGAATATATTTTCCGTTGGTTTTCTGGTTTTTAAATTTTTTTTAAATCAAAACAATATATAGTTTAAAAGGCAAATATGTAGAGTCAGAAGACTTAAAACTAAAAGTGCTCCCACTCCATTTCCCTAAAGACAACTGCTTTGAACTCATAGCTGTTTCTTATGTAGTTTACAGCCGTATTTCTGAACAGTATGTGTTTTGAGTTATTAATTTTGAACATTGCGTTTTGTATTGCTGTTAGGATAGATAACTGTTTTAGCTCGATTATGCTGTCAACTACAAATTGGCATTTTCCATTGGCACTTGCCATCTACCTCTACAAGGATTAAATCATGTGCTGCTACAGCTGCTGATTTTCAACACCCCCTGAAAGGAGTTCAGGGTGCAGAGCAGAAATGAGGCACTCTGTGCTCTGGGAAAAACTGGCAGAACAGGTCTGCAGATAGGTATTTTCAGGGGCTGATTTTATGAGCCCAATTCTTGTATCTCCTAATATCTAGAAAAACACTAAAATCCTTCATGGTGACATCTACTCCTCGTGACTAGCAGAAACCTTCTGCAAAAAAGTCTGTGCTGGATTGCATGTACTCCCCCTTCACCAAAATCGCATATATACTGACCTTACCCCCTACCTCTTTGGAGCAGTTTCTCAGAGCTACCTGGGATGCTGTCTCCTGGGCTGCAGTCCTTATTTTGCCCCAAATAAAACTTAACTCAAAACTCTCACATTGTGCATTTTTTTAAGTCGACAATGCTTATCCCCTTTTCCTTTTCACATTCTTTTAATGGCTTTAGCTAAGTTTTTTCCATACCATAAACAAATATATACACTATTTTTTTTCCCTTTGGACCTCAGATTTATCCTTGGCCCAGAGATGACATAATTATATTTATCTAATAAATGTAATAAGCACTTGCAAACTCCAGAGGACATTGACAGTGCTGTATCTTATATTTAACAATCATCTTTAATGGTTGCATTTTTAAAGCATACAGTTTATTTAATTGTGTAATCCATTTAAGATGTTATACATTTTTGATATTTTAAAAAATATCTCCCCCCTTCTCTGATTTATTATTGATACTTTGTAAATCTAAAGCTTAATCCAGTGCCTTACATTTAATAAATATTGAGTAAAATTATTTGGATGAAATAATAGTCTGTTTTCATTTTTTAAGTCTAGGGAATAATTTTGAAGAGCAGTACAGGAGGGATTAAGAAGTCTTTAGAAATACAGAATACCCCTTGAGACAATAAAGACATCCAATTTGCCTTGATTGTTGGATGCCATCTTCTCTGATGTGGCTCTAGTAACTCCTACCCAAAAGCTAGCTGAAAGGCTAAAAGGCAGCCTGTGCAGTTCTTGTTGGGGGTGCTGCTGAAGGTGCCCTCCCCCACCTTATGTTGGGTACTGACTCCTCTGCCTCATTGCATTTCCTCATTTTTCCTCCCTTTCAGTTTCTCCCTGTCTTTCAGAATTGCTCACAATTTTGTTACAAAAAGGCTAAGAAATAAATTGACTAACAGTTTATGTTCAATTCGTAATGAAAACAATAGAAGCATTTAAAACAGTTTTCAATGATATTTTCCAGAGCAGACTCTACTATCCTACTTTCATTCCTAGCAAAACAGATGCTAAGTGGGAATTAGTGCTCCAGCCGAATTGGCTGTGGTTATGAGCCCAGTTCCATTAGCAGCAGGAAACTGGAATGGAAGTCAGGACCTAAGATCATTCAGACTGATGTTATCTGGTGAAAGGCTGCTGCTGGATCCTCAGTTACCCAGATTAAATCCACCTGCAGATACTTCGGAGACTTTTAAGTGGGAGCAGTATGCTACTACTTCTAGTGGCCATTTTCTGTTTCTCATTGCTTTGAAATGGGTCTGGTGGATCTTAAGTGGCTATTACTGAGCAGGTCTGCGCTTTGTTTAAATATAATTAATACTTACATTTTTTAATACTTATATTTTTAAATAGAGGTATTTGCTTTTTTTTTTTTTTCTTTTTATTTATTTTTGGCTGTGTTGGGTCTTCGTTTCTGTGCGAGGGCTTTCTCTAGTTGCGGCGAGCGGGGGCCACTCTTCATCGCAGTGCGCGGGCCTCTCACTGTCGCGGCCTCTCTTGTTGCGGAGCACAAGCTCCAGACGCGCAGGCTCAGCAGTTGTGGCTCACGGGCCCAGTTGCTCCGCGGCATGTGGGATCCTCCCAGACGAGGGCTCGAACCCGTGTCCCCTGCATTAGCAGGCGGATTCTCAACCACTGCGCCACCAGGGAAGCCCCTGCTTTTTTATATACATATTCTCCAGAGAGAATTTAAGAAACATATTTGATATATTCTGTTTGAGAGTTGAAATTTTTTTTTTTTTTTTTTTTAATTTTATAGCTACTTTATTTATTTATTTCTTTATTTTTGGCTGTGTTGGGTCTTCAGTTCTTGCGACGGCTTTCTCCAGTTACGGCAAGTGGGGGCCACTCTTCATCGCGGTGCAGGGACCGCTCTTCATCGCGGTGCGCGGGCCTCTCACTATCGCGGCCCCTCCCGTTGCGGGGCACAGGCTCCAGACGCGCAGGCTCAGCAGCTGTGGCTCACGGGCCCAGCTGCTCCGTGGCATGTGGGATCTTCCCAGACCAGGGCTCGAACCCGTGTCTCCTGCATTAGCAGGCAGATTCTCAACCACTGCGCCACCAGGGAAGCCCTGCATATATTTTTAAGATAGTTCTTTTATCCCAATTTTTATTATGAAAATTTCAAACATATATAAAAATGTGGAGAATAGTAAACTCCCATGTATACTCATTACCCAGCTTCACTAATTATCAAGTCATAGCCATTTTGGTTTCAATTATACTCTCTCCACTCCTCACTCCACTTGATTATTTTGAAGGAAATTCTAGTTATTGGGTTTCATCTAGATATTTCAGTATGTAGCTAAAACAAGTACTTTATTTATTTATTTTTGGCCTCACCACACAGCATTCAGGATCTTAGTTCCCTGACCAGGGATCGAACCCATGCCTCCTGCAGTGGAAGCACGGAGTCTTAACCACTTGACCGCCAGGGAAGTCCCTAAAACAAGTACTTTAAAAAGCTACAATCCCATTGTCACACCTTTAAAATTAACAATTGCTCCACATGTCATCAAATATCCATACAGTGTTCAGAAGTTCCTGATTCATAGCTTTTTTCCATTTAGTTTCTTTAAATAATAACATAAATATGGTCCATATGTTGTAATTAGTTGATATATCTCTTAAATATTTAAAAAGATTATTTCTACTTCTTTTTTCTCCCTGGTAATATATATATTGAAGAAAATGGATCATTTCTCCTGAAGAATTTCCCGAGTTCTGGATTTTGTTGATTGCGTCCCTGTGATGTCATCTGATCATGTTCCTCTGTGCCCTATATTTCCTGTAATCTGATGTTTAGACCTAGAGGCTTGAATGAATTCAGTTTCATTTTTAGAAAGAAGTCTTCACACGTGGTGGTTTGAGCTTTCACACTGAGGCATATATTTATGTTTGTTTTCTTTGTGTGATGTTAGCAGCCACTGATATCATTGCCTAGGTCTGTTTGCATTAGGGGTTGCAAATTGGAGATACTCTAATTCTATAAACCTTCATTTAGCTGAATTCATTTATAAAGGAAACTTCTTTTATTAACTCTTTGATTACTCTGAGTTAGTTCATACAGGAAAGGCAGGATGAATACTTGATTCTTTCCCTTATGTGCCAGTTTTCAAAATAAATTGGTACCCTACTGTTCTGGAAAGATGACCAGTGAATAGTTTCTGTGTTTTAATGAGTATCAGTATGAACTTGCATTTGATGTGTTTCAATTCATGTAGCTGTTTTTCAGTCCCATCTTTCACTAATGGTAGCCTTTTCAAACTGACTTCTGAATCCTTTTTTTCGTTTTGTTTTGTTTTTTTTTGGCTGTGCCTTGCGGCCTGGGAGATCCTAGTTCCCTGACCAGGGATCGAACCCAGGCCCCCGCAGTGAAAGCATCGAGTCCTAACCTCTGGACCGCCAGGGAATTCCCAACTTCTGATTCCTTTTGACATTAATCCAAGATGTCAATACAAGGCATAAAGTGCATATTTCTTGCCCCAGACCTGGAGACAGCCATTTCTCTAAGAAACTGATTCCTTTTGGTGGGAAATAGTATTTGGAGACCACAAATCTGGGCGGTAGGTGTGCTGTGCTCATTGTTGTCTGATTGCGTATTGCTTTTTGGCCCTTTCAGTGGACAGAGCTACTATGTATTTTCTCAACAGAAAATACAGCGTAAGTTCATAATGATGTTTCTGATTTAAAATATAAGATTACAGGATTTTTGCTTGGCTTCTTTGATTTTTATATTTCTATCTCTTTACTCTTACTCTGAAAAAAAATCTTGGTTTTTAGGGACAGATCATAATTACGTCTTTGCTTTATCTCAGTGTCTCTCAACTTCAACACTATTAACATTTTGGGCAGTACTTTCTCGTGGGGGCTGTCTTGTGCATTGTAGGATTTTCAGCAGCATCCCTAACCTCATCTACTAGATACCAATAGCGCCCTCCACCCCAGTTGTTGTGACAGCCCAAAAATGCCTCCGGCCAATGCCAGATATCTTCTTAGGGGCACTGTTGCCTCCTGGTTGAGACCCACTGCTTTATCTTTATACCATACTTTTCATATAAACAATACTAATATATTATTGCTAATAATATGACTACTAGAAACTTCATTTTTCCTCTTTGGGTTCATCCCACTAGGATATATGGTAAAATTACCATGTTTTAAATTTACTTGAAATAATTCCTCTCTGTCAGTTCAGTTAATTCGTTTCATTTTTACTTTCAGTTTATAGGGATTGCTTTTTTAAAATTTAACTTTGTTTTATAAGTGCATAAAATATTTGCATGGGTCCAAAGTTGATCTAAAAAACAAGATACATTCAGAGAAATCCAGCTTCTGCCCTTACTCCCTTCACCCAGTGCACTCTCTCCCACTTTATAAGTAACCTAATTATTTATTTTTTGGTTTACTTTTTCATTTTTTCCTAATGTAAACAAATATACGTATATTCATGTCCACCTCTTTGTTAGATAAACAGTACCATATCATACATATTTTTCTCCATTTTGCTTTTTTCACTTAACAGTACATCCCACTGTGTGGATTTACCATAGTTTATTCAAGAAGTCCCTATTAATGGACAAGTTGAGGTTTTTTACAGGCTTTGCTGTTACAATCAATGCTGTAAATAATTCTACAGTGAATAGTCTAGTGTATTCACCTTTTTATATTTTTGCTAAAGTATCATTGGGATGGATTTTTAGATAATGGGATTTCTAGATACACGTGTCAAAGAAAAAACAGAGCTGGACAGTAGTTAAAGCAGTAAAACCAGATTCTGTTCAGGAACTATTGTGAATAGGGGAAAAGAGACCTCAGTGTGGAACTGGACTCGATTCTGAATATAACATGGACAGGGGCTTCCCTGGTGGCGCAGTGGTTAAGAATCCGCCTGCCAATGCAGGGGACACGGGTTCGAGCCCGGATCCGGGAAGATCCCACATGCCATGGAGCAGCTAAGCCCGTGCGCCACAACTACTGAGCCTGCGTTCTAGAGTCTGCGAGCCACAACTATTGAAGCCCGTGTGCCACAACTACTGAAGCCTGTGCGCCTAGAGCCTGTGCTCCGCAACAAGAGAAGCCAGCACAATGAGAAGCCTGCGCACCGCAACAAAGAGTAGCCCCCGCTCGCTGCAACTAGAGAAAGCCCATGTGCAGCAATGAAGACCCAACGCAGCCAAAAAATAAATAAATAAATAAAATAATTTTTAAAAAAGATGGACAAGTGGGGATTTATAGTCAAAGAGCAAGGTAGGGGTCAGTGGATGGAAAATTACTAAGGGAAACCTCAAAGGTAAGGGGGGATTCTTGCTAAACTGAACTACAAGATTCTTGCTGACGGCAGGCCAGGGTGATCAGTATCATGGCGGGGTTGGCAGGGGATTGCGGAGTGAGGAATTTGATCAGGTGTCAAGGGTGGAGGGATTCTGGGTAAAGCTGCTTAACAGGATTCTTGCTAAAATTGGGCTCTACAGGAACAGAAATGGAAGCCCAAGGTCAGGCCTCCTTGAGAAGATGCCTCAGAGGAGCCTAACTACGGTTTGGTCAAGGAGAGATTCTTTGTCATATGCATAGGTGACTAGGTAATGCCACATTCCCTTCCCCGGATATGTGCCATTTTGCATTCCCACCGAAAATGTTTGAGGCTGTTTCCCCACACTCTCAGCAACAAAATGTGTTGTAAGACTTGTAAGTTTTTGCCAGTCTGATTGGCGAGAAATGGTATCATAATATAGTTTCAATTGCATTTATTTCATTATAAGTGAGACTGACATCTTTCCACATATTTTAGGGCCATTTGCTTCTCTCTTTCTGAGACGTCTCTGTTCATATTTGTTGCCTTTTGATTGTTGGCCTTTTTCTTCTCTGTATCAGTTCTTTATATATTAACCTTTTAGTTGTAATGCCAGTTCCCTTTGTTTATTTGTTTGTTTTTGTTTGTCATCTGTGTTTTTGTAGAAATTTAAAAAAAATTTTTTATTCTTACATAGTTAAATATATCAGTCTTTTCCCTTATTGCTTCTGGATTTGAGTTATAGGAAAGTTGTCTTCTCTTCCAGGTTATAGGGAACTTTATCATGTTTTCTTTAATAATTAAAAAGTTTGCCTTTTTTAAAGTTTTTTTTTATTGTGGTAAAATACATACACATATAACATAAAATTTGCCATCTTAACCAATTTTAAGTGTACAATTCAACAGCATTAATAATATTCACAGTGGTGTGTAACCATTACCACTGTCCATTTCCAAGACTTCTTCATGGTCCCAAACGGAAACTCTGTGCCTGTTATGTAGTAATTCCACATTCCTCTCTTCTCCCAGTCCCTAAAAACCTCTATTTTACTCTCTATCTCTATGAATTTGCCTTGTATGAAATATCGATGTAACTAGAATCATGCAATATTTGTCCTTTCGTATTTGGCTTAATTCACTTAATATTTTCAAGGTTTATCCGTGTTGTAGTATGTATCAAAACTTCATTCCTTTTTACGGCTAATTAATATTCCATTGTATGTATATACCACATTTTGTTCAGACATTCATCTGTTGATGGACATCTGGATTATTTCCACCTCTTGGCTATTGTGAATAATGCCTCAACCACCAAATGCTTTTCTACAGCAGCTGTACCGTTTTACATTTCCACCAGCAATATTCCGGTGTTCTGATTTCTCCACATCCCTGTCAACACTTACTATTTTTGTTTTATTAAATAATAGCTTTTTTTAAAAAATTTATTTATTTATTTATGTTTGGCTGCATTGGGTCTTCGTTGCTGCGTGCAGGCTTTCTCTGGTTGCGGCGAGCAGGGGCTACTCTTCATTGCGGTGCGCGGGCTTCTCATTGCAGTGGCTTCTCTTGTTGCGGAGCACGGGCTCTAGGCGCACAGGCTTCAGTAGTTGCAGCGTGCAGGCTCAGTAGTTGTGATTTGCGGGCTCTAGAGCCCTGCCTCAGTAGTTGTGCTGCCCGGGCATAGTTGCTCTGCGGCATGTGGGATCTTCCTGGACCAGGGCTCGAACCCGTGTCCTCTGCATTGGCAGGTGGATTTTTAACCACTGCGCCACCAGAGAAGTCCCAATATTAGCTATTCTGATGTGTATAAAGTGGTATCTCATTGTGACTAGTGATGTTGAGCATCTTTTTCATGTGCTTATTGTCTACTCATATTTCTTCTTTGGAGAAATGTCTGTTCACATCCTTTGCCCAGTTTTGAATTGGTTTGTTTTCCCTGCTGTTTTTAAGTTGTATTTTTCTTGATTCATCATTTGCTTGATAGCTGTAAACCTTTGACTACTTTCCAGAGTTCTAAGTTGGTCCTAATAGTTTCTGCTTGTTTTTCAATGTTTCTGTGGGGACAGGAGCTTGGAGCTGCCTATTCTTTCATTTTGCTGACATCACCCTCAGGTTCAATTTTTAAATTTTAGATCTTGGATATATCTGGAATTTATCTTGCTAATGGTGATTCCATATGACTGTTGAATTTATTTAAAAGTCCATCTTTTCCTGATTTTTTAAGATCTAATAGTATGGACTCCTCATGGGTTTTTGTTTTATTCAGTGAGTTATAATCCATTAGTATCATTATTTACTTTGATGTTCCATTTCCCAGACTTGTCCAGTGGGAACCCCTTCAGGTGGCTTCAGTGTCCTTTTGATATGTCTTCATCATTCACTGAGCACCATCTTACTTTCTGGTGCAAGATATTTCGGGCTCATTTGTTCTTTCTCTGTCCCAGCCCTGGAATCAGCCTTTTCTCTAAGGAGCCATGATTCCTTTTCTTGGAAAACTGTATTTAGAAGCCAAGATGTAGGCTTTTGTTATGCTTATTGCTTCTAGTCTGTCATTGCTTCCAGGACCTCTCAAAGGGCAGATGGCTTGGACTCTTTTAAACATTGATTTGTTTCCTTATTTCTTATATTATTTTTGTTGTAAGGGCAAAAGAGTATTGCAGAAAGTTTGGGAAAGAGAGAAAATTATCCACAATTTTTTATCCCCCCCCAACAATAACTATTTTCACTCTTGCTTCTCTCCATTTTTAAAAAAAATTGATTAATTTATTTTTGGCTGCATTGGGTCTTTGTTGCTGTGCGTGGGCTTTTTCTAGTTGCGGCGAGTGAGGACTACTCTTAGTTGTGGTGCGTGGGCTTCTCATTGACGTGGCTCCTGTTGTTGCAGAGCACGGGCTCTAGGTGCACAGGCTCAGTAGTTGTGGCTCACGGGCTCTAGAGTGCAGGCTCAGTAGTTGTGGTGCATGGGCTTAGTTGCTCCGCGGCATGTGGGATATTCCTGGACCAGGGCTCGAACCCGTGTCCCCTTCATTGGCAGGCGGATTCTTAAGCACTGCACCACCAGGGAAGTCCCTCTCCGTTTTTTCATACACATTCAATTTCATTCCTAGTGAATGAATAATTTTTGTTTCTTGTATTTTCACTTATGTGACATCTTTTTCTATTTGGCTACATAAATTGCTTCATAATTATTTTTAAGGGATACGTATTATCCCATCAAGCAGCTATATCATGACCATTTACTTTATTTTCAGTTTTTCCTAACGGATAACAGCTGTGGCAGACATATTTTATGTATATAGCTTACATTGTTGTTCTTTTAAGTTCCCAGAAATGTGGAAGATCATGGTCAAAATATTTATACAGCATGTAAATACATCTGGTCAGTTTGCTTTCCCCCAGAATTGTAAGAATGAGTTTATATTCCCTATTTTTATTCCCGTCTTGTCCCTAGATTCTTCTGACCAATTTTTTTTCTTTTTTTTTTTTTTAGATTCCATATATGTGTGTTAGCATACGGTATTTGTTTTTCTCTTTCTGACTTACTTCACTCTGTATGACAGACTCTGCAGACCTACTAGAGAATGGACTTGAGGATACGGGGAGGGGGAAGGGTAAGCTGGGACAAAGTGAGAGAGTGGCATGGACATACATACACTACCAAATGTAAAATAGCTAGCTAGTGGGAAGCAGCCGCATAGCAGAGCGAGATCAGCTCTGTGCTTTGTGACCACCTTAGAGGGGTGGGATAGGGAGGGTGGGAGGGAGGGAGATGCAAGAGGGAAGAGATATGGGTACATATGTATATGTATAACTGAGTCACTTAGTTATAAAGCAGAAACTAACACAACATTGTAAAGCAATTATACTCTAATAAAGATGTTAAAAAAAAAGAATATTGACAATAAAAATCATCTACATTGGGAAAAAAGAAAAGAATGAGTTTATATTGATTCGATATTTTGTTACTATTGGAGATTGAGTGAAATGTTTACATTCACTTTTGTTTGTTATTAAACCAAAGCATACATTATTATTATTTTTTTTAATAATTTTTGGAGAACTGTGTTTTATTTATTTATTTATTTATTTATTTATTTATTTATTTATTTATTTATTTTTGGCTGTGTTGGGTCTTCGTTTCTGTGCGAGGGCTTTCTCTAGTTGCGGCAAGCGGGGGTCACTCTTCATCGCGGTGCGCGGACCTCTCACTATCGCGGCCTCTCTTGTTGCAGAGCACAGGCTCCAGATGCGCAGGCTCAGTAGTTGTGGCTCACGGGCCTAGTTGCTCCGTGGCATGTGGGATCTTCCCAGACCAGGGCTCGAACCCGTGTACCCCGCATTGGCAGGCAGACTCTCAACCACTGCGCCACCAGGGAAGCCCCATACATTATTTTTCATTATAAATTTTTTTTTTTTTTTTTTTTTTTTGGCCGCGAGCACTTGCAGGATCTTAGTTTCCCAACCAGTGATTGAACGTGGGCCCTTGGTAGTAAAAGCACAGAGTCCTAACCACTAGACCTCCAGGGAATTCCCCTCATCATAACTTTTATGAAATCTTTCTTTTGTCAGATTATCCGAATCCAAAATTTACTTTTTATTGCTTTACTTTAAGTGAAAGTGACAGCTTTGAGTTAGGTCACTTGTTCTTAAGACCCCTTTAGTGCTACTTTAGGAGTACATAATAACTTAATGGTAAAGAATCTTAATGCATACGTTGGAATGAATTTATTTAAAATACTGTATTAAGAACTTTACCTTATTTTTCTTTTTACTTTTACAGTAAGGCAAAAGAGAATGAAAGAAGTAGATAATCTTGAAAGTATAAAGGAAGAATGGTGAGTTAATTTATGCATTTTTTTGTTATTAATGCCTTTGTTACTGTCTTTCTCTATTTTTACATTTCACTGACTTAGTAAGTTTTCATTATGATTATCTGTTAAATACCTAATAGTAATGTACTTCAAAGTTTTTTTTTCCATAGCTGCATTAAATGGATTTTAGTGAAGTTATAAATCTTTCTGTGATTAATTTTTTTGTGTTAAATTTCTCTCTGCCCACTTATTATTTCTTTTATTTAAGAGGGAAATTAAAGTAACTATTTATTACTTAATTAGCCTCTTGTGTTATACTATCTTGAAATCATAGTGTAAATATAATGGCTTTGGAATCAGATAAACCTAGGTTTGAATCCCATCTCTGTCTTATACTACTTCTCTGGCATTTGAGCAACTTAGGTAGATTCTTTGAGTTTCAGTATCTCATCTAAAAAGGAGGAGGTGTACATAGATACCTGAAAGGTTTTTGTAAGAATTAGATAGCCAATTTAAAGCACTGAGCGTTGTATTAGCATATAGCAGGCACCCAATAAATGGTAGGTGCAAAGTCTCTCATTCTTTTTTTTTTTTTTTTTTTTTTTTAAAGTTATACAATTTTTATTTATTTATTTATGGCTGTGTTGGGTCTTCGTTTCTGTGCGAGGGCTTTCTGTAGTTGCGGCAAGTGGGGGGCCACTCTTCATCGCGGTGCGTGGGCCTCTCACTAACGCGGCCTCTCTTGTTGCGGAGCACAGGCTCCAGACGCACAGGCTCAGTAGTTGTGGCTCACGGGCCTAGTCGCTCCGTGGCATGTGGGATCTTCCCAGACCAGGGCTTGAACCCGCGTCCCCTGCATTGGCAGGCAGACTCTCAACCCCTGCGCCACCGGGGAAGCCCCTCTCATTCTTATTAATACAAAATTCTTTATTCTCACTTCTCTGAAGTGGAATATTTTGTATTATGTTCTTTGTTTTAAATATTTGAAAAGGTAAATATCTTTCATTCATAGTCCATTTAAGGAGACAGGTAAGTATTTACAAATACTTTGTGAACACTTTCTATACCGAACAAATATTATTTATTATTTTTTCACTAGAGTACTTACTATTTTATATAGATATCTGATACTAACTATATAATTGTGAGGTTATGTCAGGAGCCCCTAAGACTGCCTCCAGATGTGATGATTTGATTAGAGGATTCACAGGATTCAGCTTATAGTCATACTAATGACTAAGCTTTATTGCAATGAAAAGATACTTTGCAAGGGGGTGAAGTCCAGGGGAAACCAGGCATAAGCTTCCAAGAGTCCTTGCCCAGTGGAGCCACCAGGACACACACTTAATTCCTCCAGTAATAAGTTATACAGCACGTGTGAGATGTTGTCTACCAGGGAAGTTCATTGGAAATGAGCCTTAGGGTTTATACTGGGGACTAGGCACATATTAAAATTCCATACTCTCATGAGAAAAGTAAAAAGGATAGCAACAGTTAGGCCTGCTATGTTAACTCTTTTCTACACAGAAATAAGTTGAATGGCTGATTGATTGATTGATGGATTGATTTTTGCCGCACCTTGTGGCTTGTGGAACTTCCCCAACCAGGGATCCAACCTGTGCCCCCTGCAGGGGAAGCGCGGAGTCTTAACCACTGGACCACCACGGAAGCCCCAGTTGAATGACTAATTTTTTTTTTTAAATTTTTATTTATTAATTTTTGGCTGTGTTGGGTCTTCATTGCTGCACGTGGGCTTTCTCTAGTTGCGGTGAGCGGGGGCTACTCGTTGTTGCGGTGTGCAGGCGTCTCATTGCGGTGGCTTCTCTTATTGCGGAGCACAGGCTCTACATGTGCGGGCTTCAGTAGTTGTGGCTCACAGGCTTTAGAGCGCAGGCTCAGTAGTTGGGGCGCCCAGGCTTAGTTGCTCCACAGCATATGGGATCTTCCCAGACCAGGGCTCGAACCTGTGTCTTCTGCATTGGCAGGCAGATTCTTAACCACTGCGCCACCAGGGACGCCCTGAATGACTGATTTTAAAGAGTAAAATTAACTTAGGACTGCTAACAGTTTTGTGGAGACGTAATTCACATACCATATAACTCATCCATTTAAAGTGTACAACAGGGACTTACCTGGTGGCACAGTGGTTAAGAATCCACCTGCCAATGCAAGGGGACACGGGTTTGATCCCTGGTCCGGGAAGATCCCAGGTGCCGCAGAACAACTAAGCCCGTGTGCCACAACTACTGAGCCTGCACTCTAGTGCCCGTGCCCGTGCTCCGCAGCAAGAGAAGCCCGTGCACTGCAACGCCGAGTAACCCCCACTTGCAGCAACGAAGACCCAGTGCAGCCAAAAAAAAAAAAAAAAAAAGTATACAATTAAGTGGTTGTTAGTACATTCATAGAGTTGTGAAACCATTACCACAGTCAGTTTTATAACATTTACATCACCCAAAGAGAAACCCCATACCTGTTAGCAGTCACACCCCATTCTCCTGTGCCCTATGCCTGACAACCACTGATATACTCTCTGTCTCTATAGATTTGCTTATTCTGGGCACTTCATATATATGGAATCATAGAATATGGGGTCTTTTGTGACTGGCTTCTTTCATTTAGCATAATGTTTTCAAGCTTTATAATGTTATAACATGTATCAATACTTTGAATTTAAATAATTAGTAAGGGGCTTCCCTGGTGGTACAGGGGTTAAGAATTCGCCTGCCAGTGCAGGGGACACGGGTTCAAGCCCTGGTCTGGGAAGATCCCACATGCCACAGAGCAGCTAAGCCTGTGCACCACAACTACTGAGCCTGCGCTCTAGAGCCCGTGAGCCACAGCTACTGAGCCCAAGCACCACAGCTACTGAAGCCCACATGCCTAGAGCTTGTGCTCCGCAACGAGAAGCCACCACAGTGAGAAGCCTGTGCACCGCAACAAAGAGTAGCACCCACTCGCTGCAACTAGAGAAAGCCCGCATGCAACAACAAAGACCCAGTGCAGCCAAAAATAAAATAAATAAATTTTAAAAATAATAATAGGGGCTTCCTTGGTGGCACAGTGGTTAAGAATCTGCCTGCCATTGCAGGGGACACGGGTTTGAGCTCGGGTCTGGGAAGATTCCACATGCCGCTGAGCAACTAAGCCTGTGCGCCACAACTACTGAGCCTACGCTCTAGAGCTCGTGAGCCACAACGGCTGAGCCCGCGTGCCACAACTACTGAAGCCCGTGCACCTAGAGCCCATGCTCCACAATGAGAGAAGCCACCACAACGAGAAGCCCGCACACCGAAACGAACAGTAGCCCCTGCTCACCACAACTAGAGAAAGCCCACATGCAGCAACGAAGACCCAATGCAGCCAAAAATAAATAAATAAAATAAATAAATTTATTTTAAAAAATAATAATAATAAATAAATAGTAAGATGTCTATACAAGAATATTAGTAATAGAGTTTATAATTTTCTTGGTAACAAAAATAGATTTTGTTAGAAACAGCAGTCCAGTAAAAAATGAAAAGAAGACTGATTCCCTAAGTGTATCAGTTGCTCAAAGATTATAAATGGTGAAGATTCATATTTACCATATGTGCTTCCAAAGCGTAAACAGATGCAAATCTTTCACCTGTTTGAACTACAGCTAGCTGATAACCTTATTTATGTAAAACACAATAGTGAATGAGAAAGTGAGCAAAAGAGGCTTTTCTGAGCCAGGAAAGATGTTTCCTATTACCTTTCCTGAAGTTTTTGTACTTTTTATTATTAGAGAAACCCCTAGGACTTCAAGACTTTTACTTAACGTAACCCCTTTGATAATCTGGTTTCAGAGTTCTAAAGAAGAGTATTGATATTTGCATCACAAAATGATAATAACAAGTAAAGAAAAGGATGACAGAGTAGAAAACAATGATGAAATAATTAAGTTGTATGTATTTAGTATTGATACACTATTTTTAACTAGAGTTTACATTTGGGTCTGTTCTTTGGAGTTCTGTGGAGTTTGACAAATGGCGCTAATGTGTGTAATGTTGCACTTTTAATTCCATATACCAATTGTTAATTGCTGGTATACAGGAAAGCACTGGCTTTTGTATATTACATCTTGTGTCCTGCAACTTTGCTATAAATGCGTATTAGTCCCAAGAGTTTTACATTGTTGTTGATTCTTTTGGATTTTCTATGTAAACAGTCTTGTTACCTGCGAAAAGACAATTTTTCTTCCATCTTGACCTGTATTTTTTTTTTTTATTTCCTTTTCTCGTCTTACTGGTTTAGCTAGGATTTCCAGTATGGCATTGAAGAGGAGTGGTGAGAAGCGGCATCATTGTTTTGTTCCTTCTCTTAGGGGAAAAGCATCTAGTTTCTCATCATTAAGTATGACATTAGCTTGAGGGGGTTCCTCTCTATTCCTAATTTGCTGAGAGTTCTTTTTTTTTTTTTTTTTTAATTAATTAATTAATTTATGGCTGTGTTGGGTCTTCGTTTCTGTGTGAGGACTTTCTCTAGTTGTGGCAAGCGGGGGCCGCTCTTCATTGTGGTGCGCGGGCCTCTCACTATCGCGGCCTCTCTTGTTGGCGAGCACAGGTTCCAGACGCGCAGGCTCAGTAATTGTGGCTCACAGGCCCAGCCGCTCTGCGGCATGTGGGATCTTCCCAGACCAGGGCTCGAACCCATGTCCCCTGCATTGGCAGGCAGATTCTCAACCACTGCACCACCAGGGAAGCCCTGCTGAGAGTTCTTATCGAGAATAGGTGTTAGATGCTTTTTCTACATCTGTTGATATGATCATATGATTTTTCTTCTTTAGTGTGTTGATGTGGTGGGTTACATTGATTGATTTTCTCATGTTGAACCAGTCTTACATACCTGGAATAAATCCTACTTCGTTGTGGTGTATAATTCTTTTTATATATTGCAGGATTCAAAATATTAGTATTTTGTTGAGGATTTTGCATTTAAAAAAAAAGTATTTATTTATTTGGCAGTGCCAGGTCTTAGTTGCGGCTCAGGGAATCTTCATTGCCGTGTGTGGGATCCTCGCTACGCATGCAGGATCTTTAGTTGTGGCACGCGGGAGGCATGCGGGATCTAGTTCCCTGACCAGGGATCGAACCCAGGCCCCCTGCATTGAGAGCACAGAGTCTTAACCACTGGACCACCAGGGAGGTCCCAAGGATTTTGCACTTAGGTTCATGAGAGTTTTGTCTGTAGTTTTCCTTTCTTGTAATGTCTTTATCTGGTTTTGGTATTTGGGTAATGCTGTCCACATAGAATGAGTTAGAAGTATTCCCTTCCACTTTTATTTTCTGAAAGAGATTATAGAGAATTGGTATCAATTCGTTCTTAAATGTTTGATAGAATTCACCAGTGAAATCATCTGTGCCTGGTGCTTTCTGTTTTGGCAGATTATCAATTATTGATTCAGTTTCTTTAATAAATGTAAGCCTATTCATATTGTCTATTCCTCCTCATGTGAGTTTGGGTAGATTGTGCTTTTCAAGGAATTGGTCCAGTTTATCTAAGTTAATCAAGTTTGTGGGCATCCATCTCCAACACACTGTACTCTGAACCTCTTAAAAGCCTAGACTATTTCTTATTCATCTTTGTGTCTTCCCACCTAACATATAGTAGGTACTCAAATATTTGGATGACTTGTGTTAGCATAATAAGGTTTAGTAGAATTTATAGACCAAATATGTGTGATAAAGGACTAAAACTTCAGCTACTCTGGATGCTCAGCTTTATTGGCTTTGTACTTAGTACTTAGTAATTAGTAATTAAGTATAAATTGCTTTCTGAACAGAAGAAACAAATACCAGAAAGCACAAAGTGGTTGTAATGACATTATCATCTAATATTTAAGAATTTACTACGTGCCAGCATGTGTACTGGTACATACAGTATACCAGGTATAAATAGGCCTTTATGTGTATTCACATTTAATCTTAACAACAACCATGTGAGATAAGTGGTAATACTAAGACATAATATGGATTGTCTTAAGAGTATATATAGAGAGAATTACCTAGAAGAGTAAAAAGAATATACCTAAATTTAAAAATTGCCCTGCTATCAGCATTTTTATTCTTTTAGTTAATTATTTTTTTGGCTGTGCTGGGTCTTAGTTGTGGCACATGGGATCTTCTTTGCGGTATGCAGCATCTTTAGTTCTGGTATGTGGGATCTAGTTCCCTGACCAGGGATCGAACCTGGGCCCCCTGCATTGGGAGCACTGAGTCTTAGCCTCTGGACCACCAGGGAAGTCCCTGCTATCAGCATTTTATTAACAATATAATAGTGACTATTTTGAGAGACAGTCTAGCACAGTGATTAAGAGTAGAGGCATACGGGCATTAGGACTTCCCTGGTGACGCAGTGGTTAAGAATCTGCCTGCCAATGCAGGGTACATGGGTTCGAGTCCTGGTCCAGGAAGATCCCACATGCCGAGGAGCAACTAAGCCCGTGCGCCACAACTACTGAGTCTGTGCTCTAGAGCCCGCGAGCCACAGCTACTGAGCCCGCGTGCCGCAGCCACTGAAGCCCGCGTGCCTAGAGCCCATGCTCCACAGCAAGAGAAGCCACCTCAATGAGAAGCCTGCGCACCACAACGAAGAGTAGCCCCCACTCGCCGCAACTAGAGAAAGCCCGTGCTCAGCAACAAAGACCCAACACAGCCAAAAATAAATAATAAATAAATAAATAAATTGAAAAAGAGTAGGGGCATTAGAAGCCTGAGTTCAGTTTCCAGCTCTGCCTCCCAATAGCTTTGCGATCTTGGGCAAATTACTTAAGCTTTTTCTTTACCTAGTAAATGAGGATCAAAACAATATGTGCCTTTTAGGTCACTGTGAAGATTGAAAGAGTAAACACATGTAAAGCGCTTAGAAAGGTTCCTAACATGTATTAATAAATGCTTAGTAAATATTAGCTATTAAGAGAGGCTTTATAATGTATCATGGCTAGGAGCATAGACTTGGAAGACAGATTAACAGCGTTTGAATTCTGTTTCTGCCACTTACTAGCTGTGTAATCTCTAACATGTAACTTAACCTCTTTGTGACTCATTTTCCTTATCTATAAAATGTGGATAAAAATATCTGCCTTGCAGATCCTGGCACAGTGTAAGAACTATAAAAGTGTTGATTATTATCTGAGAAATCTGAGAAATTATCTCTCAGTACATTTATGAATTTTCTATGTGACTTTAGAAAAGATCAACCAGAAACCATCCTTTTATCAAACAAAATCTTAGGTAATATTTCTTTTATGACAAAATATAAACACACATACACATACAAAAATAGTAGATGGGGTGGGCAAAATGGAGGAAGGTGGTCAAGAGGTACAAACTTTCAGTTATAAAATAAATAAGTCATGGGATATAATGTACATCATGGAGACTTTAGTTAATAACACTGTACTGTATATCTGAAAGTTGCCAAGAGAGTAAATCTTGCAAGTTCTCATCACAAGGAAAAAATTCTGTAACTATGCATGGTGATGGATGTTAACAATTAACTAGACATTGTGGTGATTATTTTGCAGTACGTACAAGCATTGAATTATGTTGTATACCTGAAACTAAAATAATGTTATATGTCAGTTGTACCTCAATTTAAAAAGAAAGAAAGAAAAAAAAAACCCGGTAGAGTATTAAACCACTACAGATGAAAGTCTTGAGTGGGAAATTTCATTCTGAAGTGTGCAAAGGAGCATAAGTATGATTATGACTGTTCCTCACACCTTACCACCTTTAGTTTCAAGAGTGCTTTGTGTTACCAAAAAGTACATAGCAACCCCTCTTAAAGCCATTTTGAGAGCTTTACAAAGAACACGTGTTTTTACTCTGGACCGGTGGTTTTCAACCTGGTGAAGTTTTGTGCATCCCACCCCCAGAGGCCATCTGGCATTGTCTAAAGATGTTTTTTATTATTATAACACTGGGGGTTGGGGGATGTCCATGCTACTGGCGTCTAGTGGTTTAACGGCCACAGATGCTGCTAAACTTCCTACAGTGTACAGGACAGCCTGCCCAACAAAGAATTAACCCTCCCCAAATATCAGTGGACTGAAGTTGAGAAAACCCTGCTCTGGACCACAAGTGTTAATGACTTCCCGAGGCCACATATCTACTATGTTAATTCAGAAGAGAGTCTCAACTGCAGGCATGGAGGTAGCGTGTCAGTTCTAGATCCTTTAACTAGAAAAATTTGTGTAAATTTTTAGAGAATTAGTGGTTAATAGTGCTTATTTTTCTTTTTTGTGTGTGTGTATAGGGTTTGTGAAACAGGATCTGACCACCAACCTCTTAGTGATAATCAGCAAACAAATTGTGAATATTTTGTTGACAGCCTTTTTGAGGAAGCTCAGAAGGTTGGTGCCAAATGTGTGTCTCCCACTGAACAAAAGAAACAGGTAAGTGTCCATAAATTTTTTCTTTCCCAGTGCTTCTCAAAATATGGCCCTTTAGAGGTCAAAACTGTTTTCATAATAATAGTAAGATATTATTTACTTTTTTCAATGTGTTGAGTTTGCACTGATACTGCAAAAGCAATGGTAGGCAAAACTGGCACCTTAGGAGGAATTGAGGCAGTGATACCACTCTGAACCAGTAACTACTGTATTCTTTCCTTGAACTTGCAGGGGGACAAAACACTCGTTTCAATTAAAAATTTCCTTGATGAAGCAGTAAAATTTACACATTTCATTAAATCCCAACTCTTTAATACACATCTTACAAATATTCTATGTGATAAAATATGAAGTGTATGTAAAACATTTCTACAATATACAGAAGTATCTTAAGGAAAAGTACCATTGCTTGAGATACAAGCTGGACACTCTGCTTTTTTTAAAATTTATTTATTTATTTATTTATGGCTGTGTTGGGTCTTCGTTTCTGTGCGAGGGCTTTCTCTAGTTGCGGCGAGCGGGGGCCACTCTTCATCGCGGTGCGCGGGCCTCTCACTATCGCGGCCTCTCTTGTTGCGGAGCACAGGCTCCAAACGCGCAGGCTCAGTAGTTGTGGCTCACGGGCCCAGCTGCTCCATGGCATGTGGGATCTTCCCAGACCAGGGCTCGAACCCGTGTCCCCTGTATTGGCAGGCGGATTCTTAACCACTGCACCACCAGGGAAGCCCTGGACACTCTGCTTTTTCATGGTGTACTGTTTTTACATGAAAGTGATTTACAGACAACTAGTTATTCAGTCTTGGATATTCTGCAGACATTTTCTCAAAATGTATGAAGTAAGTCTGACACTTCAAGGGAAACAACTTACAGTATTTGTTGCAAATGATAAGATATGATTTTATCAACTTTTTTAAGTGAAAGTAAGAATTTTGATAAACTGCCATCATGCACTTGACAGCTTCCCAAAACTTAAAAGATATTTCTGATAGGATTATTGTCATATTAATAAATATACCTTTAAGTTTCAGATTCCATGTTCAGATTCTCAACTAACTTTTTTTTTTGAATAAATTTTTTTATTTTTCATTTACTTATTTTTGGCTGCGTTGGGTCTTCGTTTTTGCACGTGGGCTTTCTCTAGTTGCGGCGAGCGGGGGCTACTCTTCGTTGCAGTGTGCATGCTTCTCATTGCGATGGCTTCTCTTGTTGCAGAGCACAGGCTCTAGGCGCGCAGGCTTCAGTAGTTGTGGCACGTGGGCTCAGTAGCTGTGGCTCGCAGGCTGTAGAGCGCAGGTTCCGTAGTTGTGGCGCACGGGCTTAGTTGCTCCGCAGCATGTGGGATCTTCCTAGACCAGGGATCGAACCTGTGTCCCCTGCATTGGCAGGCAGATTCTTAACCACTGTGCCACCAGGGAAGTCCCTCAACTTTTTTTTTTTTTAATTGAAGTACAGTTGATTTAAAATGTTGTGTTAGGAAATTCCCTGGCTGTCCAGTGGTTAGGACTCTGAGCTTTCCCTGCTGAGGGCACAGGTTCAGTCCCTCGCTGGGGAGCTAAGATCCCACAAGCCACGTGGTGTGCCCAAAAAAAGAAAAAAGTTGTGTTAGTTTCAGATGTACAGCAAAGTGATTCAGTTTTTTTTATATATATATATATTATATATAAAATATATATAATATATATAATGTATATAAAATATATATGATATATATAATATATGTAAAATATATGTAATATATATATTCTTTTTCAAATTCTTTTTCATTATAGGTTATTACAAGATAGTGAATATAAGTTCCCTGTGCTATGCAGGAGGCCCTTGTTGTTTATCTATTTTATATGTAGTAGTGTTTATCTGTTAATCCCAAACTCTTAATTTATCCCTCACCCCACCTTTCCCCTTTGGTAGCCATAAGTTTGTTTTCTATATCTATGAGTCTGTTTCTGTTTTGTAAATATATTCACTTGTATCATTTTTTTAGATTCTACATATGTGTTATCATGTGATATTTTCAACTAACTTTTGAGATACTACCACTTACTACATTTTGATGTAGTATCTTGGAAAAACTATTAAAATGCTTCTTTTTGCAACTACATATCTGTTTGAGGCTTGATTTTTTTTTTTTTAAATGTACTTCAATCAAAATGCCATATCACAGCAGACTGAAGGCAGCAGCAATTATGAGAATCTAGCTGGCTTTTCGAAGTCAGACATTAAAGAGATCCCTTTACTCTTAATTTGCCTTTAAAATTTTTTTTTTAATATATTTTTTATTTATTTATTTTATTTGGTTGCACTGGGTCTTAGTTGCGGCAGGCGGGCTCCTTAGTTGTGGCATGCAAACTCTTAGTTGCGACACGCATGTGAGGTCTAGTTCCCTGACCAGTGATCGAATCCGGACCCCCTGCATTGAGAGCTCGGAGAGAGTTCTTTAGTTCTTCAGACTGAAGTCTGAAGGACTTAGGTTGAAAAATAGCAGCCCGGTTCCTCCATGGCCGTGATATCTACTTCCCAGAGGTAATCACTACCCAGAGGTAGTCTTAACTATTTCTTCTTGTATAAAGACTATATTTCTCATAATATACTAATAATGATAGTTCTTGATTTTTTAGTTTTTTCAAATTATGTATTGACTTTTTAAAAATAGAAAATGAGAATTTAGCTCTTATTCTTCCTTCCCCTCATCCCCAAACCACCTCCTCTCATTTGACTAACATAATTATATCATAATTTGGGATTAAATCAGTTATCATTGTTTATATCTTTATGACTTTGTAAATACTGTACAGCATCACTGAGTCATATAGTGTGTTATATTTCTTTTCCTGACTGCCTTTTAAATTTTCATTAGAATTAATAGTTTTTTCCCTTCCATATTGCCTTTATTTCTTTGTGCCTGTCATTTATTCATCCCCGAACTCTGATAGCAGGCTGTATCTTTTTCCAGTATGTTTGAACATATTAGATAATTTTACCAGTTTAATTTTTTCTGCAGGACAACTGGTGGAGGCCTTCTTTCTCCGATGTCCTCTAGGGGAGTTACACTGCTGCTGCCCTGGAATCTATGATCCTGAGCACTTTATTTATCTCTCCTCTCACTTCTGGTGCACTGAATTCTGTGCCTCTCCCAACCCCTACCCTGTATGTTTCCATTTTTATGAAGCCAGTCTTGAGGTGTTTTATGCAGAAAGTGCGTGTAAAAAGAGTGCATGGGAAATGGATGGCTTAAAACCTTGCGCACCTGAATTTGCCTTTATTCTGCCTTCACACATGATTGATAGATTGCTGTTTTGGCATCTGAGCCTGTGTGTGTGGCGTGTTTTTGCTCCCTGCAACCTATTAGCATCTTTTCTTTAATCTCCTCATGTTCTGATGGGCCTTGGTATAGATTCTTTTTCATTCATTCAATACAGAAACTTGTATATTACTCTTTTAGGACATTTTCTCATGTTGCTTCTCGATATTTTGCTCCCCTCTGTTGTCTGTCTCTCTATAATATTTTTACTTAGATAATGGATCTCTTGGACTGAGTCTCTTATTATTTCTCCTGTTTTCCACCTCTGTTGTTTTGTTCTATTTTAATTGTAATATTTCTTCAACCTTATATTCAATCCTTTTATTTAATTTCCATTTTAAGTTTCTAAGAGCTCTTTAGCTCCCTGAATATTCCCTCCTACTCCCTTTCAGACATCCTCTCTTATATAAGTGTATTAATTATCATTTTTGGATTTTTGTTTTTAAGTTTCTTCTGTTTTCCTCAGTGTCTTTTTTTTTTTTTTTTTGGCCGTGCCATGCAGCTTGTGGGATAGTTCCCTGACCAAGGATTGAACCCTGGGCTCTCAGCAGTGAAAGTACCGGTCCTAACCACTGGACTGCTAGGGAATTCCCCTCCTCAGTGTCTTTATGTGCTCTTTTCCTATTTGTTTTGTTCTCATTCTTTTCTCTTTTTTTAAATTAATTTTTATTGGAGTATAGTTGATTTACAATGTTGTATTAGTTTCTGCTGTACAGCGAAGTGAATCAGTTACACATATACATATATCCACTCTTTTCTAGATTCTTTTCCTGTATAGGTCATTACAGAGTATTGAGTAGGATTCCCTGTGCTATACAGTAGGTCCTTATTAGTTGTCTGTTTTATATATGTGTTAATCCGAATCTTCCAATTTATCCCTCCCTGCCACTTTCCCCATTGGTAACCATAAGTTTGTTTTCTACATCTGTGACTCTATTTCTGTTCTGTAAGTAAGTTCATTTGTACAATTTTTTTATTTCTTATTCTTTTCTGTGAGTACCATGAGAGCAGAGTCTTGGCAGTTTGGTTACAGGTAAAAAAAAGAGGTAATATAGTATAGTGGTTGATAGTATGGATTCCAACCCCAGCTCCACCCTTACTGACTATGTAATATTGGGCAATTTAATTAATCTTCTGTGTTTCTATTTTTCCATCTATAAAAAGGATAATAATAATAATACCCACCTTGTGTGGATTTTAGGAGGATTAAATAAATTTATGTAGGGAAAGTACTTTAAACAGTTTTTGGTACATATAAGTGTACACACAAGTGCTCTCTCAGATAGGTACGTAGACAGACAGATAGACAGGCAGGCAGGCTAATAATATATGCTATCATTATTGTGATTGTTTTCCCTAACATCTTAATGGAGTGTCTGTTACATATTAGTCACTCAGTAAACATATGCTGAATGAATAAATGCTAGAGACAAGGGAAGGCCTCTAATAGTCTATTTTCTTAAATGGTTTTTAATCAGTCCTTCTGTGTTCAGCCTGAAGCATCCCTGCATTCTACTGTATTTCTGAACCTTTCTGTATTTCTACAGTGACTTCTTTGATTGAATGAGTGAATAAATAATGTTCTTAGGAGATGATCAACAAGATGTTGAGAGATGAAATATTGATAACAGTAACACTGATAGTTTATATTTGAAGGAATAGCCATTAATTACTCATAGTTTTTTTTTTCCCCCTTTATTATTCTTAATGTTCAAAGTCTAATGTTCAAGTCATTTCAAAGTCCTTCTCTAACTGTTGAGAAGTCTGTTCTGGCCAGAAAGCTTTAGTGTCCTCTAAGACAGGGCACAGAATATTTTTGCAAATGAGCTCTCTTAAACAAAATTATTAATGAATTATTTTAAAATATTATTCATTATGAACCATATTTTATGTGTACATTATAATTTTTGATATTTTACATTTGAAGCTTGCTGTTAAGAATGGTATATTTAAAAAATGTGTAGGGCTTCCCTGGTGGCGCAGTGGTTGAGGACAATGCAGGGGACACGGGTTCGAGCCCTGGTCTGGGAAGATCCCACATGCCGCGGAGCGACTAGGCCCGTGAGCCACAATTGCTGAGCCTGAGCGTCTGGAGCCTGTGCTCCGCAACAAGAGAGGCAGCGATAGTGAGAGGCCCACGCACTGCGATGAAGAGGGGCCCCCACTTGCCGCAACTGGAGAGGGCCCTCGCACAGAAACGAAGACCCAACATAGCCATAAATAAATAAATAAATAAAAATTAAAAAAAAAATTTGTAGCTGTGTGTGGTAATGGATGTTAACTACACTTATTCTGTAATCATTTTACAATAGATATATATATCAAACCATTACGTTGTATACCTAAGACTAATACAATGTTATATGTCAGGTATATCTCAATTTTAAAGAAAAGATTGATACATAAAATATACACTGATAGAAGAAAGTTTCAAGGGACTTTTAGTTTATTAGTACATTTCATTTATTAACATGATGCATTTTTTTCCTTACTGCTTTGCAGGCAGATATAAGTATAAAATTATGGAAAAATGGATTCACAGTCAATGATGATTTCAGAAGTTATTCTGATGGTGCAAGTCAGCAGTTTCTGAACTCCATCAAAAAAGGGTAAGCAATCTTTGTAAATAGAAGGATATTTTATTTATTTATTTATTTTAAATTAATTTATTTATTTTTGGCTGTGTTGGGTCTTCATTGCTGCTCGTGGGCTTTCTGTAGTTGTGGAGAGCGGGGGCTACTCTTTGTTGTGATGCGCGGGCTTCTCATTGCGGTGGCTTCTCTTGTTGTGGAGCACAGGCTCTAGGCGTGTGGGCTTCAGTAGTTGTGGCACGTGGGCTCAGTAGTTGTGGCTCGAGGCCTCTAGAGCGCAGGCTCAGTAGTTGTGGCGCAAGGGCTTAGTTGCTCCACGGCATGTGGGATCTTCCTGGACCAGGGCTTGAACCCGTGTCCCCTGCATTGGGAGGCGGATTCTTAACCACTGCACCACCAGGGAAGTCCAAGAAGGATATTTTAGATATATTTCATTTAGAAGATTCCTTTTAATGTTGTTCACATGTTCCTATGCATTCAAAGACACTTTTTCTTTTATAAATTCAGATTTTTTTCATAAGATGAGTTTTCTTAAAAGACCACAGCTGTAATTTTGAAGGGTCAGGAATTTGAACTCTGACCAACCAAAATCTGACTTAAATTAATTCACTTTGCCAATTGTTACTTAATACCACATAACATCCTACGTGTCTTTTTTTGGTTTTTTTTTTTTTTTTTTTAGCTGCGTTGGGTCTTCCTTGCTGTGCGCAGGCTTTCTCTAGTTGCGGCGAGTGGGGGTTACTCTTCGTTGTGATGCGCAGGCTTCTCATTGCGGTGGCTTCTCTTGTTGCGAAGCACAAGCTCTAGGCACGTGGGCTTCAGTAGTTGTGGCACACGGGCTCAGTAGTTGTGGCTCGCGGGTTCTAGAGCTCAGGCTCAGTAGTTGTGGCACGCGGGCTCAGTAGTTGTGTCACACGGGCTCTAGAGCGCAGGCTCAGTAGTTGTGGCACACAGGCTTAGTTGCTCCACGGCATGTGGGATCTTCCCAGACCAGGGCTCGAACCCGTGTCCCCTGCATTGGCAGGCAGATTCCTAACCACTGTGCCACCAGAAAAGTCCCAATATAATATACATATATATATATTATTTTAATTTTGACTGTCTTGGGACTTACCTCGTCATGCAGTGGTTAAGAATCTGCCTGTCAGGGCTTGCCTTTTGGCACGGTGGTTAAGAAACCGCCTGCCAATGCAGGGGACATGAGTTCAAGCCCTGGTCTGGGAAGATCCCACATGCCTTGGAGCAACTAAGCCTATGCGCCACAACTGCTGAGCTTACGTGCCACAACTACTGAGGCCCATGCTCCTAGAGCCTGTGCTCCGCAACAAGAGAAGCCACCACAATGAGAAGCCTGCGAACCACGACAAAGAGTAGCCCCCACTAGCCACAACCAGGGAAAAGCCCACATGCAGCAACAAAGACCCACTGCAGCCAGAAATAGATAAATAAATAAATAACTTTATTTTTAAAAATAATAATATGGTTAAAAAAACTTTTTTGACTATCTTGAAATACTTGACTATATCTGCATATTGTTTTGTTACAATGATGACCCATAATTTTTATATATATGCTTAGTTGTTGATAATATGATTATTTCTTATGTCTCCCACTATCAAAAAATATCTGTGACTATCCTTGTATTTAATTTTTTTAAAAATAATAACTTTATTTTTTAAATTACCACTTTATTGAGATATAATTAGCCTACCATAGAATTTACCCTTTTAAAGTATACAATTCATTATTTTTTAATATATTCACAGTTATGCAACTATCAGCACTGTTCATTCAGGAACATTTCTTCACCCTAAAAGGAAACCCCATACTAGTAATCACTCTCCATTTGCCCCTCCTCACAGCCCTGCGCAACCACAATCTACTTTCTACTTTTATGGATTTGCCTAGTTTGAACATTGCATATAAATGGAATCATTTTATGTCTGATTTCTTTCACTCAGCATAATGTTCTCAAAGTTCATTCATGTTGTAGCTTTTAACAGTTCTTCATTCCTCTTTATTGCCAGATAGTGTTGCATTGTATGGGTATACCACATTTAGTTTATCCATTTATCAGTGGATAGATATTCGGGTTATTTCCACATCTTAGTTATTACGAATAATGTTTCTACGAACATTGTGTACAAGTTTTTGTGTGGACATATGTTTTCAATTCTCTTAGGTCTAGGAGTGGAATTGTTGTTAACTCTGTTTATGAAGAACTGCCAAACTGTATTCCAAAGTTACTGCACCATTTTATATTTCCACCAACAGTGTATGATAGTTCCAGTTTTTCCATATCCTTGCCAACACTTGTTAGTGTCTCGTTTTTTAAATTATAACTATCCAAGTGAATAAGAACTGGTGTCTTGTTGTGGTTTTGATTTGCATTTCTCTAATGACCGGTAATACTGAGCATCTTTTCATGTACTTATGGACCACATGTGTATCTTCTTTGAAGAAAAGTCTATACAAATCTTTTGTCCATTTTTTTTTTCCCTTGCCTATTTTTAAAATTGGGTTATTTGCCTTGCTGTTGAGTTGTAAGAGTTCATGATGTATTTTGGAGACAATATTCTCTCCCATTCTTTGTGTTGTCTTTTCATTTTTTGATGATGTCCTTTGAGGCATAAAAGTTTTAAATTTGATGAGGTCTGATTTATCGATTTTTTTTTTTTTTTTGGTCACTTTTGGCTCTGGTGTTATATCTAAGAAACCATCGCCTAATTCAGGGCCTTGAAGATTTTACTCCTATGTTTTCTTTTTTTTGTTTTTTAATATTTTATTTATTTTATTTATTTGGCTGCGCCAGGTCTTAGTTGCAGCATGTGGAATCTTTTAGTTGTGGCATGTGGGATCTAGTTCCCTGACCAGGGATCGATCCTGTGCCCCCTGCATTGGGAGCACAGAGTCTTAACCGCTGGACCACCAGGGAAGTCCCTTACTCCTATGTTTTCTTATAATTGTGCTTAAATTCGAACTGAACCTCCGATTGCTCTTTCATGATAGATTGATAGAAAGAAAATTAATGAATAAAAAGCATGAACATTCAGCAATTGATGCTCATATTCATGCTTCTGCTTTCCTAAAAAGATATACAAAATTAAATATCTGTCCTATGACACTGTCCTTAGCACATGATTTTATGTGTAACATCAATTTAGTTGTGCAATGTACTTATTTTGGTCAGTTTTTATTTCAGAAGGGTTGATAGTATTCTACATCTAACCAATTTTCAATATATACATACACATATACAGGTCTGTATATATGTATATGTACAATGTATATACAGATTTTAAATGTCTCTATATTATATAATATAATTAATTTGGAATCTTTTTCAAACTAATACAGAAGTTGGAAGTGTGGTACAAAGAACTTTTCTAAAAGCATTTGAGAGTAAGTTGCTAAAGTGATGCCTCATCATCCTGAATACTTTAGTTTGTATTTTTATTAAAAAGGAAATATATTTTCCTATGTAACCACAATACAACCATCTATTGATGTATAATATTATTACCAATTATTCCTCAGAATGTATTCAGGTTTCACTTTTTATCTTAATATTATCCTTTATAGCAAAAGCATCCAATTCAGAATTACACATTGCTTTTAAATGTCATGTCTCTTTAGTCTCCTTCAGGAGGGAACAGTTTCTCAGTTTTTGTTTTTGTCTTTTTTTAATGACCTTGACACTTGAAGATTATGGGCCCAAATTATGTAGAATGTCTCTCAATTCAGATTTATCTGATTTCATCCTCATGATAAGATTAAATTACACATTATTTGTAGCAATATCACAGAAGTAATGCTATCCTAACTTTAGTAGTAAGTTGTTCTTTGCTTTTCTTTATAATTTTTTCATTTTATGTTTTTTTGAACTCTATGTAAATGCAATATGTTTATTTTTTGTGTCTACTCAGCTTATTTCTTTGGGATGTTCATCCATGTTGTTGCATATAGTTATAGTTGGCATGAATCCCAGAAGCAATATAAGAAAGATAAATTTGATTATGTAAAATCAAATGCCAAACTGGGAATACTTGTTTCACATATATCCTGTAAATGGAATATATACATATTTCTTACAAATCAGTAAGAAAAAGATGAAAAGAGTATTTTATATGTTTGTACCATTTGATCTACTTTATAACAGAATAACAGTGTGCGTGTGGTAAAAATGAATGACATATATCCATATACTAACGTGAGAAGATTTCTGTGGTATATTGCTTTTTTTTTTTAAAGCAGTTTGCAAAATACAGAATAATGTACATAGAATGATACCATCTTTGGAAAAAATATAATTATTATGTGGAATTTTACTATATGTAGAGAGAAAATTTAGGAGATACACCCCAAAGTTTTTTATTAGAGTGAGAGTGGAATTATAAGGGCTGTCACTTTTGGGGGAGGTGGGCTGTCATTTTCTTTCTTAAATCTATATGTGTTTACATTTTTTTATGTCTTGTTTTTCTAGAACCAGCATGTAGCTATATTTTCATTTTAAAGAATGAAATAAGAGCTTGATTTTTCTCTAACTGTATTATTTTAAATACATTTAGTTTTTATTGTATAGAATATATATGCCTCTTATTTCTGTATATTTTTCTATTCTTTTTACATGCACAGTATGTTTTTCAGAGAAAGAAAAAACATATTAGGGGCTTTATCACTTTCTTTCTTTACTTTCCAAGGGAATTACCTTTAGAATTACAGGGAGTTTTTGATAAAGAGGAGGTCGATGTTAAAGTTGAAGATAAGAAAAATGAAGTATGTATGTCAACGAAGCCTGTGTTCCAGCCCTTCTCAGGACAGGGTCATAGACTGGGAAGGTGAGTAGGCTCATGATCTGTAATTTCCATAAGTAGAGGTTTGACTAATATTCAGCCTGTCATTATTTTACTATGTAGACCACATATATAGAGTTACCATTTCTCCCATTGGAAATGAGATTTTTCATGTTAACTTTTATGAGAACTTCTAAGTCATATTCACCTTAGTGTAAATTAACATATGCTGGCACTACACTAAAAAGTCATGGTGGCTTTTTTGGTTTTATCTGATCAAAAGTGCCTGGCCTAATGAGGACGTTGGGCAAAATTGGGTGGATAAATCATTTTTTCTCCCTTGCACCCACCACTTGAGCTTTGCCATTAATGTCAGAGTACATAGGCTAGCGTTTGGACATAGGGTTCTGTATTATAGTTACCAATGCCTTCAGCATTGTGTTCTCTGATCATTATCTGAATTTTGAGGTAATAAAAGTGAAACAATGCCTGATAAAGTTAGTATCAGTATCAGAGCCTTTAATTATTGGGTTGGCCAAGAAGTTCGTTCGGGTTTTTCATAAGCTCTTCCGAAAAACCCGAATGAACTTTTTGACCAGCCCAATATTTTCAAACTTTGCAGTATTCATCTTATCTAATTATGCCTATGGCAGAATATGCAAAGAGGTTAAATATAGGATTGCTTTCATTTTTATGAATTCTCATATATTAATTATCAAGATTGGTACGGTATATAAATGCATATTCATCCACACATGTAAAAATATCCCAATGTGACTTTCAGAGTGATGAGGAAATACTTTGTTTCCTTTCATTTCCTTTATAACCCAAGGACTGTTCTCTACAGAGAACTTATAATTTCTTTTAGAAATTTTAACCTGGGGGGTAGGTAAAGGTAAAGCCCATAGATCTGTCAGCACTATAAAATTGTTCTGTAAGGCACTATTCAAATACATAAGTATACTCTTCAAGTATACTTACGTAACAGTCCACAAGCTTACAAATTACTTAGATGTGCATAATTTTGTTAGATTCCTATAATCATCATGTATGATGGATATAACTGATATTAATATCTTTATGTGTTAGGGAACAGCTGTGACTAGCTAAAATCTTCCTAAAAGCTATACTTACTGTAAAGTTTTTATAGTAATTGTTTAATGATAAAGTTCTGCTTAATGAAAAACATGCATCTGACTTGTTGTCTGCATTTTCTTAGTGCTACACCAAAAATTGTTTCTAAAGCGAAGACTATTGAAGTTGAGAATAAAAATAAGTTGTCTACTGTCCCACTAAACAGTCTGGAACCCATCACTAATATACAGATCTGGTTAGCCAATGGGAAAAGGATTGTCCAGAAATTTAACATTTCTCATAGGTGAGTCTTCCATTTCATTATTTGTCTGATTTGTTCCCTAAGTTTTAATTGTATTTCTTCTTTTCAGGTCAGTCAACAGCTATTTTTAACAACTAAGGATCTTAATAAATAGTTCTCTAAATATAATGTTTCATGACAATGGAAATTCTTGGACATTAATGAAGTATTTTCAGTCTGTTTTATGGATTATCATTTCATTAGTTTTCCTGCTTACCTAGATACATAATTTTTTAAAAAATATTTTTCATTGTTTATCTGAAATGCAAATTGAAGTGGGCATCCTGTATTTTTTTTTTTTTTTTCATTTATTTATTTTTGGCTGTGTTGGGTCTTTTTTTCTGTGTGAGGGCTTTCTCTAGTTGTGGCAAGCGGGGGCCACTCTTCATCGCGGTGTGCGGGCCTCTCACTATCGTGGCCTCTCTTGTTGCGGAGCACAGGCTCCAGACGCGCAGGCTCAGTAATTGTGGCTCATGGGCTTAGTTGCTCCGCGGCATGTGGGATCCTCCCAGACCAGAGCTCGAGCCTGTGTCCCCTGCATTAGCAGGCAGATTCTCAACCACTGCGCCACCAGGGAAGCCCTAGATACATAATTTTAAAAGAATTATTTTTAATATGTTTTTAAGTTGATCATTAGCATTATGTGTGTATTTTTCTGTTAATTGTAGAAAAGGAATGATAATACAGGAAAGTACTGAAAGAAATTGAAATCAAGTTAAATTCCATCACCCAGAGATAATCACTACTACTAGTTTGATGGATTTTTCCAGTCTTTTATCTCATCTTAAAATGTTTTTTCATTTTAATTAAAGTAGGAACATATTGTATATAGGTTTCCAAGTCCCTGGGACCTCCTTTAAACTTTTTACATCTTCCCATCATTCTTTGAGCATTTTCTTGTTTATTGGCACAAAATTTTTTTTCAGGTTCGTTCTGTACGTTTTCTAAGAAGCCCTGGTTCTTTTTAGTGGCCAAGGGTATTGAGGATCTGGTTACTAGGTATACTTATTGCCACCATTCCCAGGCCCTCTGAGTGGAAAGAGCTACAGGTGTCTATACATACATACACATATGCATATATATACACACACATTTACATCTGTATTTCTATATCTTTGCATAGCGAAAACCATGAGTTCACATAGATACCTCTAATTTCAGTTCACCACCACAGGGTTTATTCTAGTTTTCCCCTTTCCGTATTTGTAACTACTTCACTTTCTTCAGTTTAACTTTCTTCAGTGAGAAACTTGGCTCCAGTTATTCTCAATATATTTATTTATTTATTTATTTATTAAATATTTATTTATTAGTTGCCCTGGGTCTTAGTTGCGGCAGGTGGGCTCCTTAGTTGTGGCATGTGAACTCTTAGTTGCGGTATGCATGTGTGATCTAGTTCCCTGACCAGGAATTGAACCCGGGCCCTCTTCATTGGGAGCACGGAGTCTTAACCTCTGCACCACCAGGAAAGCCCCCAATATATTTATTTATTGATCAGTTCTCCTACATGTAACCAGTCCCCTTCTTCTACTGCTGCCTCCTCTCCAGCCTGGAAGCCTTCCTCTTCCTGCTGGGTCTCTTGACACATCACATCATGCCAGTGACCTGTTTGCCCTCCTGGGCCCTGGCAGTCAGTGCTGCCTATCCTCCCCCATGAGTGGTCACTCTCCACCTCTTTCTGGTTCTGAAACACTGCAGTCCCTCCTCTGTATGAATGCTCTTTTTATTCTGCTTGAGACAGCCTGTTGTGCACCACCTCTCCTATATTCCTAACCCAACTTGGCTTCTGACACTCTGCACTGAACACCTCTTCTGTGTGGACACACTCCTAACCCTGCTCGTACTGCAACCGCCCCCACCTGCCTCCCTCTACATGGGCGCCCTCCTCGTGCTGGTCAGACTCTGACACCAAGAAGATGGGCCGCTTTCCTGTGCAGCGTCCTCTTCACCCAACCTGGACTCGGATTCCCTGATCTGGGCCACCACAACTCCCTCTCATATCTGGCCTGTATGCCAGTAGGTTCTCATTATTATCTATTTTATACATAGTAGTGTATATATGTCAATCCCACTCTCCCAGTTCGTCTCACCCTACCCTTCCCCTCTTGGTAACCATAAGTTTGTTGTCTACAACTCAGGTTTGTTTCTTTTTAGGGAAATAAAATATTTTAATCCCAACTTCTTTGTCTAGAAAAATACTTCTGGCATTTTCAGTAACAAATAGTCACCTACCATTTTTTTCCCTGACTGACTTGAAGCATTTAAAAACCTTTGACTGGCCAACGGTATTTAATTAAGTGATAATGAACCAAGCTTTGTTGTTTTTTTTTAAATTATTTATTTATTTATTTATTTATTTGTTTGTTTGTTTATTTATTTATTTATGGCTGTGTTGGGTCTTCGTTTCTGTGCGAGGGCTTTCGCCAGTTGCGGCAAGTGGGGGCCACTCTTCATCGCGGTGCGCGGGCCTCTCACTATCGCAGCCTGTCTTGTTGCAGAGCACAGGCTCCAGACGCGCAGGCTCAGCAATTGTGGCTCACGGGCCTAGTTGCTCTGCGGCATGTGGGATCTTCCCAGACCAGGGCTTGAACCCGTGTCCCCTGCATTGGCAGGCAGATTCTCAAGCACTGCACCACCAGGGAAGCCCCAAGCTTTGTTTTTTAACTGGAATGTTTAGTCCAGTTTTTATAATGTTTTATAATATCCTGAACTAGTTAGGTTTAAGGCTACCATCTTGCTCTTTGTTTTCTCTTTACCCCATGTCTTTTTATTCTTCGCTCCTCCTTTCTTGCCTCTTTTTGAGCTTAATGAGTATTATTTTTTATCCTCTCTTAGCTTTTTAGATTGGCATTTCTTTATTCTCATAGTAGTATTGTAGAGATCACAGTACCCATTTTTAATTTTTACTGCACGGTTCCTTTAATCTTTTTTTTTTTTTTTTTTTTTTTTTAGAAATTCACGTTCTTTTATTTATTTATTTATTTATTTATTTATGACTGTGTTGAGTCTTCGTTTCTGTGCGAGGGCTTTCTCTAGTTGCGGCAAGTGGGGACCACTCTTCATCGCGGTGCGCGGGCCTCTCACCATCGCGGCCTCTCTTGTTGCGGAGCACAGGCTCCAGACGCGCAGGCTCAGTAATTGTGGCTCACGGGCCCAGTTGCTCCGTGGCATGTGGGATCTTCCCAGACCAGGGCTCGAACCCGTGTCCCCTGCATTGGCAGGCAGATTCTCAACCACTGCGCCACCAGGGAAGCCCTGCACGGTTCCTTTAATCTTTAGTGGGGTTTTTTGTACTTATATTCTTTTCCATAAGCTTTAGCCTTTCGTTATCCAATTTTTGGTACCCAAATAAATACAAGTGACCATTTTCTTGATTTTTTTGGTAACCTGCACAGGTTAACAGAGTGGCAATTGGTGAATTTGATTGAATGGGAAAATTCTGTCTTTGGTGATGCCATATTTCATTAATTCTTTTTTTTTTTTTTTTAAATTTTATTTATTTATTTGTTTGTTTATTTATTTATTTATTTTTGGCTGTGTTGGGTCTTCGTTTCTATGCGAGGGCTTTCTCTACTTGCGGCGAGCGGGGGCCACTCTTCATCGCGGTGCACGGGCCTCTCACTGTCATGGCCTCTCTTGTTGCGGAGCACAAGCTCCAGACACGCAGGCTTAGTAGTTGTTGCTTACGGGCCTAGTTGCTCCACAGCATGTGGGATTTTCCCAGACCAGGGCTTGAACCCATGTCCCCTGCATTGGCAGGCAGATTCTCAACCACTGCGCCACCGGGGAAGCCGCACTAATTCTTGTTTGCACATTTTTTCACATTTTAGCATCTCTGAAATGGGGATGCATCCTTATAATTTCTTGTTGGCCATATGGCAGTCATGACACAATTGTCTTTGCCTTGGCATCTGCCTCAAAGCATGCAGAACAAGTGTCAGCTCAATGAAAGATCATCCCAGAGACAGCAGTGGAGCACTTTTCAAAGTACTGCTGTATCATCAACACACCCGATGATACTGAAGGGAGTATTATATGGAAAAACATGTACATCAATGACTGAATCAGAAGTGATTTGAAGGATCTGAGTCTGAATAACGTTCAACTGTTAGGAATGACTTAACCATTTTATTCTAATCTTATTTTGGAAGTAAGTAATTTGATGAATGTTTGTGTGAAAATTAGTTAAAAGTACTCTTTCAATAAATATAAAAATTCTAAGTGTTTAAGAAATTATTTTGTCATAATCTGGATTTTTTTAACTTTTAGTAGTATATAAAATGGCAAGTCTTAGAATCAGTGGCATCTCAGGGGTTTTTTTTTGGCCGTGCTGCCTGGCTTGCAGGATCTCAGTTCCCCGACCAGGGATTGAACCCAGGCCACGACAGTGAAAGCCCAGGATCCTAACCATTAGGCCACCTGGGAACTCCCAGTGGCATCTTAATTTCTATGAACTGTATACGTACTTTCCCTTTCTATATACACACGCATATACTTATATGAACATAACTTTGAGCTGCCTTCAAGATTGCAGTGATTGGGAGGACTTCCCTGGTGGCGCAGTGGTTAAGAATCCACCTGCCAATGCAGGGGACACGGGTTCGAGCCCTGGTCCAGGAAGATCCCACATGCCACGGAGCAACGAAGCCCATGCGCCACAACTACTGAGCCTGCACTCTAGAGCCTGTGAGCCACAACTACTGAGCCCATGTGCCACAACTACTGAAGCCCACACGCCTAGAGCCCGTGCTCCGTAACAAAGACAAGCCACCGCAATGAGAAGCACGTGCACTGCAACGAAGAGTAGACCCCGCTTGCCACAACTAAAGAAAGCCCGCGTGCAGCAATGAAGACCAAATGCAGCCAAAAATAAATAAAAATTTAAAAATCACTGTTATTAAAAAAAAAAAGATTGCAGTGATTATATTACATTATAGTGTTCATTATACTAACTGAAAATCTACCTGCACTGGGTTAAGAATTTTCTTGACTAGATTTGAAGCACAGCCTGACGTCGTATTGAAGAGATACGGCCTGTGTCTGTGTAGGATTACTGGTTGGACCATTTCTGATCCATTCAGAGCAAGATATGTAGATTTTTCTGTTATAGAAACTTTCAGGCATATGCAAAAGCAAAGAGATGATATAGTGATCCATCATCACTCAGTTCCCACTGAACTATGTTAAGCAAATCCCAGACTTCATATAGTTTCATATGTAGATATTTCAGAATGTGTTTCTAAAAAATAGAGACTCAAAATGTAACTATAATACCCTTGTCACATCTAAGATAAGGAATAGTAATTCCTGACTATCATCAGGGGTGAACCTTTGAAAGATAGCCCAAGTGAGTAGTTATATCATCATAATTTGATTATTCTGTATTAACATAGCCAGGTATCATCACAAGTTATTACCTTAAATTAGCTAATTCAGGTTTTCATAAAATTATATTAATAGTTTGTACTATTTTGCAGGGTAAGCCACATCAAAGACTTCATCGAAAAATACCAAGGATCTCAAAGAAGTCCTCCCTTTTCCCTGGCAACAGCTCTGCCTTTCCTCACATTGCTAGATGAAACACTCACACTGGAAGAAGCCAATTTACAGAATGCTGTAATCATTCAGAGACTCAAAAAAACCGCTGAACCTTTTAAAGAACTTTTATAACATTGATTTTTGATACACTAAGTGGAAAGTTTCCAGAAAAATGATGGTCATAAGTGGACATGCACACCAAAATGGGGAGGAAGTCAGATTTGCTGGGCTTTGCACTATTTAACTCCCTCCTGATGAGAAGATTTTAAAATAAGTACAAGTAAGGAAAATAAACTATGACTGGAAACTATATTCAATGAACTTTTCCCAGAAGGCTACTCAGAAAGAAAAATAGACTTATTTTCAAATACCAGTTATTTAACGTAAAATATATTAAATAACTATATCATTTAAAATCTTAATAAGGTATAAATTAGCAAATATGTTCATAGCATCTTTCATTCAAACATCATTCCCAAACAGCAGTGGTTTGTTTAAATGTTAGCTGTCTCAGATTTTTTTAAATAGCAATACATTAAAAAATTATACATGGCAGGTTAAAAACATCAATGCAATTTTTTTATATGTATCTGAAATACAATCAAAAGGCTGGAAGGAACTGCTTTCACCACAGCTATGCCTAAACCTCAGAAGTGTTCCCAATTTGCATTGTCTAATGGCAAGATACACTCAAATATTAACTTGGCAACAGTATCTGGGATGTATTTTCATTTAAGAATAAAATTGTGTAGCTTAGTATAATGTCAGTATCAATCTGCTGACATACATTTCAACATTTTCAAAACGTATAAATTTAAAAGAATTCTTTTTTCTCTAGGAACCGCAGTTTATCCCTTACTTTATTTTCTTTCAAAAATTAGGGGTTCTTAGTTAACATTTGGAGTGGGCCATTTGTTTGCCACCACTCACGTAGAATCTAATGCTAGTGTTGTCACGTTACTAATTGACATTTTTTAAATGCGTCGTGTAAAGTATGGTTTTCTATTTCATACATCACACAGCCCATTTATATATCAAAGGATTATTTATTACATTCTGATGTCACTAAGGAAAACATGCTAGATTTTTAACTAAAACTGGTTATACTTCAGTATTTCCCTGTCAGGTTAAATCCCCTTGCCTGACAATAAGTTTAAGAAGCTTTTTGCAGACGATCTACTGAATTATATTTAAAGTGAAATATACATTGAATGTGCCAAGGAACTAAGTGGCCATGCCTAACAGCAGTAATGTTCATAGGGTGCTGGATGTCTGCTGGAAAGAGCAGTTCTCAAACTTTTTGGTCTCAAGACCTTTTGTTTATGTGGGTTATAAATACTAATATCATATTTAAAATAAAAAGTTATAAAATATTCATTAAAAATAATAAACGTGTTAATATAAAGAACATATTTATGAAAAATGTCTAGTTTCCAAAATTTAAAAAGATTTAGTGAGAAACGTGGCATTGTATGTCATTTTTTGCAAATATCTTTACTGTCTGATTTAAAGAAGACAGATGGAATCTCATCTGCTTCTATATGTCTGTTGCAGTATCACACATCATGTAGCCTATAGTAAATGCTACTGTACAGTCATGAGAAAGTGAAAAAAAGCAAATAACATCTTAGTATAATTATGAAAATAGTTTTGACCTTGCAGAACCCTTGAAAGAGCTAATCTTATAAAGCAGTGATTTGCAGTGATTCTCAAGCCTTAATATGGAAGAATCACTTGGGAAGCTTTTCAGAATGCCTATTACCTGCCACCTACCACACACATTTTAACGATTCATTGTATTTGGGATGGGTTCCAGATGTCTACATTTTTAATCTCAAGTAATTCTTAGGTATGTAGTAGGAGAACCAGTCTTCAGGAAATCCTGCACTAAGCTTCCACCCTAATAAAATAAAACCTTCGTGCTGCACCATGGACAGTGCAAGACTCAACTGAAATCGGACTGTTAGACCTTTAAATTTTATTCCACCAGTTTGTTCTTAGACTGTCCTCCCACCCTTTAATTCTGAACTAATCATAAGATAAACCTGTGCTTTATCTTCTGTAAGCACAGCTGAGACAAGGCTGCAACATTTAAATGAGGTTTTTATTAAAGGCTCAGGGATAACAAAAGGGAAATATACACATAACTAGATGACCTGATTTATAAGATATATCTTATGTTTGAAGTTCATTTTAAGAATGCTTCCTTTTCTGGCTCTCAGCCTTCTAGGTGGTAGAGGTCTTTTTATCAGTAAGAGAGGGAGAACAAAGGAGAGCCTTTTCCTTTTGTCATTTACCCTCAGAAATGAACAGATATATAATAGAAAATATTTATTGTCTGTAACATTTACGGCTGTGGTAGAGCTGTCTCTTCAGTAAAACAAAAATAATGGCATTCTTAAAAAAGTGAGGGGATGGTAAAATCAGATATAACGTAAGTCATTGTTAATATATTTTCAAGAATCTGTAAGAAAATGTTTCATATAGGCCTATCATGAAGCATTTTATAATTTTCATTTGCATAAATATAAGTCAATTTTTGACTCTCCATATATTTTTATAAAGGGACTTCTTGTTGGAAATATTTTTCTTGTACATAATAAAAAGACCTCCTTTGTAGATTTTCCAGTTTATAGTAATTATTAACCAGAAGACACATTAGAGGTTTTCTTGTGTGTACATGCAGAATACACCCCAGTGAGAAGTTCTGTAGAGAAAGACCTGTCATCAGCAAGAACCCTCATTTTTGTAACTGTGAAAACTCTAATTAATGTGGATGATATTCTTAAAGGTTTTCTAAAGTGAGAACCATCTGATAAAGCTTTTTACATTAAAGTTAAAAATTCTAAAGTTGTTAATTAAAATTTGTAGAATACCCAAAACATGTTGACTTTAGAAAACAAACTGAATTTAGTAAGGGAAGGCAAACTTGAAAATAAAGCCAGCATCTTAGATGTGGAATACAATTTGACCTAAGTAGTTGTTTCAAAAGAGTCATCAATCAGTTTAAAACCATTGTTGGGGGTCATATGCAGAAGTACATATCTAATTTTACAGATACTAATTTATTGGTTAAATTACTATGCATTATCCAGGTTATAAAGGTGATCTTATTTATTTTATATACTTCTGTCTTTCAGAATACTTTTCATTATACTTAATTGTGTTGAAATTATGTATGCATCTATTTCAGTGCCTTAAAGTATTTTGAAAGCAATCTTGCTAATGGTTTAAAGAACTGTTGTCTTCAAGATGAAATATTGTTCATTAAAAGGATCAGTGAGATAATTTACATTTGTTTGTTATGAAATAGTTACATATGGATGCATTTGTCATTTTTATTTGGCAGAGTCATTCAGTTTGAGAATCAGCAAACATTTATTAGGTGCTTTCTGTTTGCCAGGTACTTTAACCAATGTTACTTTCATTTAGTACTCAGAAGTGTTAAAATGTGATATTTTTAATACTAACTCAATGGTTGTGTTTATTTCTTACACCATCCTTTGTGTCCTTAGTTGAACTAGCGTGAAGAATCCTTAGTAAGATTTACCCCTTTGCTCTTAGTACAAACCATTTAATTTAAACATTGCTCATCACACTGAATCTTCAAATAGAAGTGGCTTATTCAGTAGACTAATATTTGGCTCTTTGTCACTTGATTTAAATGTATGTTTTTTGCACAGATAATTCATATTCATTGGAGAAAATTATACAGTTACGCTAAAATGATCTTTAGCTCACCTATTATTCCACCATTCAGAGATAACCACTAATAACATATCGGTGTGCATCCTTTCAGATGTTTTTAAGTGTATCAGTCTTTAGTTTTGTTTCAAAAGGCAGGCTTCTTGATTATTGTCGGCCTGTTTTATTTATTGAAGTCTATTTGTCTTTAAAAATTGCATTAGGAATATACCATCACTTTAAGCAGAATAGTACCTGTTAGGGAAAAAAATGCCTTTTAGTTACATTTCTGTGCAAAAAAGGGAGGGAGGTGTTTTTTTTTTTTCTGTTGCCCACTTCCCTTCAAAAGTAAAATTGTGGTAGTACATGCAACACAGTATAAGTATTATGAGTGAAGTGTTTCCAAACCTGCTGAAATTGCATATAAAGTGTTGTGTTCAAATGTAAATTATCCAAAGAAACTCATCTTGAGTTTGTTTAGTTTCCAAGAAATTAAATATTTAACACATGCATTACCTAGTTATCTTTGCACTGTTTGCTAGGGCTGCAATCAAGGAAACTGAAGGTACCCATTTTCTAGATTAAGGAATTGAGGCATAGAAAATGGGATGACTTGCTTTATACTGGGTAGTGTATACTTTTGGGTTAGATTTAGATGTAATAGGAAATCCACACTAATAATGGCTTACAGAATACATTTTATTTTATTTCCCATGCAGAAGTCCGGAGGGAAGTAGTTCAGAGCTGCTAGATCAAAAGTCATGACTCCAGTATTGTTAATCTGCGGATCTCAGCACCAGTTAACTTGAGATCTTCAGATAGCCTGTTGGCACCAGCCATCACATTTGCATTTCATCATTTCATCATTTCATCCAGTAGAAGAAGCATATCCATTCCCTTTTTTAAAAAAGCTATTGAGATGTAATTCACATAGCTTACAATTCACCCATTTAAAGTGTACAACTCAGTGTTTTTTTAGTATATTCACAGGATTGTGCAGCCATCACAATCTGATTTTAGAACATTTTTATCTCTAAAAGAAACCCCATTAATAGTCTTTCTCCACCCTCAGTTCTAGACAGCCACAAGTCTACATTCTTTCTATAGGTTTATTTATTTGGACATTTCATGTAAATGGAATCATACAATATGTGGTCTTTTGTGACTGGCTTTTTTCACAACATAATGTTTTCAAGGTTCATCCATGTCGTTTTTATTGCTGAATAATAGTCCATTGTATGAATATTCCTAACATCCTAAATAGCCATTAGTTGATGGACATTCGGGTTGTTTCCACTTTTTAGCTATTAAAAATAGTGCTGCTATGAACATTTGTGTTCAAGTTGTTGCATGATCATGTTTTCATCTCTGTTACATCCTCAGGAGTGGAATAAATGCTGGGTCATATAATTTCATACTTAACTTTTGAAGAACTGCCAGACTTCTCCAAAGCACCTGCACAGTTTACATGCCCACTAGCAATGTATGATTTTCCACATTCTCCCCAATGCTTGTTACTGTCTTTTTATATAATTATAGCCCTCCTAGTGGAGTGGTATCTTGTAGTTTTGCATTTCCCTAATGACATGAGGTTGCCTATTTGTCTGTCTCGGAGAAATATCTATTCAAATCCTTTGCCGAATTTTTAATTGGGCTATCTTTTTACTGTTTAGTTTTGAGTTCTTTATATATTCCAGTACAAATCCTTACGATTTGCAAACATTCCTCCCATTCTGTGGGTTGTCTTTTCACTGGTTGCATAGGTTACAACACAAAGTTTTTCATTTAGATGTAGTCCAACTTATGCTTGTGGCATCCTATCTAAGAAACATTTGTCTAATCCAAGATTATGAAGATATGCTCCTGCTTTCTTCTAAGAGTTTTATAGTTTTAGCCTTTACACGTAGGTCTGTGATGGGTTTTCAGTTAATTTTTGTATGTGATGTGACCCCTTCCCTTTTAAGGACCTTTCTGGGAAATTGCCTACACCACTCAGCTTTTTTTCACTGGCCAGGACTTAGTTACATGGCCGTACCCATTATCTGTATGAGGCTGGAGAATGTGTATTTCGGGCATCCTATATCAATTTTTTAAAGAGGGTTGTAAGCCTACTCAGTCATAGTCTGAGCAGGTCAATTCTATTGCTTCGTTTTTCTAGTGAACTTGTTTGTCGACTTTCACGAGGATTTAGCAGGCGAGTTTAGCGCGAACGGCCGCCGGCTCTCACTCCCTCGGAGACCAACCCCAAGGAAAACGGTCCCGAGTGACTTGCCAGCCTTTCACCCGGCAAGTGTGGGCTCTGGCGTTTTTCACTTTGGGAAACCGAACCTGCGCACTTCACGGTTTCCCTGTTTTCCCGCGCGTTGCCCCCGGCCCGGGGCGCGCCCGCCAGCCCGCCCCTCTTCGCGCCGCGCCCTCTCGGCCCGGGAGCCGCCCTCCCCAAGGGGGCGGCCGGGCGATAACACCGAGGGCGACGGCCGCAGTGCGCGTGCAGCTGTGCGCCATGGCAGTGTCCCCCGAAGGGACCCCGGCCCCGCCAGTTGAGACGCCGCCGCCGCCGCCCCCGCCGGAAGCGCACACCTTGGAGCCCGGTTCGGTGAGCGCAAAGCGAGGGGCGCGAGGGGCGCGGGCGCTGGGCCGGAGGGGCCCCGGGGACCTTCCGGGCGTCTGGGCGTAGGCCTTCAGCCAGCCCGGGCAAGCCTCCAGCTTGTTGAACTGCCCCTGGTGGGGTCTGACAGTTTAGAGCCGAGAGGCTTGAGGGTGTTCCGGAGCCCCAAAGAGAACAGGATGGGAAACCGAGTCCTAGGCAAGCGAAGGAAGCTGCTGATTCCTTCACCTAGACAGGCAGGGCCAGGGCCAGTCTAGGGCTCTTGTCCGCCACACTCCAGGTCTTCCCCAGGTCCCCTGCACCCTGGGCAGGCAGGACGTTGAGTTGTGCGTGAGGAGGCTGCCTCCCTTCCCCAGTCTCCGGGCAGGTGCTGCGGGCAGCCACAGCGACCCTCTCAAACCTGGCTTCCTCCAGGCGCCAGGCTGTCCTTGAGGAGACTGCCTCTAGAGATGTCCTTTCTGGCAACCAGGCTCCCAAGTGAGGGTGGCGGGCAGGCGGGAACCTAGGGGCGCCCTCAGCCCCTCGCATCCCCCCTCCCCCCACCCCCTGGATGGGGCTGGGGCGCATGTCATTCAGGGTGGCTGTGTTGGAGAGGAGTTAGGATGTCTGAACTTTCCTGCCGAATGCAAAAATCCACTGCCCGCGCCCGCCCTGTGCTCAACGCGTTCATTCTGTCTGTGGCTTCAATTCCCTATGCTGACTCAGTGCTTCCTCTCCGGCACCTCGGAGCAAAAGATTGTGGCCTCCAAGAAAAAGCAAGATTAAGAGGCCCTCTGGGGACTCTCACTTCCCAGGGAAATGTAGAAATTCAGGGTGAGATGAATGGCTAGAGGGGAAACATGGTCCATGAAATGCTAGCACTTAATTCTCATAACAACTCTGTGAGGTGTATTATCCCCATTTTAAATGTGAGGAAATAAAGCTCAGCACACTGAGTGCCTTGTCCTGGGTCACACAGCTAGAAATGGCAGAGAATTTGCATTCAAATTTGTCGAATTTGTCTAACTCTGAAACTTGATCTCAGTTGACTGTGAAGGGCTTATGATTTAAGTAGGTAAAACTGTCCTCAAGATTCCGAGATTCTATCATATACCTAGTTTCAGCTGGAATGTCTGTTTCAAGGGCCTTCTATGTATCAGAAACTTAATAGGTATGTTTCGTGGGAAACCAGAGTCCCATTATGGAGGGGGCAGGGTGGGGGGAGAGCTATCATGTTGGATTCTGCCTGTTGTTAAGCTTTCTGGAAGTTGAAATAGTGTTCACAAAAATATCAGAAAAGGAGACAACATCCTGCCTCATGTGTGGGTAGGAAGAGTGCAGAGGACTTGATAAACCCTTATCTGGGAAGACCTTCCTTTCATTTGGGGTGTCTGGCAAGATACAAAAATGGGTGAAGCCGTGGTCCTCTCCACTCCCCCTCCCATCCCCGGGCAAAAGATGAAAAAGAAGGATTCCCAGCGTCTTTGGAAGAAATAGCACTTTCCACAGTGTCTTCGTGGCATTTATTCTTTTAACAAATATATATATTGAGTGTCTATATGCCCAGCATTGTTCTAGGTACTGGGGACATGGTGGTGAATCAAAGTTATATAGTTCATGCTCGCAGAGAGTTTATATGCTGGTGGGGAGAGGCAGGAAATGAATAAGAATATATCCTGTAGTAAGTACAATTGAGAGAGAGAGTTGGGTGGTCAGGGAAGGCCTCTCTAAAGAGATGACATTAGGCTTCAGCCTGAATGGCAAGGAGTCAGCTCTTGGAAAGACTGAGAGGAAGAGCCTTCCAGACAGAAGGGACAGGAAGTGCAAAGGCCCTGAGGCAGCAACAGAAAAGGTCGTTTTGAGTAACAAGAAGGAGGAGGCTACCATGGTTGAAGAGAGCTATCTGAAGTGAGGTGGGAAAGGGAGTGGGGGCTGATTGGGTGGGCTCCTGTAGGCAATATGGGAAGGACTTGGAGTTTTATTCAAACTGTAATGGCAAGCTGTTAGAGGGTTTTTTGTTTGTTTTGTTTTTTTAAATTTATTTTATTTTTATTTATTTTTTTGGCTGCGTTGGGTCTTTGTTGCTGCGGGCGGCCTTTCTCTAGTTGCGGCGAGCGGGGGCTACTCTTCCTTGCAGTGGCTTCTCTTGTTGCGGAGCACGGGCTCCAGAGCGCAGGCTCAGTAGTTGTGGCGCACGGGTTTAGTTGCTCCGCGGCATGTGGGATCTTCCCGGACCAGGGATCGAACCCATGTCCCCTGCAGTGGCAGGCGGATTCTTAACCGCTGCGCCACCAGGGAAGCCCTATTAGAGGGTTTTAAGCAGAGATGAGACACAATCTGATTTATGTTATGAAAAGATCAGTTGGGCTGCTGGATGGAGAGTGGATAGTAGGGAACGAGAGTAGAAGCAGAGAAGCCACTTAGGAGGCTCTCACTGATAGATTAGACAGGGGAATTGGGAAAGAGGAATCAAGGATGACTCCTAGGTTTGTGGCCTGAGCTGCTGAGTGGACATTGGGGCTATTTAATGCAATGGGGACAATAGGGTTAAGAGGTTAGGACAATGGGATGGAAATCAGGAGCTGTGTTTTGACCATGCTAAGCTGAAATGCCTGTTTGGCAACCATGTGGGGCTGTAAGTAGACAGTTTAATTTCGAGTCTGGAGTTCACTGGGTAGCTTAGGGATATATATATATAGGGATATACACACACATACACACATATGTGTGTGTATGTGTGTGTGTGTGTGTATACACACACACATATATTTGGGGTCATAAGCATTACTTCATTTTAGTGGTGGGTTGGTAAACAGTCTCTCCAGAAAAAAAAAAAAAGCTCTGATTTTTGCTGTTTACTGATTTCTGTGGTGTAAATACTCTCACCATGGCCGATTTCAGGCTGCCAGTAACCACTGGCTTGCAAAAGTCCCGAATATTTAACAATCAGCTCCGGGAGCCATTGCCTCATTTGCTCATCAAAACATCCCTTGAAGTTGGCAGGAATATCCATTTGACAGATGAGGCTTAGAGAGATAAAGTGATTTATTCAAAGTCCACACAGGAAGCTGGTGGCAAAGTTAGGGGCCTCCTGACCCCCAGTTCACTCTGGCTTGCTGACTCGGAAAATAAAACAGACTGCAGCAGGAAGCACTGTGGGGAAATATAAGGAAGAACTTCCCCCTGGAAATGCTTAGAGGTCATGGTTTAGGATTTTTTTTTTTTCCTTTTTCTGTCTCACTTCCTTTTAAGATGATTTGGGACAAATTAGGACTGAGAGGTTGCTGGAAAAGCCTTCAAGACATAGAGACCTTAGGATGCTTTTGGAAGTCAAGGGGCTGGAGGGAGTTGTTGTGTGTCTGTGGGGGCTTAGCTCCTGTGTCTCCCCCAGGACAGTGGAGCTGGTCGCCTCTCATTCTGTACGAAGGTGTGCTACGGCATTGGAGGGGTCCCCAACCAGGTGGCCTCCAGCGCCATAGCCTTTTACCTGCAACTTTTCCTGCTCGATGTGGCACAGGTGAGTGTGGGCAGCAGCCTCGGGGGCCCCCTGCTTCCATCTTCCTTGGTGTCTGGTCCTTTCACCCCACCTTTACTTCCACCCCCATCATCCTTGGTAGATGGTACTTCTGACCCAAGCTTGAGAAAAAACCAAATGCTATTGAGGGCAGCCTCCTCAAGGATGTTTACTGCAGGCTGTTTGTAGTGGAAAAGTGGGAAACAACATGAATGCCCCAAAATATAGAAGTAGTTGGAAAATAAGTTGGGCTATATCCACATAGTGGACTACTGTGTAGTCACTCAAAAGAATGAGTTAGATCTATACCAGTTGACTCAGAAGGATTTCCATGATGCACTGTCAAGTGAGAAAAGTTAGTTTTAGAGAAGGGTATATAAAATGATCCTATTTTAGCAAAACAAAAACATGCCCCATATATGTGGGTACATGGGTATATATATGGATGTATATATGTCTGTACATGATTAAAGGATGAGCATGGAGAAAGTAAATTCCGGAAGGATATCCACCAGTGTGTTAATGTTGGCTATAGGAGGGAATGGTGGAGGATAGAGGGTAAACAAAAAAGAACTTTTTAATAAGGTATCCATGATTTATTTATTTATCTTTCCGTGATTTTTTAAAATGACACTGATATGATCCCATTTGTGTAAAATTATAAATTGCAAATGCACATAAGGAAATGCAGGAAAGGATGATCAAAATGCTCCTGGTAGTTGTCTCAGGATGGTGGGATTTCAGATGAGCTTTGCTCAATATTTTTCTGTACTGTTTGAATGTGTTTATAATGAGTGTATCATTTATGTAATCAGAAAAATCAATAAAACATTTTCATTGTGAAACACAAGGTCTGCCTTTGACTGTCAGCTTCAGTGCACCCTTCTTGCACTGAACCCTTCAGGGGAGGATCTCTCAAGTCTTCTCCAAAAGTGACTGGGCATAAGTATAACAGGAATGTGCTAGGGTACAGCTATCACTCCCTCCCTCTTCTCTACTGGTGCAGATAAGCCCTCGGAGCCTTCTGGATTCCTGTCCTGGGGAAGAGACCAAAAAACCTTTGCACCGTGGCTCTGGCCCCTGCCAGTTTCCCAGATCTTCCTCCTGATGGGCGGGCAGGCCTAGACACCCTCTCTGATTCTGCCGGCCTTGGCTGTCCCCTCCCCTGTCCCTTTCAGATCCCTGCTGCCCAGGTGTCACTTGTCCTGTTTGGAGGGAAGGTGTCTGGGGCAGCTGCCGACCCTTTGGCTGGGTTCTTCATCAACAGAAGCAGGAGGACAGGGTCTGGACGACTCATGCCCTGGTGAGCAGCCCCATGGTCCTCAGGATCCTGGCACCCACCCCTGGCTTGAAGTCCCTGTGTTTGTCACATCTGCTTCTTAGTGGATGGTTAGAGGACAAGTCTGGACAGTAGGTGACAGGAATGGATCGGGTCTGACTGAGTCATGCAGGTGTTCAGAGACCTCTCCCTCACCTGGTGGCACGGAGCTGGACGAACCCTCCAAGAGTCGCAGGCCTGGCCCTGAGGGTCTAGGAGTGCGGCCAGGCTGAGCTGGGTGTCTTGGAAGGTCTCACAGAGAAGACGGGATGTGCCTGTGCCCCCTGGGGACAGGGAATGGCACCACCCAGCCACTAAGTGCCCCAGCGCCCACTCCTGGCCACCTCTCCCCCTCCATGGCTCCCACCCTGAGAGCCCCAGCCCAGGGCTTCTCCAGGGGCCAAGAGCTCGAGGCCAGAGGGGTGAGGTTGCTCCAGGCCCACCCTTTGCGTCCTCGTCCTCTGTCCTGGTGCCGCGGGGCGCTCCACCTGGGCTGTGCTTCCACAGGGTGCTGGGCTGCACGCCGTTCATTGCCGTGGCTTCCTTCTTCCTGTGGTTCCTGCCCCCCTTCACCAGCCTGCGAGGCCTCTGGTACACAGCCCTCTACTGCCTGTTCCAGGCGCTGGCCACGGTAAGCAGGTGGCCCCCTTCCTCGGCCTGGACTCCTGGAACCCCAGTGCTGGCTGGAGGCCCCTCTGAAGTGTGTGTGTGCTGGGGGTAGGGGTCCAGGTCCCCGCTGCCCACCTGCTTACCAGGTGGCCACCGACCATTAGCTTTTCTCGTGGGCTCTAGGCTGGGTGCCCCTCCTGTCCCTCAGCCCCTAACTCCGGGTTGAGGGGATCAGTGGGGACGTGCCAGCCTGGCGCAGGCCTGGCCTCGGGGAGCTGCTGGCCTGGGTTGGCAGTCTGGCGGTAGGCGCCATCCTAAGCTCTGCCCGGTGCCCCAGTTCTTCCAGGTGCCCTACACGGCACTGACCATGCTCTTGACCCCCAGCCCCAGGGAGCGGGACTCGGCCACCGTGTACCGTGAGTGCAGGCAGGCATGGGGTGGGGCGGGGTGGGATGGCTCTGCCCCTGGCCCCACGAGCTGTCACCTTGCTCCACGCTGTGTCCCAGGGATGACCTTGGAGATGGCGGGGACGCTGATGGGAGCCACTGTGCATGGACTCATCGTGTCTGGTGCCCACGGGTCCCACAGGTGCAAGGAGACTGCGCTCCCAGGACAAGTGGCCGTCTCCCCCAACGCGGTGAGTGCCCAGGCTACCCGGACCCCCTGGGACCCCCGCTTCGGGGTCACTTCTTTCTTCCAGGGCTGTTTCTCCCCCAGGTCTCTTCATGGTTGTTTGGGGGCTCAGCTCTGCACACCAGGCCCTCTCATTCCTTCCCTGCTCCTGTAGCTGAGCCCATGCCCTCCGTCCTCCCTGCTAAATCTGCTTCTGCTGGGTGCCTTCTAAACATGGAGTCAAACAACAGATCAGCAGGCCATCTGGAGGGGAGGAGGCGGACCCCAGAGAAGGGACAGGGGTGGGGAAGGGCCACAGGCAGGGACAGGGGAGAGAGACAGCAGAACGGTTTGGTGTCCTGGCAGAGCTCTGGGCAAAACCTGACCTATGACCCGTCCTACCCATCCCTGAATGGGCGACTGCCGACGCCAACCCCACCCCCAGTGTGAAAGGGTTAGTACCCCTTCCTGTCTTCTCAAAGCAGGTCCCTTTTCAGCAATTAGGGGACGTGCATCTATTTATCCATCAAGTTCATCTTCTATCCCCCCACCCCACCCAGCCCTTTCTCCTTAAGCAAATGACATCACTCACCTCCACCAACATTTGGGAATTAATGGTATGAGAATAATACCACCAACACCCATGGTTCACCACCCGTAAGAAAACATTACAATGAAGTCCTTGTGTACCCACCCATCCCCAGACCCATCTGTAGCCCAGCTACAGAATTTGCCTGAGTACAGTGCAAAATGAAGCTGTAGAGCCCCAGAGAGAGTGGGGAAGTCAGTTTCCCCTTCCCATGGCCTACTGCCCCAATCTAGGGATTGCCTGAATCTGGGTCGGGGAGAGACTCTGCCCAGTTGCCCTCAAACCCCATCATGGTGCTATGAGCCTGGGATCAGAGGAATTGCGACCTGCAGATTTACCCTCCCCGCTTCCATGCCTAGGCCCCACTGAGGCCTCTACAAGTGCCCTCCCCAAAGCTACTGGGTCACTGTCTGGGTGAGGGTGGAACAGAGGGTGGCAGTGGCCTTGGGTTGGGGAGCAGGAGGCCGGGCGGGGCCTGGGATGCCAAGAAGTAGGGAGCAGGAGGCTGAGAACCCACCCACCCCGGGAGGTGGAGCCTCGTGTGAGCCAAGGCGAGAAGCATTCAGGTGCCTCTTGGTAGTTCCAGCTCTGTTGTTCCACCGACTTCACTTACAAAACACAAATTCATAGATAAAATCATCACGAATTTCAAGACAGCAGAGCATTAACTCCCAGGTGCAGTGCCTTCTGAACGTGGGACCCTGCGCAACTGTGCTGGATCCACACTGGTGAAGAAGCCCTGCCCATCTCCCTCTTTCTTCCCACACCAAAGGGAACCCCTATCCTGAATTGGGTGACTGTTACTCCCATGCATGCCTTAAATGTATTTTATTACATATGTGTCTTCCTCTGAATGTTAGGTAGCACCGTTCTGGTTTTGACATTTATCTGCGTCATCATGCATCACACTGTCTGCTCATGGATCTGTCTCCCCACCCACTCCAAGCCCCTTATTGTGGATGCACAGGATCACTTATTCATCAACGTAACCTCAGGGTCTAGCATGCAGAAATCAGCCCCAATGAACGTTTGCTTAAAAAAAGAGAGAGGCGAAGGGGGCTTAGACCCATGGTGGCATGGATGCCCGCAGGAGGCAGAGGGTCAGCAGAAGGACCACTCTGGGCCCTTAGATCTCCCTCTCCTGCTGGGCTGGTTGGGAGGAGGGGCACCCAGCATCCCTGGGCTTGGGCCGAGGGTCCCTCTGCTCCCATTGGGAGGTACTCCTGCCCGGCCCCTGGGTATCCCCACCTCCGTGGGTTGGAGACATCACCCCCACTGAAGTTCTGTCCTGTCCCACAGACTCGTCTCTACTGCATTGCAGCCACTGTGGTTGCTGTGACTTACCCCGTGTGCAGTAGTTTGCTCTGCCTGGGGGTGAAGGAGCGACCAGGTGGGTGCGGGGTGCAGGCAGAGTGTGGGAAGCAGAAGCTGCGGCCGGGCTCCTCTTGGGCGTGGGTTTTGGTTTTGAACTCCACCAAGCCAAGATGTCCCCTTCCCGTGTTGCAGATGCTTCTCCCCGAGCCTCCGGCCAGGGCCTGAGCTTCCTGGCTGGGCTACGCCTCACAGTCCGGCACCCGCCCTACCTGAAGCTGGTCATCTCCTTCCTGTTCATCTCGGCAGCCGTTCAGGTACCTCTGGCCAGGCTGATGCCCACTGGCTTGGCTCTGGCCATACTGACCCTGCGTAGGTTCAGGTGTCTCTCGTCCCCACCGCACCAGAGAGAAACAAGTGGCTGGCAACCCCCCGGCGAGGCTGGTGCTGGGAGGAGAGAAACCTGCCTAGAGCTTGTGGGGCTGCGCAGGGTCGGGGCCCAGACACCAGGAAGCTGACGGTGTCTGGGGTGGTTCTCAGCTGTGCCGGGGAGGGGGACTAGGAATGGCGTTTATACCTGTGTCAGGGATGAGCGTCCTTTGTTGGGGAGGGGACTGCGTGATGGCGGCAGGAACCGGACGCTTGAGGTTCCAAAGGGGAGGCCAGACTTGAGACCTTGGCCTTGCCCTTGACTTCCACGTTTCTGCCATTTCCCATACATGCCCACTTGCTGTCGACCTCCTCAGGTGGAGCAGAGCTACCTGGTCCTGTTCTGTACACACGCCTCCCGGCTACATGACCATGTGCAGAGCCTGGTGCTAACCATCCTGGTGAGGGGACCTGGGGCGGTAGAGGCAAGGGCGCTCGGGGGCCTGAGTTGGGGATGTGTGATCCTTGACATGACACACATAGCCGGACTTCCGGTGGTCAGTGTTCTGGACTCTGCTGTGGTCTTGGTCACCTGCATTTCAGCAGAGGGTGGAACTGGGGCCAGGGTCATATAGTTCACAGCCACTGTTTCCAACCAGGGGGCAAGGTCAACGTCAAGCGTCCCACCTAAAAGGGCTTTGAGGGCCTGGCAGAGGCGCTGGCAGCGTGTCCTGGGCTGTGATGATTCTGTCTGCTCACAGGTCTCGGCAGTGCTGAGCACCCCGATGTGGGAGTGGGTTCTGCAGCGATTTGGGAAGAGGATGTCGGCCTTCGGGATCTTTGTGAGTGAGGCAGGAAGCAAGGCCTGGAGGGATTGGGGGGGGGGCAGTGACCTTGGAGCCTGAGCCTCCTGGGGGCCGGCAGGGCCGCGTCTATATTCACCGCGTGCTCAGTGTCTAGCACAGGACCAGGAGCAGGGGGTCATCAGTGAAGCGGTGAGTGTGTGAATCACAGAGCAGTTGAGCGGGGGGTGCAGGTGGAGGGAGCAGCTAGTGTGTCTGTCTCCCTAGGGGATGGTGCCACTTGCAATCCTGCTGGCTGCTGTGCCCACAGCACCCGTGGCATACGTCGTGGCCTTTGTATCTGGCGTGAGCATTGCTGTGTCCTTGCTGCTGCCCTGGTAGGCTGGGTGAAGGGAAATGGGAGTGGGAGCCTCACGTCCTTCCTACTGGGTATCCCTCCTTCACATCAACCTGCTGTCCCAGGCCCCTTGTGCACAGGCTGTGCTGGGGAGGGGCTCTCCCCCTTGCGGGAGATGGAGGCTGCCAGTGCCACCTGTGGAGCCCTCCTGAAAGAGCGCCAGGCGGCGGGAATGGTGGACAGTTGTGCGTTGGGGAAATAGCACACTTACTGCCTGACTCTCTGTGGGCCGGTCCTGGGCAGCGGGGACCCAGGGGTGAATCTGACTCACTCTCTGTCCCCAGAGAGCTCCCAGGCTGGTGGCTGTTGAGGGGATAAAAGGGATAATTCTGCAGCCCCCTCCCCCAGGTCCATGCTTCCAGATGTGGTGGATGAATTCCAGCTGCAGCACCAGCACGGCCCAGGGCTGGAGACCATCTTCTACTCATCCTATGTCTTCTTCACCAAGCTTTCAGGTGCAGGCGCCCTGGGCATCTCCACTCTCAGCCTGGAGTGAGTCACAGAGCTGGGCTGTACCAGAGGCACAGAAGGCTAGTGGTGTGGGAAGCAAAGGGCAGAGTCCCCCGCCTTAGCCAGCCAGGGGTCACCCGTGGGTCCGGAGGGTGTGTGGGAACCTCCACCCTAGCTTTCTCTGTGCACATGACTGGGAGGGACCCTTCTTGGTGGCTGTACCCCTTCTGAAGCCTCTGCTTCCCACATTCTCAGCTTTCTCTGAACTCCTCCCTGGTCTGTTCGTTCCCTCACAGTCCCATCCCCCATAGTTAGGCTGATCTGGCCAGGAAACTATCCAAGTTTCAGGATAGCGTGGTGGTTGGGCGTTTGGGACCCCTCCGTCAGGAAGCCAGGCTCTGAGCTGGATGCGTGGGATGGTGTTTCCCCAGCTTCGCAGGGTATGAGTCAGGAGCCTGCAAGCAGGCGGAGCAGGTAGTGGTGACCCTCAAGGTCCTCATCGGTGCCGTGCCCACCTGCATGATCCTCATCGGTCTGTGCATCCTCATGGTCAGCCCCGCTCCAAAGGTGCCAAGTCGGACCAGCTCCCGCTCCCTTGGGAGGTAGGCACCTCTCGCACACGGGTATACACAGGAGGGCTGCCAACGCCCGGGAGGCAGGCAGATGTGCACGGCTCTCATTTGGTCATCTCCACCTGATGTCCCACAAGCATGGCAGTCAGTCTTAATGGGCCCCAAACCGAATTTATCTTCTTCCCCAATCGCTGCTCCTGCTGTGCCCCGGTCCCAGTGAGTGGCACCACGTTCCAGCCTGGGAGCCGAAACCTGGGAGTCGTCTTCCACTCTTCCCCCCCGCAGGCTGCACTGAGCAGCTCTCTCTGACCTTGTTCTTCCCCCTGCGAACCACCAATCCCACTGCCCGAGGATCATCTGCCCACTGTCTGGCTTTCGCAGTAGACTGTGGGGACCTTGAAAGCTGGGTCTGTTTTCTTCATTTTTGTGTCCCAAGAGCTCAGCCCAGAGCCTGAGGCCAAGCAGGCGCTGCAGCGTCAACACGTCTGGTCCAGCAGACGTTCATGAGCCTTGTCCACGTTTTTGCCGATGCTCACGCATTTACAAACACGAGTCCATGTAGATACAGAGGACCACGCACGACAGGCAGGAAGTGGCTTTGTCATGGGTCCCTCACTGCTTGCTGTGGAAGGCCTGGGACTCCAGCCCATCTTATTGAGATCATGCGCTACACTCGGGGAATAACACGTGGATGGGGAACTGCTTGGTGGGACTTGGAAGAACAGGGGTTTAGCTTCATTCACAGGGTTGAGAAGGGGAGGAGTTGCTAGAGAGACAAGGAGCAGCCACTGACACTTCCACGGGACCCCACCCACCTCATCCTTCCCTTTGGCTTCTTCCCTTTCCGACAGGAGGACCAGCTACAGCCTCGCTTGAATTTGAGACTCCTGTGAGCTGGAATGGCAGGAGCAGCGTCTTCTGGGCTCCAAGCCCCCCTTTCTTCTCAGCCCTTCGGCACCCCTGCTTCACAGTTTACACACGACCCGTCTTTTCCCCTGGGATATGGTGTCTTCAGTGGCTCTCCTGAAGAGAGTGGCCTGGGCTCCAGGACCCCCGCCTGTCATGTCTTGCCTGTTGACTGCAGGACATCTCAGACAGGCCTGTGCCCCTGACTACCCAGCTGCAGGCAACCTGTGACCTGGAAAGCATACCAGTAGCAACTATTCCTGGAAAAAGGAAGCCCCTACCAGCCTGGTCTGCAGACTTCCTGTGGGAGCACCAAGCCCACCAACCTGCTTGGATGGCAAAGCTACCTGACAGGACAGACACACAGAACTCGTTTCCCCTGATGTTCCACTGGATGTCTGAGAGAGGCTGACAGCACGTGAGCGGGCAGAGTGGGGACAGATGGACATGCTGGGATGTCCAATTAGGAGAGAGACAGATGCAGCGAGGCCAACAGACCCCAGAGGGAGCGAATGGGGCCAGTGGTGGGGATAGACTGAGCAGGGCATGAGGTGTCTCTTTCCCTTTGTACAGCTGAGCTGATGACACTGTTTCTAGAAGTGGACACTGACTGATACTGAGCCACCGAAGATCCATCATTTTTATCAACAAACGTTATTTTTGTGGAAATATTTTTCTGAAAGTTTATCTTTTTTTTTTCTGGCTGTGCCTCACCACATGTGGGATCTTAGTTCCCCGACCAGGGATGGAACCCGCGCCCCCTGCAGTGGAAGCGCGGAGTCTTAACCACTGGACGGCCAGGGAAGTCCCCTGAAAGTTTATCTTATAAAAGCACAGGAACCACCATTTTCTAGAGGCCATGTCTTTGGGGAAGAAAGATCCACTGAGATTCATTTTCTCAGAAACAAATTAAAGGGTTTATCTTCTATTGAGTCTGTAAAATTTGCCTGTGGCCAGCCTTCTCATCCCACCTCCTGGGACAGCCCTGTCCCGAGGAGGGAAGGGGACGGTGCCTGATGTCACTGAAACTGGCTATGGCCCATCAGCCATATGTCCCAGAGTCTGCATTTCCTCAGACCAGAGATGCCATGTGGGAGGTGGGTTCCTTCCTTCCTTTGGAGGAGAAAAAAAGTTGAGACTCCATAGTGGCCAGGTAGCTCATGTGGGTTTGGGGCCTGGGGAAGAGTTGAGGGAACTGTGGGGGCCCTGATGCCCCAGCAACTCCTCCTAGAGAAGCCCAGATACCTCAAAGGAGACCAGGAGGTGCAGACCTGCCCCCCCACATTTCTCCCAGCCCCCAGCCCAGTCCCCTCCTGAGCCCACCGCCCAGGGCTAGGCCCCCTTCCACTTCCTCTTTAGACCTCTGGCTGCCTCTTAGGTGTGAGATTAGACGCGAGGTCTAAGACGGCCAGAGCTCAGACACACTCAGGCAGGATGTGCTCCTCAGAGCTTAAAGTGTTCAGCTTCCTCTACAAATGCTACAGCACAAGAAGGAACCTGACCTCAGAGAGAGAGTGCAGAGTGTGACCCAGTCTGTCTGATGCCTGAACTTTCTGGCCCCGTGACATTGACATGGGCATCTGATCCTTGAGGTCACAGGGCTCCAGAGAAAGAGCTGGGCTCGGTCTCTCTTCCTTGCCCATCTGACCGATTCAGGAAGGGGCTGACAGGAAGCTCTGCTCACCCCCCGCCATGCACAGGCACACACACCACACACATACCTCACACATTGCACACTCACACACACCCACACACGCACACATACAGAACAGTTTCTTAACACTGGAAAATCACTGGCCCTGTGGAGACAGTACCTGGTATGAAAGAAGGCCAGGTAGTTTCTACCATGTTGTTATGCTGTGCTTTGGAAACCTGGGCAACGCAGGTGGGATCAGCAGCTCGTGCCACGTTTTATGTCACCTGTACTGTTTCCCAGGAGTGCAGTCTCAAGGGTCAGAGCTTCACTGTACAAAGACAGATGCAGGGGGCCACCTCGGGGGGTTAGGGGTTAGATCTCAGAGACAGGAGGTAATCATGGGCTGGCCAAAAGGGATTATTCCATTTCTTCTTCATAGCAGCCCTATGAAGCAGGTACTATGATTCTCATTTTCAGATGAGGAAACAGGCTTAGAGAGATTAAGCAACTTGCCTAAGATCAGTTGGTGGTAGAAACGGTCTTGTACCCAAGCTGGCCTGATTCCAAAGCTTGTGGAGCTAGCCAGGGCTTAAAATAATTTTTGGAGGTATGGCTGATCCAGGACTTTGGTATCACAGGACCACTCCTCCTCTGAAACCAAACGCCAGCATCCCTGCCTCTGACTCTATGCTTCGATTCCACTGTAATTCCATTATTCCTACTCTTCGACCTTCGGCTCACATTTGCCCACTGAGCTCCCCCCATATCCATGTCCCTCTCCTGACACCCACCCTCCTCAGAGCCCATCCTCCTTTATCAGAGGAAGAAGATGTCTCCTTGCCACCACGGCCAGCCCTGGGCCTATCGCCGGCAAAGGCAGACATCTCCCCTTGCCCCTTCCCTCTCCACGACCTTTTCCATCCCCACTTAAATCCAGGAGAGCATGCCATCCACTTGCTCAAGACCCTCTCAGCCCCACCCCTGCATCCCATCAACAGTCCCTCAAGGTCTCACAAGATCAGGTCTCTCCTGAAGTATCACTTCCTCAGGGAGGCCTTTCCTGCTTCCCCACAATCGCCTCCTCCACCCCCAGGTCTCTACGCTCCACCCACTTTGCTTGTGCTCAGTAGAACCCACCTCCACATACAACTATATAGTTATCAACGGCTTTCTTGTTTATTGCTTGACACCCCTGTTAAAACAAATGTCATGAGGGCAGGGACTTTGACCGCTACATCCTCAGTGCCCAGAAGTGAACATTCAACATGAATAAATGTTTGCTAACTGAACAAGTGAATGTCCATGGTGCCCTCATCCTCGAACAAACAAAAACAGCCTTTCCTGTTCCCTTCACTTTCTCCTCCTCTTCCAATAATCGGTTTACTCTCCTCCCGCCACCCGGCTCCACAGCGTTGTCTCCCGTCTCCTGACCCTCACCTGCCATTCCCTCCTTTTTTGTGTGTGATTTTTTTTAATAAATTTTTTTTTTAATCTTTATTTTTGGCTGTGTTGTCTTCGTTGCTGCGAAGGTTTCTCTGGTTGTTGTGAGCAGGGGCTACTCTTCATTGCGGTGCGTGGGCTTCTCATTGCGGTGGCTTCTCTTGCTGCGGAGCACGGGCTCTAGGCATGCGGGCTCAGTAGTTGTGGCTCACGGGCTCTAGAGCACAGGCTCAGTAGTTGTGGCACATGGGTTTAGTTGCTCTCTGGCATGTGGGATCTTCCTGGACCAGGGCTTGAACCTGTGTCCCCTGCAATGGCAGGCAGATTCTTTTTTTTTTTAATTATTTTTTATTTTTTATTTATTTATTTATTTTTTAATTTTATTTATTTATTTATTTATTATTTATGGCTGTGTTGGGTCTTCGTTTCTGTGCGAGGGCTTTCTCTAGTTGTGGCAAGTGGGGGCCACTCTTCATCGCGGTGCGCAGGCCTCTCATTATCGCGGCCTCTCCTGTTGCGGAGCACAGGCTCCAGACGCGCAGGCTCAGCAATTGTGGCTCACGGGCCCAGTCGCTCCGCGGCATATGGGATCTTCCCAGACCAGGGCTCGAACCCGTGTCCCCTGCATTGGCAGGCAGACTCTCAACCACTGCGCCACCAGGGAAGCCCGGCAGGCAGATTCTTAACCACTGTGCCAACAGGGAAGCCCCTGCCATTCCCTCCTTAACCCACTGAACTTGGCCTCTGCCTCCCCACTGAGGAGACAGTGCAGCCTGGCAGGCGCACTCCAGCATCGGAGAAAGGGAGAAGGGAGTTTGTATGTTGCTTTCCTCTCTTAGTGGTTTTAGTCAACTTTTTAAAACAAATCTGATCCTCCATTTTTTTTTAATATATTTATTTATTTGGCTGCGCCAGGTCTTAGTTGCAGCAGGTGGGATCTTTAGTTGAGGCATGTGAACTCTTAGTTGCAGCATGAGGGATCTAGTTCCCTGACCAGGGATCGAACCTGGGCCCCCTGCGTTGGGAGCACGGAGTCTTAACAACTGGACCACCAGGGAAGTCCCTCCATTTATTTCTTGAAAGAAATGTGTACACTGTTACCTACGTGTTGGGACAGGTCTGATGATTAGGTGGGGTAACACTGACCAAGGAAACCTCAATCACAGGTAGCCATAATGCTGACCATGTGTCTTCAAAACCCTGTCCTCCTTGGCTCCCTTACCTCCCTCCCGGTTCTCCTCCACCATCTCTGACCATTCATTTTCTGACTTTTCCATTGCTTCTTCTTCCTTTGATGCTCTGTGGTCATCTTGGGCTTCCCAGGGCCATGTGATTTCATTCACTACCACCACCTCTACCCCACTCTATTTCCAACCCTGAGCTCTCTGCTGACCTTCAGGTCCCCAGAATCAAAGATCAGATGCCCATCTCAGTGTCCTCCAGGCAGTTAAAACATCACATGTCCAAAATGGACTCCTCACCTTCTCCCCACCCATGTTCTGTCTCCTGCATTTTCAGTGAATTTACATCAGCATCTAACCAGTCACCAAAACCCAAAACTTGGTCTCTTCTTAGTTTCCTTTCTCTCCCATTCACTCCACCATCCCATTCCCCATATATACCGAGTATGGATTAAGCAAGGGAAAGTGTTGCAATTTGTGGGTTCTACAATTATCAAATGGTAGAAGTTATTTGAAATTGAACAGAAAGTTGTAACACCAGATATGGATGGGTGTGGCTCATAACACACACAGCAAACTGATGTAGCTGATTGTTAGGTGTTTGAGATGTGTATATATGTGTATGTATGTTTGTGTATCCCTATGGGGCTCAGTTCAGCTGGGTACAGTTTTCTGTGTTCACCTAGTGTTTCTTAAGGACAAAACTGGTACACAAGCATAAGGAAATTCAAGTTATGCTCTAATAGTTCCCTAATATAGCAATTGTGTTGGAACAAATTTGTTTTCAAAACAAACATTATAACAGAACTGAGTGTGTATGTGTCTGGGTGTAAATATACAGAAATCCTAAATGGTCTCATAAATATTAAAGGAATAAAATAAGTATTTTTAAACATTCCCACAAAGAAAACACCAGATCCAAATTCTATCAAACATTCAATCAAGGATCATTCCTATCTTATGAAAACTTTTCCAGGGAATAGAAAAAGGCATACTCAGCAACTCATTATACCAGGCCAGAATAAGCTCGAAACCAAAACTAGACAAGCAAAAGCAAACAGAAAGGAAATTTGCAGGTTAATCTTACTTATGAACATAGAAGCAAGAATCCAAAACAAAATATTAGCAAACTGCGTCTGGCAATGTCTAAAAAATAAATACATCATGAACATTATTGGGTGTATTCCAACAATGCAAAGTTTGTTTAATGTTAGAAAAATCCATCAAGTGATATTCACCACATTAACAGATTAAGGGAGATAAAAATTACAGTCTCAATAGATACAGAAAGAACCATTTGATAAAAATCTAACACCCATTCATGATAAAAGTACTTAACAAACCAAGAAGAAAAGGAAATTTTTAAACATAAGAAAGGGTATCTACCAAAAACCTAGGGCAAACATCACTTTTAATGGTGAAACAGTTCCTTTAAAATCAGGAATAAGGAAAGGATGCCCACTATCCACAAAATTTTCACTATTTGTGAATGATATGATCGCCTACATAGAAAACCCAAAGAATCTACAGATAAGTTATTAGAATTAATAAGACAGTATAGCAAGGTAGTTGGAGATAAAATTAACAAAAAAGAATTGTACTTTATATGCAACACTTATAAAATATAATTTTTAAAAAATATCATTCACTGTAGCAACAAAAAATATAAAGTACCTAAGAATAAATGAACAAAATGTGGAAAAACTTCTGCTTCTGGCCATGATGGAGCAGTAGAGACCAGATCTCACCTCTTGGCTGGTTTGTTAAAAAACAAACAACAAAAAAAAACTGGACAGAATATATTAAACAACAGTTTTCAAGGCACTGTACAGGCAACAGTGTACAGCTGGCATCAGGCAACAAAGGAGTAATCTCTAAGAGAAGGGAAACAAATGAGGTGAAATTTACAACTGCCCCAGTTTACTGCCTTGAGAATTTCCAGATGACAGTGAAGAGAACCAATTTAGAGTCCAGAGGGCTCCCTGAGTTGAGAAGACAAGCTGGAAGAGACCAAAGTGGCTAGAGTTTGCAGGACAGAATAGTGGAGGAGTGAGTTACTCCTCAAGAGAAAACTCGGGAGATTTACAGAGGGTCCCACTCAAGTACACAACAGAATGTTGATTAAAGAAATGTGAAAGACAAAACTTTCATAAAAGGAAAGATAAATGTGACTTCATTACATTGTAAATCAAGTATACTTCAATTAAAAAAATGTGACTTCATTAAAATTAACTATGTTTGTTCAATAAAACACACCATCAAGGAAGAGAAAAGACAAGTCACAAACTGGGTGAAGATATTAGCCACATTCTAACAACATCTAGAATATATAAAGAATCCCTACAAGTTGGTAACATAATATTGTAAATCAACCATACTTCAATTTAAAAAAAGAAGAGAATCCCTACAACTCGACAAGAAAAAGACAACCCAATAGAAATTTGGGCAAAAGACAAGAACAGGCATTTTGCAAAAGAGAAAACTGGAATGACCAATAAACACATGAAAGATGCTCAATTTCATTGTTGGTCCAGAAGTAAAAATCAGGTTAAAGGAGAAACCATTTATAACTATTGGAGGGTCATAAATTAAGAACCCTTGAGCCTACAGAGCAACAGGAGCTGTTGGGAATGAAGACTGATATAACCACCTTGGAAAATAACTTGAATTTACATACACCCTGTGCTCCAGCAATTCCACGTCTAGATAAAAGGCCCTAGAGGGACTTTTTAAACACCTGCATCAGGAGACATTTAATAAGAATATTCAAAGCAATATTGTTTATAATCGCAAAAATAGAACCAGGGGACAATCCAAATGTGCACAGCAAGAAAATGGAAAAATTGTGGTAACTTGAAACAATGAAAGCAATAGAACATACACATAACAAGTATGAACCTTAGAAACAATACTGAGTGAAAAAAAAGGTTGCAGAAGAGTACATACAATAAAATACCACTGTATAAAGCTCAAAAACATTACATTATCTAGGCCAATGTGTATACGTGATCATGGTGAAACTCCTTTTTAAAAAGAAAAAGGGAATTCCCTGGTGGTTTAATGGTTAGGACTTGGCGCTTTCACTGAGGTGGCCTGGGTTCAATCCGTGGTCAGGGAACTAAGATCCCACAAGCTGCACAGCGGGGCCAAAATAAAATTAAATTAAGAATAAAAAATAAAAAGAAAAGAAATGAAGAAATGATAATTTACAACAATCTAGAGATTAGTCACCTCTGGGGTGGAGTTACCTCTATGGAGAAGGATCCAGGAGGGATACACAGGGAGTTTGAATGGTTCCTAGTAACGTTCTGGTTCTTAAATTAGGTGGTAGGTGGTTCACTTTATTGTTAAGCCTTCCTACACCTTACATCTATTGCATTTATCAAATAATACCGTACAAAATGTTTTAAAATGTGGGCGCAAAATAGGATTTATAAATAATGTCTTTATGCAAAAATATTCTCAATGTAACATTAAACAATAATTTAAAGAATTTAGCTCTTCTCTCCCTGTTTCCTTCTCTCCCAAAACCAACAAATACTGGATTAACTTCTAGGATTCCAATGATTATAAATAGTAAAGGCCAAGGAAACATCTTATGTTTGAGAGTTGTCATGGAATCAGATTTGCCGGAAAAAAAAAAATTTATGTTCTGGACTCTCCACCAGAAGAAATACAAAGAAAACATACACATATGTAAAATCAAGAACATTCCTTTATACCAGAAACAATCACAAAGCAAACACCATCAAAACATTCACAAAAGCCACAACAACCATTAGTGATTTTATTGAAGACTCATTCACAGGATTCTGACCAGCGAAATGATTATAACATACACGTTGAGTGTGGCACCTACACTGGTCTTACTATGGGGTACCCCAGACCCCCTCTTGAGGCTTCACAGTTCTATGCTTTCACCCCACCCGGACACTTTCTTTGAAAATGGAAGCAGGCCTCAGACTGTCCTCAGCCAATGCTCTCAGGCAACTGATTCCAGACAAGGGGGCTCCACTTCCATTATCCCAGCAGCTCCTCTAATGCATTTCAATCACAAAGTGGGCCCTTGTTTCTTCCCTATCCCAGTTCCACCTTCATAAACTGTAACAGACCAACAGGAGTCCTCAAGGGTACAATATATTTCTTTCCAGATGATTTTAAAATAAAGGGTGAAAAAGATGCACTTGAGCTCTTATGCATCTGAGCTCCTATGGCTGAAACAATTTATCTGCAGATGTGCTCTGACCAGCTACACACTGATCTGTTCGTTATGCTGCAGTGACTGAAGCTTATGACTATCTGAAGGCAGTGAGAAATGGTGAGTCTATCTGAAGCTGGAATCAGGGCTCTTTCCACTATGCTAAGCTGGCGCTTTAGCCCATAATTATAATAAACTATCTCAGATTCAGTGAACCCTCTAACTTTCTGAAATAAAAACTTTCTCTCGCAGATTCTATGCTGGTCTCTAAGACTTGAATCCGGGGGGTGGGGGGAAGAAAAATATTAAAATTAAAGTGACAATTTAAGGGAGTTGATTACTGGGAAAAAAATAGGACATTTTTATGATCCCAACAATGGGGGGTGGGTAACCTATCACGGAGAAAATCATGAGTGGCAACAGCACAAAATCATGCTGTAGGCCTCACCTATGCTTGGCATTATACTAGTAACATCAGGACACACTCAAGTGTGGTCCAGAGGGAGTCAAAGCACCTGAAATTTCATTTGAAATTTGCCCAGGGACAGTTTTTAGGAGTACCTGGAACTATGTCAGCCAGAATTTTCTAGGGAAGCGAGAGGGTTAGGTTTAAATCCTGGGAGGTCCAGCCAACATGAGAACTACTTTCTGTTCTAGGTAGCCCTGGGAGCAGAAGTCAATCGATTTTTTGTCTTCCTTTGAGCTCTGCTGATTTCTTCTCGTTTGGGGTAAAAAGACAGGCTGCAGCAGATGTTCTCCAGCACTCCTCACACTCAACTTCAAGCCAAGAAAAAGATCTATAACAATGCTGAGGTACCTTTTAAGTGCTTCTAAGGGCTTTAACACTGTTTTGGGCAAGGGACAAAAAAACCTCAGAGAAACCACAAAACACAATCCATATGGCAACATAAAATCGCTTTGCGCCGGGAATTCTGCCCTTAGACAAAACCACACAGTAATGAACACATAAATAACCACTTTCTGAGCCATCTACCAAAGACTGGGCTCTGCTGAGAGTAGGCAATGTCAGCCTGGGGAGAGAGGAGGCCGAGCCAGCCGTGGCAAGTTCTTCACCTCCCAGCGACAGTACAAATCCCAGCTGGGGAACGTCCACCTCAGAAAACAGATCTTGCTTTTAACAACCTCATCTGAAAGGCTGTGCAGCAAATATTCTGCAAACGAGAATCAGACTATACTGTCAAAATGGTTAGAACAGCGGGTGGCATCTATGCTTTGGGCAGTATGTCTCTAAAAGACTTCAAGAGACAGGGCCCCTAAAGTCATTTGACCTACCATCTCTTATGACTATTTCCTGTGTGGCTGTGAAAGTTAAGGGGATGAAGCCTTCGCTATCAGCACAGAGAAGGATCCAGTGGGAGTCTGCAAAGTAAAATAAACACATAGGCAATTTAGGATATCCTGTCTTATTCTATAAAGAAAAATATGACAAATACAACTTTTATGAGGAAAAGAATGTAGTAGCTGATGAACCTGACCATCACAAGACATTACAGAGAATGGGGAGACGGAGGGACCTGGTATAAAGTTAAGGTCAGGTTACATGGCAGCAAGGGGATGTTGATGACAGGCATAGCTAAGGGACATGTATTTTCACCCAGGTTAGGCATTAATCACTCAGTGCTATGCATTTGAGCTTGTGTGTGCATGTGTGCACACAGGTGTTAGGGGTTGTGTATGGTGTTCCTAACTTATATATCAATACATGCTGTTAAGCAGTTTCTCCAGAAACTATGTGAAGTTGGGAACAGCTACTCTTTGGAGGAAACTTCTATATTCTTGAGATCCATACCAGCCTCTAGACACCCAAGGAGGCTGAGCTGACTAGAGCTAGACTAGAATGGCCTAGATAATCCTAGTTTGTTCTGGGGTAACCTAGGGCCACTAGCATAATACATACCTGGACTTTCTCTGGTTATTTCGAGTCTACTGTGTCTCACCTGTTGACCCTGTAATTTCACTTCTAAAAATCTACACTTTCCAAAAACATGTAAAATATGCAGAGAGGTTTTTATTAGGGTTATTTATGATAATGAAAAATTGGAAACCACCTAAATGTCAAAGAAAACATGGCCAAGTAAAATATGGTATTAAAAGAGTAAATCCTCATCACAAGGAAAAAAAGTTTTTTCTATCTATATGAGGTGATGGATGTTCACTAACTTACAGTGATCATCATTTCATGATGCATGTAAGTCAAATCATTATGTTGTACACTTTAAATTTATACAGTGCTGTATGTCAATTATATCTCAATAAAACTGGAAGGAAAAAAATATATGGTATGCCCAGGATAGACTATTAACCCAGTAAAAATAACAGTTATGAAGTCATATCATAAATGCATGTGTCAAAATAGAAAAATGCTGATGCTACCATGTTAAGGGGGAAAAGATGAAACAAAATTCTGTGTTCAGTGTGGTGTCTGTCCTGAGGACTCAGGCATAAGAAAACCGCCATGCTCTCCACTGGAAGGAACACAGGCGTGACTCAGTCCCTTGCCACCTAGGAGTATCCTTCACGCCCACAAGTCTGCTGCATATTAAAATGACAATTCCTTTAAGAAATATTCTGTGGGAGTTCCCTGGTGGCCTAGTGGCTAGAATTCTGGGCTTTCACTGCCATGGCCGGGGTTCAGTCCCTGGTCGGGGAACTGAGATCCTACAAGCTGCATGGCATGGCCAAAAATAAAAAAGAAAACAACAAGGTCTACTGTATAGCACAGAGAACTACATTCAGTGTCCTGTGATAAACCATAGTGGAAAAGAATATTAAAAAAAAAAAGAATGTATATATAAAACATCCACACACACACACACACACAAAAGAAATATTCTGCAATGCTGTATCTTTATGTTTTAGTGCAACAAGTATATATGAGGTTTTTATGTTATTTCCTTGCAGTTGTTATATATTGCTTCCTAACTCTATTTGGTTTTTTCATGTGTACATTTAGGTTTTCCAGCTAGGTTGTAAGTTCCTTAAGGGTAGAACCCATATTTTCCATGTATTTTGACACCTATAATAGGCCTGGGCATACAATAGGCAATTAATAATACTTTTTAACTATCTAATGAATCACTGAATGGTTGGTACACTTCATTTTCATTACCAGTGAAAGTTACAAAATAGAGGGAGGGGGTGTCAGGTAGAGTCAATTTCTGAATTTTACCTACCATGCAGCATTTCAATAAGAGAGAGGCCAAAAGTCTGCTGGACTGTACTGAGTCTTAGCTTGCCGTTGCAGAGAAGCACGGCTCTTTTTTCTACAACAGGACCTAAAAAATAAGATTTCTTCAAATATAAAAATAAAAGTTGTTAAACTGATTGCAGAAGCAATGGAGTTAACATTTCCTAAGAATAGAACGTGTAGTTTTTAAAATTCTTATCTATTACCGCTATCAACTAGACTTCAGTTTTAAATAAGGAGCTTTTTGCTGCATCATTTAACACAACTAAAGAATCAGACAAAACACAACCCCTAATTTCCTTTTGCTCTGTTCTTCCCCAGTGTTATGTCCTTATTACTAGGAACTGGCTTTCCTAGGACGTGACTAATAACACTATAGGATGATGGATGGCAGCCTGAGAGATAAAATCTGACGGTGAGGAACAACTGCTTGGCTGTTTTAGAAACAGGTGTACCTTGGAGATACTGCAGGTTTGGTTCCAGACCACTGCAATAAAGCTAGTATCACAATAAAGTGAGCCGCATGAAAGTTTTTGGTTTCCTAATGCATATTCTACAGTCCATTTAAGTGTGCAGATGCGTATGTCTAATAAAATAATGTACATACCTCAATTTAAAAATGCTTTATTGCTAAAACATGCTAACTATCATCTGACAACGCAGGGTTGCCACAAACCTTCAATCTGTAAAAAACACAATCTCTCTGAAGTGCAATAAAACTATGTATGCCTGTATAACTAAGAAGTTTTATGTTTTCTTTATTGGGGAAAAAATGCCAAGAAAGACTGCCCTAAGTCGTGGAGTAGCAGAGGATTTGCATAAGCAAAATAAACTGTGGTAAAAATTCACTTAGCTTAGAAAACGTACAAATAACAGTGATATTTAAATTTTAAAAAGTTATATTAAAAATTAACGCATCTTTGAAAATGTTTCCAAATACCCATAGAGAAAGAAAATATAGAACAATTATAGCTCTAATTTAAGACACTTTGAGTCCAAAGGTATATCCATAGAACACAGAATAAAAAATATAACTTCTAATTCTATATTATGAGACAATATCTTCATGTAAGCATTTCTTAAAGTTTTATAAGTTATGTGTCTAACTTATTTTCTTGTTAAAGTTATCACTACTCATTTTCTGACTACTAAGAAAAATAATTTCAACGATAAAAGGTAAACTGTACTCCATTTGTGGTAGGATGAACAGCTCAAAAGATGTGTGTCTACTATGTAATAACATTTTAAAAGACAGCACATGAATAAACTGTAAGGGCCATAAGCAACTAATTATTCATCTTAACTCTTATGAAATGTGGCTTCTGATATTATAGGGGGAAAAACTCTTCATTGCTTTTATTTTGTTTTTCTTTTACTTTTCTCATTACAAAAGAAATATATGCTCAACATAAAGAAAACAAATTTATAATGCGGAAAGTAAAGTACCCAAAATTCTACCTCCAGAAGTACTTACTGATAACAGCTTGGCTGAACTAGCTCATTATAAACTGAGAAACTGAAGAATTGAAAGGCAAGAAAAACATTTCTTTTTACTTTAAAAAAAATGCATTTACAAATATAAATATTTGTAAAAATATTTGTAAAAAAGTATATATTGTTTGATAAAATAATCTATTTAGGGACTTCCCTCGTGGCGCAGTAGTTAAGAATCCGCCTGCCAATGCAGGTGACACAGGCTTGAGCCCTGGTCCAGGAAGATCCCACATGCCACGGAGCAACTAAGCCCATGCGCCACAACTACTGAGCTCACATGCCACAACTACTGAAGCCTGTGCACCTAGAGCTCGTGCTCTGCAACAAGAGAAGCCATCGCAATGAGAAGCCCAAGCACCGCAACGAAGAGTAGCCCCTGCTCGCCACAACTAGAGAAAGCCTGTGCACAGCAACGAAGACCCAACGCAGCCATAAATAAATAAATAAATAAATAAATAAATAAATAAATAAATAAATAAAATAATCTATTTAAAGAAAAATAAAATCAAACAATTAGATATTATATCTTTTAGATCGACAAAGGTTTTAGTAAATGCATAGAAAAAAATGGAATAAATACTTCCATTACTAACTATACCTGTGGTTTTCTCTAAGGGTTTGGTTATGAAGAATTTTTACTTTCAACATTAAATATTCTTGGGAATTCCCTGTGGTCCAGTGATTAGAACTCTGCGCTTTCACTGCTGAAAGCCCAGGTTCGATCACTGGTTGGGGAACTAACATCCTACAAGCCACGCAGGGTGGCCAAAAAAACCAATAAACAAACATTAAATATGCTCATATTGGTTAAATTTTTTCTTCAGTGAGCATACATTACTTTTGTAATTAGGAAAAAAAATACTATGCATCTGTAAAAAAAAATTTAAAAAGCTCTGTGTGCTGATACAGAGAGTTCTTGAGACTATGTAACTAAATGGAAAAAAGATGCAGAACATTGTATATAGTACCTTACCTTTTGTATAACAAAAGGAAAATTAAAAATAAATAGTAAGATCTGCTAATATCTGAATAAAGTAATAAAAATAAAAATGGAAAAAAAAAAAAAAAAGGTTACCTAGGACTTCCCTGGTGGCACAGTGGTTAAGAATCCGCCTGCCAGTGCAGGGGACACGGGTTCGAGCCCTGGTCCGGGAAGATCCCACATGCCGCGGACCAACTAAGCCCGTGAGTCACAACTACTGAGCCTGCTCTCCAGAGGCCGTGAGCCACAACCACTGAGCCCGCGTGCCACACCTACTGAAGCCCATGCGCTCTAGGGCCTGTGCTCCACAACAAGAGAAGCCACCGCAATGAGAAGCACGCGCACCGCAACGAAGAGTAGCCCCTGCTCACCACTAGAGAAAGCCCATATGCAGCAACGAAGACCCAACACAGCCAAAAGTAAATAAATAAAATAAATAAATTAAAAAAAAAAAAAAGGTTACCTATATGAGGTGAGGGGAACAAGCTGAACAAGGATGGGGTGAAACTAAGACTTCTCAGTATATACCTTTCTATTAAAAGAATGTTTTGTTTTTTAAAGCAAGTAAGTGAATTGCCTATTCAAAAAGAGAAATAAAAAGGGAAAAAAGAAAAAATATTTGAAAAGTCATGGGAGGAAAAAAAAATCCAAACTAGATTACACACTTATAAAGTACTATAATTTTTAAAATTAAAAAATCTGTTTATTGAAAATACACTGAAAACTTCATGTAGTTAATAAAGCCATTTAAATATTTGTTTTGGCTGAAGACAATGTGGGAAATATCCTCTTCAAAAATCTAGGATTGGGATGTTAGATGTTTATAAATATTTGTTTCAATTAGCTTTGGTACATAATATAACTAAGATCCCTAATGTGGCTGTGAAATTAATTTAAAAAATTTTTTTATATCAGTGACTTAACTGATTTTTAACTGATTTATTTGTGATTTAACCGGTTTGGGGGACAATTTAGGAATTTGAATAAGAACTAGGTATTAGATGATATTAAGTAATTATTGTTAATGTTATCAAGTATGATAATGGTACGGTGATAATTAAAGAAAATGTGCTTACACTTTAGAACAACATCCCAAAATACTTACGGGTGAAACACCATGATGTCTCTACTTAGAAAAATATTTTAGAAAACAAAAAAAAGAAGCAATTATGGTAAAATGTTAACACCCATTAAATCCAGGTGATAGATATAGATAGGGTTTCATTAGGTATTCTTTCTATATGTTTACAATTTTTCATAATAAAAAATATATTTTATGTGTTTGAAATTTTTTATACTAAAAAAATTTTAATTCAATTTTAAATTAGTGTTTGGTTCTTTTAAAAACCTATGTCCTTGAGTCAAACAGTAGTTTTATGAAAAAACTAATTAAAATATCTCTTTTGACCATTATTTAAATAGCAATTTACATATTATTATTGATTTCAATACCAACTTTCTGCAAATATCTTTTAAAACAAAGATATATAAGTCCACAGTAATCAAATCAGTGTGGTATTGTTAAAGTTCTAGATAAAGAGACCAGCATTACAGTAGCTGAAGAAGAATCCAGAATTAGATCTCAGTATATGTAAGTTTATATATGACCAATGTGGTAGATCAAGTTCAGTGGGATAAAGATGGATTTTTAATAATGTTGGTAGCACAACTGGTTATCTAAATTTCAGAAAATGTTAATAAAGGTTAAAAACTTAAATGTAAAAACAATGTAGTAAAATAATGCAAGAAAATCTAGATTATTACATATATATCAATTTCTATAATATAAAAAAGCTCTTGTAAACTGATAAAAATAGGAAAAAATGAGCAAAACGCAATTCACATTCAATTGGCCAAAAAACATGACAACATACTCAAATTCACTAATAGTAAAGGAAATACAAATTAATAAAAGTGAAATACCACTTTGCACTCATCAGATTGGTGAGGAAGTGAGGAAAAGGACAGTCTCATTGGTCGCTGATGGACATGTGATGATGCCTTGTTTAGTAAAAAATCTTTGAAAGGCAATCTGTCAACTCTATTAAAAGTAGAAGCATATATGTATGTGTGTATATATATACTCTTCAAACTTGCACTTCCACTTCTGGGAACCAAGCCAACAGAAATAAAAGAATGAATACAAATAGATACATATGAGAATACTATTGCAGCACCATTTGGAGTGCCTAAGAACTGAAAACAAAGTGAATGTCCATCAGCAAGGGAAAGGCTGAATAAACAGCATACTCCCAGCGTGAAGTAAGGAATGCACCATATGACCCCATTTTTGTAAAACAACGACAAAGTCACCACCAACACCCCCTCACCTATATACCTACGTATACAAAGATCTGTGTAAGATTATATGAGTGTGAAATAAAATACGAAAGGATCCACATTAAGCTGCTAGTTAAGGTGGGTTACAGGGAGGAGGAGCAGGGCCAAGTGTGATGCGAAAGGAGTGTTCATGATAAAAACAGATATGGTATGATCCCACTTATATAATATTTTATGTTTGCGTATACAGGCATAAACAGATGCATTAAAAATTTTTAACGAGGGCTTCCTTGGTGGCGCAGTGGTTGAGAATCTGCCTGCCAATGCAGGGGACACGGGTTCGAGCCCTCGTCTGGGAAGATCCCACATGCCGCGGAGCAGCTAGGCCCGTGAGCCACAACTACTGAGCCTGCGCATCTGGAGCCTCTGCTCCGCAACAAGAGAGGCCACGACAGTGAGAGGCCCGCGCACCGCGATGAAGAGTGGCCCCCGCTCGCCGCAACTAGAGAAAGCCCTCGCGCAGAAACGAAGACCCAACACAGCCAAATAAATAAATAAATAAAATTAAAAAAAATAAAAAATAAAAAATTTTTAACGACTATAACCTCTCTTATAACAGCATATTATAAGATGCTGTTATAATCTTATGCTGTTATGCTATTATAAGCTCTCTTATAAACAGAAGAGTGTCTGCAATTGCATAAGGAAAAGGTTTTCGCAATGAAACAGCATGAATTAAAAAAATTTTTTTCTAAACATACATTGCCAGAATGAGTGCAATCATTCATGTTTTCACACCACGCACATGATAAAATCACGGTGTATACTGGTATGTGTGCCCAGCCAACCAACCTGGAAAGGTATAACAACTTGCCTGAATATAACATGTCCAGGTCAGTGAAGTTCAATAAGAATACTACTTCCTCATCAATAAATTTCTCTTGCAGTACCTACTGGCTGCAGGAGCCAGTGGTAGCTCCTCAAAGGAGAAGTTACCTGGCAAGTGATGTGAACATAAGGCACATCCTGAGAGAGTGGATACACTGGAGAGGATTTCTTTCCATTACGTAGAAAGTCTGAGAGTTCAGAAAGATGCTGCTGCACTTCAGTCAGGTTCCTAGATAAAATTTCCAGTATCTGAGATAGCTGGTAAGTTTCCTTTTCCACTTGTAAGTTAGGAGGTCCCGCGGTACTGGTGTGGTCTGGTGTGCCGCTGGGTCCAGGCAGTGTTACCGACTGGTTAACAGGCCCGGCATCTAGAGTTTCTAGGGCTGTGGAGCCATCACAGATACTGGATGGAGGACTTTTGATTTCTTGAATAAGAGTTCTTCCAGGCCTTCCACTTTGACTGGTGCTATTAGCTGTTAACAAGAGCCCTCCGTTTTGGTGACAAAAATCTGGGGAAAGACTTTCAATTAGGTTTTTTCTATTTGCTTTATTTAACAGAGTACTGAAAGCAGAGTAACCACTCTGGTTTTCATTCAGCGTCATTGGAGAGTCTTCTTCCAACATAACTTCTCTAACAATCAAACGAATCATATACTGATCAGACTTTGAAGAAAGAAGAAATGCCGAATCACTGGATTTCTGTTTTCCTATCAAAATTAACAATAATTTATCTGTCAAGAAACTTATGCCTTTTGGTCTTTCATTACTCTCTAACTGAATTTGCTGGATGTTTGGCATAAATGATGGAATGACAGAATAGATAAAAATTATATTACACGTATTGGAAGCCACTGCGACTACCTGTGCTTTAAGATTAAACGCTATTAGATCAGGAACCAGAATGCCTGGGATGGTGACTTTTCTTTTCTGGGTAACCTCCTTCTCAAACGTCAAGAGGACCAAGTGTGAAGAATCCAGGCCAGTTCCTGTCAAGTAGTCCTTTTTTCTTAGACAAATAAGAGAACTAGCCTCAGATTTAGATCTATCAAAGTGTATATGAGTTAGATCCAGAGGATCAGAAAAGGATGAAGAAAAGGGAGAAACTGGTGTTTCAGAACTTGTTTCAGAGGAAACTTTGTCAATAACTGGTAAAGTATACAGACAAGTGCCTTCACTACTAGGGGGAACATCAAAGGTTCCAGATGCATTTAAGCCACAAATCTTATCGAGTGGAAGCTCAGTGGCTATAGCGACCTGTGAGTCCACAGTGGCTCCGATTGAGCGCACGTAGCTGTCCACATCAAACACTGGGCAGAAGGAGCACCTGTGAAGAGTCTTCTGAGCACTGTCCCAAATATAAGAATGCACGCTGCTGCCTACGGCCACCACCAGCCTCTGGCCATCCTGGGTCCAACATGCACAGTGAATGAGGCCTTGGGTGCTGATGTCCACTTTGACCCGGGAACTGTCCCAGTGAACATTATGGAAAACGGAGACATCCTGTGCAGTCAACACAGTCAGGAGAGCACTTTTTGGGTGCCACACACAGCCCTGGGGAAGGACAGGGAGTGACTGACTAATCTCACAGGTCTGAGACATCAGCCATTTGCTTGTCTCCGTAGTGCTAGGACACAGCTGCCACACGACGACATGCTTCTTGTGCTGGACAGCGAGCAGAGCAGGTGTGTCAGCTGTACCAGGTGGGGCCCAGGACACCCCATACACATGTTCAAATTGTCCAATGACCGCTGAGTCCCCAAACCTGGCCTCTCCACCGTGAAGGTGTAAATCAGTCAGGACTACCTGATTCCCATCAGTCCAGGCAAGGCCGTGAATTGGGTGTATTGCTTGATACAACGCATTCAGTCCAGTCCTGAGAAGTTTTCCTTTTCCCAACTCCATCCTTTCTGATAAAGGTTATCTGAAATAATTAGGAAGTTATACCATGAGAATACAGTCAGACAAATTCAGGATGTAGTACATTTTACAAGACAACTGGTTTAGCCCTTTCACAGGTCATTACTGTGAGAGGATAAAAGGATGGGAGGAATTTGGCAGATTAAAAGACTGCCTGGCAGTGCTGAGAAATTATTTTTCCTGCAAAATAAGGTCAAAATTTTGAAACCTAATGAATAAAATGTTTTAGTAAAATTTTAATAATGGGGATGAAATTTCAGATTTTGTTGTTGTTCCACAGGTTCATTCTATGACTGCCTCTGTGGAATACTGTTTTTTTTTTTTTTTAATTCATTTTATTTATTTATTTATTTATTTAGGCTGCATTGGGTCTTTGTTGCTGCGCGTGGGCCCTCTCTAGTTGCGGCGAGCGGGGGCCACCCCTCATTGTGGTGCGCAGGCTTCTCATCGCGGTGGCTTCTCTTGCTGTGGAGCACGGGCTCTAGGTATGCAGGCTTCAGTAGCTGTGGCGTGTGGGCTCAGTAGTTGTGGCTCGCGGGCTCTAGAGCACAGGCTCAGTAGCTGTGGCACATGGGCTTAGCTGCTCCGTGGCATGTGGGTCTTCCCGGACGAGGGATCGAACCTGTGTCCCCTGCATCGGCAAGTGGATTCTCAACCATTGTGCCACAAGGGAAGCCATACTGGTTTTTAACAGTTGGCTATTTATGCAGCCAAACGTATATTGGGGGCACCTCTAGTTCAAACTTCCTTGATCACAGAATTGGGATACTAAAAATCAGCAATACAGGCAAAATAGTAATGCTTATGGTAGCAGTTTTTGGTTCAAAATTCCAAGCCACTCATAGGAGATCAGGTAAACAAAAAATGCTTACTAACCCTGTGTCTCTTTAAGTTACTATAATCACAGTGTTTTTACTGTAGCCTATGATACTATGATGAATTAGAAAGAGCCAATAAAATATGCAAGATGTACATAAGGCCAGAAATGAGTCAACTCATCATGGAGTTGATCAATACTGCAGATGGCTGCCTAAAGTCCTTCTGTAAACAGAATATGTAACAATTACATATATAATAAGATCATAAGTGTGCATAAAGATTAAAATCTTGTAAAATTAAATGCCAAAACCTAATTACAAAATGCATCATATTTGAAAGAGTAATAATTTTTATTGCAATTAAGGATCCAAGATATTTTAAAAGACCCTCATTTTTAAGGCTTACAAATAACTTTATTTCATGTATATTTTTCTTTTAGATTGCTTACATCTGACTCTTGTCAGTATGCTTTATTTCATTTCCTTCTTAACACTGAAGGGAAAGCAAATGGCAACACTTAAACTCCCGTTTGTCACCAGTTTAAAATATGGTAGAGCCTTACTAACTTCCATCAATTTCGATGGTAAAATTTTGGGGTTAGCCTTTCTGTGAAATGTGAGACGTCAAAACTGAGGAAATCAGGATGACATTGTTATTGACTATGCAAAAACAAACCATATTCTATAAACACACTCAGATACTACCTGAATTTGCTGGGCAAATTAGAAGGAAAGGAAGGGAATAAACATGTCCAGTATGTGCCACACATGGTGCTGGTCACCTAGAATCTGATACAACCCTTGTAACAGTCCTGTGAGGGTAGCACTGTTATTCTTAGGTGAGAGACAACAGATCTGAAGCTCTAAAAAGTTAAGAAACTTGCCCTTCATATCTTATAACAAAACACCTTCCAGACAGATTAAAGATCCAAATGTATAAAACAAAAATTAAGAGATTTAAAAGAAAGACTTTTTACACTACTATAGAAATACTCAAACATGTATATGTATGTGTATAAGGATTTACTATAGCATTTTTTGTAACAGAAAAACCTAAATGTACATCAATATGGAAATAAATAAAAAAATAAGGAAGCTCCATGAGTACTGATATGGAAAAATCCCTCCCCCAAAAAAGCAGTGAAATTCACAAGATAACATGTTTGGTAAGCTACTATTTATGAAAAAAAAAAATCCACCTCTATATGTCCATATACGTGTGTTTGTATATATTTACATAAAGATGCAGAAAAAGATCAGAAATAACACATACCAAACTGTTCACAGTACATACTGAGATGGAGTGAGGTGGTAGAAGAAAGAAGGTGGGACCCTATTTACTTATTTCTGTATTTTTTGGAAAGACTGTTTTTATAATAAGTATATATTCAAATAGCCCTTTTCTAATTGAAAAAACAAACTAAAGATTCAAATGTACAAAATACTTAATTTATAAAAAGTTCTTGGGACTTCCCTGGTGGCAAAGTGGTTAAGAATCTGCCTGCCAATGCAGGAGACACGGGTTCGAGCCCTGGTCTGGGAAGATCCCACACGGTGGGGAACAACTAAGCCTGTGCGTCACAACTACTAAGCCTGTGCTCTAGAGCCCGCGAGCCACAACTACTGAGACCACGTGCCACAACTACTGAAGCTTGCGTGCCTAGAGCCTGTACTCTGCAACAAGAGAAGTCACCACAATGAGAAGCCCGCGCACAGCAACAAAGAGTAGCCCCCGCTCGCTGCAACTAGGGAAAGCCCCCGCGCAGGAACGAAGACCCAACGCAGCCAAAAATAAATAAATAAATAAATAAAAAGTTCTTATAAGCCAGTTAAAAAGACAAAATTTTAAGTGGCCAAAGAATATCAACAGGCAATTTACAAAACAATTATGATGATCAATAAACATATTCTAAATGATGTTTAATCTTATTAGTTATCAAAGAATTGTCTAAACTTGCAGTGTCCATTTCTTCACCACTCATTCTCTTCTTAACCCACCCCAAATTGACTCCACTCCCAACTCTTCTCCAAAACAACTCTCACCAACCCACCAGTGCTATCCACGTCACTGAATCAGATGGACATTTTTTAACCTTGTTTTATTGTACTTAGTAAATGTCAAAGACAGAACTTGAGAAGCTGCCTTCAGACTCTAAATCCAAAGAAATGTATTCTCTACCGAACTGGACGATTTGCTTTTAACTTATCTGCAAATTTTTTCTCATTCCTCTTTGCTAGCTTCATCCCTACTCTTAGAATCTTTTACTAAGAGGGAATGGTCTGTTATACTTCTTACACATGAGGTGAGGTTAAGTGGTTCTACAGTGGCTTGCTAAATGGAAAAATATGTCTTCTGACATTACTAATGAAGAAAACTGCCATCTCAAACCCGTTGGTCTTGTATAAGATAATATATGTTTTTCCCTAATATCTACTTATGCACTTTAAAAAAAAAAAGACTTTTATCGATAAATAATGCATGATACATTTTCCTGGAAGAGAAAATTCCTAACGGGCCAATTACATCAAAAGCAATTTATATATGTTTTAGGCCACCCAAGTCAGTCTAATGTCATTGAGGGTGTGTATGGCCAGGGTTAGCACAGTATAAGGATTTGTAAATAAAGGAAAAACAAACTTGATAATAAAGTTACTGAGATTTTTTAGAAGAATTAATTTTAATATTTTCATCTTTACTAACAAGAAGAAATATGGTAAAAAACTAAAAACAGAGTTACCATATGATCCTGCAATCCCACTCCTGGGCATATATCCAAAGAAAACTCTAATTCAAAAGGATACATGCAACTTAATGTTCACTGCAGCACTATTTACAATAGCCAAGACGTGGAAGCAACGTAAATGACCATCAACAGATGAATGGATAAAGATGTGGTACATATATACAATGGAGTATTAGCCATAAAAAAGAATGAAATAATGCCTCTGCAACAATATGGATGGACCTAGAGATTATCATACTAAGTAAGGTAAGCAAGACAGAAAAGACAAATATATGATATCACTTATATGTGGAATCTAAAAAAAAAAGACAGAAATGAATTTACCTACAAAACAGAAATAGACCCACAGACGCAGAAACTTACGGTTACCAAAGGGGAAAGGACGGGGTGGGGGGTGGGGTTTAAATGAGGAGGTTGGGATTAACGTATATATACTACTATATATATTGATGTAAGATGTTATGGAAGGGCCTCCCTGGTGGCGCAGTGGTTAAGAATCCGCCTGCCAATGCAGGGGACACGGGTTCAATCCCTGGTCTGGGAAGGTCCCACATGCTGCGGAGAAACTAAGCCCATGCGCCACAACTACTAAACATGCGCGCTAGAGCCCGTGAGCCACAACTACTGAGTCCACATGCCACAACTACTGAAGCCTGCACGCCTAGAGCCCGTGCTCCGCAACAAGAGAAGCCACCGCAATGAGAAGCCCGCGCACCACAACGAAGAGTAGACCCTGCTCGCCTGAACTAGAGAAAGCCCGTGCGCAGCAACGAAGAACCAACACAGCCAAAAAAAAAAAAAAGATGTTATGGAAAAACCCGAACGTTTTGGCCAACCCAATAAAATAGATAACCAACAAGGACCTACTGTGTAGCACAGGGAACTACACTCTATATTCTGTAATAACCTATAAGGGAAAAGAATCTGAAAAAAAAAAATATATATATGTATATATATAATATATATATATATATACTGAATCACTGTGCTGTACACCTGAAACTAACACAACATTGTAAATCAAATATACTTCAATAAAATTAAATTTAAAAATAAAAATTATGAAAAATTTCCTCAAAAGCCCAATGATAATTACAAAAATCTCTTCCAATCCTTTCTACTCCCATTATTAGTCAGAGTCCTGACCACCTCTTCCTTTTTAGTAGGGTAGGACAAGGAGAAGTCCTCTTCATTTCAGTCTCTTCTTTCCCACAGAGCCTGGACTCTGTGTGTTGGGTAGAATTATCTTGAAAAGTCACAGCTCTGGTAATTTTGCATTTCTGCTCAAATACCTTTGATGAGTCTCCACAGTCTGTGTATATAAATGTTTAAGCAAAGCACTGAAGGCCTTAAATTATCTTATATTGCTATACCTTTCCAACCTTATCTCCCTGATCATAAAGGGCCTGCTAAATAATTTGGAATTTAGAGGAACCAGCACACATTCATGCAACAATGTGCAGAATGGACCTGAGAAACTAGGAAGCTGACAAGTTTAATAATGGGCCATGAAATAGTTTGAATGTCAGGATGAGAAAGTGAGCCAAGTTTGTAGCTACCTCAGTAGAGAAAGAGGGCCAGATTCAAGAGATATTTCTAAGGCAGATAAAATCGTTATCAAGTAGGATAAGTGGTGAGGAAGAAAGGAGAATTAAGGATAACATGCAAATTTTTAGCTTGGGAAATTGCTGAACCATTAATCAGAGATAAAGAAGACAGAGAACGCTTCAAAGGTAAGAACAGTGTGTAGTGTGTGTTAAGTTCAGTATTAGATGTGCTTCATTTAAGATGTTTATAGGGTAGCATTGCAACTCAGGCAGTCAAGAGGTAAGGATTTGGGAGACACTGTTATAGAGTTGGTAGTTAAAAGATCAGAGAGCCAAGAGGACAAAGGCTGAAATGACCTTCTGGTGCTCCCCAATTATTTTGTATGTTTTAAAATATTTACAATTTGCCTGAAGCTAACTGTATACCTGTTGGTCTCTCAACCCTCAGACTATAAGATTTCGCAAATCAGGAGCCCTGGTTGTTTTAGGAAGAGAAAAGCTGACTATATTAATTCAGGGGAGAGTTGGTCAGAACCAGGATCTGGTGCTCAGTCTATGGCCATTTAATTCTTCTGTTTTTAATCTTCTTTAAAGACAACTCATAGTGAGAATCAAGGGGCTCAGGTGAAATGGAGCACTTCCAGTAGGTTGAAACAGAGTTACATACTCCCCAACTTGTTTTTCTAAATTTATTGTGTTTTCACTATAAAATAATTCCAAGTTCTTTACACTTATTATTGTTTTAAATTAACACACAAGAAAGGTCAAAAGGACCTAGAGATTGTCATACTGAGTGAAGTAAGTCAGACAGAGAAAGACAAATCCCCATATGATATCGCTTATATGTTGGATCTTAAAAAATGGTACAAATGAACTTATTTACAAAAGAGAAATAGAGTCACAGATGTAGAAAACAAACATGGTTACCAGGGAGGAAAGGGGGGAGGGGAAGGGATAAATTGGGAGATTGGGATTGACATATACACACTACCATATATAAAATAGATAACTAATAAGGACTTACTGTATAGCACAGGGAACTCTACTCAATACTCTGTAATGACCTATATGGGAAAAGAATCTAAAAAAAGAGCGGATATATGTATGTGTATAACTGATTCATTTTGCTGTACAGCAGAAACTAACACAACATTTTAAATCAACTACATTCCAATAAAATTTTTTTAAGAAAGGTCAAAAGGTAAATTCACACACACAAAAAATTCATCCAAAGAAAATTATGACTACATCCCTCCAGATATTTTTCTATGCAGTTTGGGTTAAACTTTTTCAATCATACTGTACAATTACATATCACAATCTTTTCACTTCACATTATATATTAGGATTTCCCCATGTTATTTAAAGACTTTATAAATTATTTTTAGAAGCCACTTAATATTCACTTTTCCTCACTGTTGAGGAAGTTCCATAATTTTTCCTTACTGGTGAGATACCTGGTTAGAGCCAACTTTATCCTTTTAAAAATAGCGCTGGGATAAAGGTGTTTATGCATAAAGCATGTTTTTCATTTTGAATGGCTTCCTTAGGATATATTCCCGGAAGTTTCACTCGTGAGTCACAGGGAATCTATTCTCTGGTTTAAACCCACTCCCTGCTCGTCCGCATCCACCAGCCCTCGCACGCGGCCCCCCACCATTCTCTCCATCCTCTCCGCACACCTGTGACACTTCCTCTTCTCCCCCCTCCCCCAAAGTGCCTGTCCTTCCACCTCCCTCCCCGCCCACCTACAGCCTCCCCACAACAGCCAGGCCGGGAAGCAGTGCAGACAAAAACACCTTTGGTCTCACTGCCCCACCGAAAATCAGTCTCCGCGAGGCCGTACCTGCTCACAGACAACGGATCCGAAGCCCTGAGCGGGGACCGGAAGCATCGACTCCCAGGCCCCTGATAGGTGAGCAGTGGCTGGGCAAGCTCGGCAATGCCCCTTGCCTATTGGCTATTGCTTGTGTCCCGTTATGAGACGGTCTTTTCCATTGGCCAATAAGCTCGGGCTTTGGCGCACGGACCTCTGGGAGTTGTATTCCCCGTGAAACGCCAGCGAAGGTAAGCCTGCTACAATTTCTCCCTTGAAAGGTGTAGCGCCTTCCCCCACTTCTCATCGGTTCTCTTAGTCTAAGAAGGAGTCCGGGAGCCCTAGAGTCAGCACGGCTTCTTAACCTTTTTAGGGGTGCGGGGGTTGTGGGGGGAAGGAGTCGAGGACCTCTAAAATAAGATAAAATCTCCTCAGAAAAATGTTATTTTCCGTACACAAAATACTGAAGCCGTTCCAGGGACCTGTGCTAATTACAAACCGTTATTCTACACTTACCCCAAAAGTGCCTGACCATGGCCACAGTTCAAGAAGCTAGTGCGTCACTAGGCTTAAGACCGGCTATACCCCTGGGAGACTCTGGGCCACGCCTTGGGGCCGCCCATGGGGAATTTCAGATCCCGACCCTCACAGTACAGTTGAGCATCATGTTTCTTGAACACACAGCCAGCCCTCCTTCAGCGATGCTGATAACCTGAAGATTCTGCCCCGACCATCTGGGAGAGAGGGAGAAGAACACCTCTAGGGCCCACTCTACTTTGCTCAGGCTTTTCTCCCCCTGCCTATCTTCCAGCACCATAGCTGGAAGAATCATAGCTTCATATCAATTTTTGCAACAATGCATGAAGAATGAGAAAAAGAGAGAGAAAGTCCCACTCATTTTTCAAACAAATGTTACCTTCTCCAAAAAGTACCTTTCCAGATTCTTGTGTCTCCTTTGGGTGGAGGTGAAGGGTCTGGTAGAACTCATTCATTCATTCATTTATCCCACAACTTAAATCACTCCACGCCGTCGTAACTGTTTGTGTCCCTGCCCATCACAGATTCAGTTCCTCGAGGACAGCAATTCTGTCTTAATTCAGCCGGTATCCCCAGGGCACAGTTCTCTGCCTTGAAAGGTGGGAGTCCACCTGTGCGTAGGTCAGAACTACGCAGGAGGGAGAACAGTGGTTTGGGGGAGTGGGGGAGAGTCAGTAATTACTCGCTTCTCCTCCACCCCCCGCCCCCACCCCTCAGCTTGCCCCTGCAGATTCGGACAGCCTAGCTGGGGTGGGTACCTCTCTGGTGCTTCCATGACGCTCTGAACGCTATGGCAGTGAACGCAGTTAATGAAAGTGTTGGTTTAGTTGCCGGCCTTCTCCCCCAAGTCTGTGAGACCGAGTTGACCGGCCCCCCTCACCCCAGCTTAACACAGAGTAGGTGCTAGATAAATATGTGTTGAACGGATGGATGAATGAATGGCTGGATAGATAGGTGGGTGGATGCACGAGTGTCTGCATGCCTCCCGCAATAGCCTGGTCAAGCTCCCGAGCAGTCGCGTCAGGGTCCCTTCCCCCGAGCCCCGCCCCGGTCGACCCCACCTTTCCGCGCCGCTCCGCCCCGCCGCCCCCTTCCCGGTGGCCCCTCCCCGCGCAGGTCCCGACTCCAGCCGCACCTCCTCCGACTCTGCAGTGGCGGCGGGGTGGCGAGCCGGAGCGCCAGCGGGCCAGGGCCGGAGCCGAGCCGGGGTCGGGGAAACAGCGGGGACCCTCGGAGGCGGGGCCAGTGGGACCGCGATGGGCGTGGAGATCGAGACCATCTCCCCGGGAGACGGTACCGGGTGGCGGAGCACGGGGAGGAGGAGGGGTCTCGGGGCGGAGCCCGGCGGGCGGGGGTCCGATTCCGAGGTGGCGCGGAGGGTGCTGAACAGGGAGAGCTGGCCTAGGATGGGGGAGGCGGGAGAAGACCCTAGATGGGACTGTTGGATGTCTAGCACACATCCTTCGCCATCCCCTTACGCGCCTGCTCACCTAGAGGAACGAAGGCGGAGGCTGGGAGGCTGGGGTCTGCGGCCCGCCACCGCCCCGGGGGCCTCGGGCTGCCGCTGCCCGCGGCTGGAACCGCTCGGTTATCCGCTACTCCTGATTTCCTAGGGCCGTGTTTTAGCTCCGCTTTCCCTGCCCTGCTGGGTGAGCTCTGGAAACAGGGGAAAGGAAATGCTGTGGGGTCTCTTCTGCTCGGGGCAGCCCCCTTCTAACGCGCCCGCCTCCCGGCCTCTGGTTGGGCGGCCCCCTGCGATCTGGGCGTTGAGACGCTGTAGGGACCGAGCCAGTCTGGGAATGGAGGAGCGCTTCTTCCACTGCCTCTGTATCTTGCTTTATCCTCCCTGCCCCACTCAGCCTCTCCGGCCATCCTGTACACTCCCATGGCTTTCATTATGGGCTGCAAACCGATGGTCTCCAAACTTAAGCCTCCAGCCCAGGCCTCCAATCTGAGTTCCAGGTGGCCCATTTATCCAGCTGCTGCTCAGCCTCTATCTGGACATCCCACGGATCCCTCAAAGTCAGCAAGTCCAAAACAGAACTCATGCTCCTGGTCTTCCCCACTCCCTAGCACTCCTCTGTGTTCCCTTGTTTCCTGCCTCAGGATTGGCACCAGTCACTTTCCCAAGCCAGACGTTACAGGCATCGCCCTTCTGTAATTGAGTTTGGATGTGCCAGGAGTAGCTATTTCTTTATTTCTTAAACCAACCTTAATTCAGACTGGAGCCCACATTTCTGCAGGATTTGACAGGCAAACTGCATGTCAGACATTATTGACACTCCCCCACCCCCAGGAAATTGGAGGGACTCTTGGTTCCTGGCCACCCTTATTGAAGAGCAGTGGTCCCTAGAAGTCCCAGCCACAACCTTGGACCACCCATGGGCTACAGGCTTCTTTTTCCATACTGGGAACCATGGTGCTGCATCCCAGGAAACATCTCCCTGAGGCCTTTTTACCCCCCGGGGCACTGCCATAGAGTTCTACCAGTGGCCTCCAGGCCTCTTCTCCTTTCCCTGGTTCAAAGAAGCCTTTCGAGTTTTCTCTCCTTATCCTCCCTCCCTGGCTAGACAAGGGGCATTTTCTCTTGAAGGGGGATCAGATTTTTAGGGAAAGCCTGGAGGAACTTTGGCCTTCTGCTTTTAGCTCAGTCTAAACCCCTGAGTCAAGAAAGCACAAAAGAGCCAGCTACCATGCTATAACCCAGAGGGGCAATGTACCAATTAATATTTCAACGACTACGCTGCAGTGCTGGGGATGCCTGCCTTGGTGGAGCCCACTCCAAATCCTGCCAAGTTCTCCTGCTGAATATCTCTAAGGCTCCATCTCCTCAGCCCCTGCCCTAGTTCAGGCCACCATCATGTCTCACCTGGATTTCTGCACAGTCTCTAAACTGGTCTCCCCACCTCCATTCTCACCTCCTGGCCTTTCATCTGGCCTCCCACCTCACCCCCACCATTTTCCCCACCACAGCCTGAGCACTCTTTAAAATGCATATTTGACCATGCCCCTCCCTGGGCATAAAACGTTTTAATTAATCTTCCTTTTTCTCCAGGCAGACAGTGATACAGCCTCCTGTTACCTTCCACGCTAGAGCCTCATCTCTTACTACCAGTACCTACCCCCACCACCAACTTTTCCTCCGGCTTTATCGAGCTGTCTGCCAGTTGTTAAACACACCAGTCATTCTGCAAATATTTATTGAGCATATACTGTGTGCTAGACCCTAGGATTACAGCAGGGAACCAGACAGGCTCCCACTACTGCTCGATTTGAAGCCTTTGAACATGTGGTTCACTCTTCCCAAATTATCTCCCTTACTTCCTTGGTAAACTACTCATCTTTTAAGACCCAGTTTAACCATTATCTCCTCTCTGATACTTTCGCTGCTGCTCAGTCAGTTGCTCCCTCCCAAGGGCCCCCATCTAAAATGTTGGCTCAGCTCTTAGCCCTCACAAGGCTTTAAATCCCACTCAAATTTATACCTCCAGTGCAGACTCTCCATCTGTCTACTTGTAGTACAAATTCACATGTCTAAGAGGCATCTTAAGATTGCCACCTGCACAAATCTGTTCCTCATCAGTCTTCCCCATCTCAGGAATCAGCTCCTCCATCCTTCTAGTCGCCCAAACCTAAAACCCAAGCATCGTGGTTGTTTTCTCCTTCTCTCTCATCCTGGACCCCATCTCCACGCCATTAGCATGCCCTGTCAGCTCCAATTCCAAAGTATATTTCCAATCTATTTTACTCTCTTCTCTGCTGCCAACCACTTTAATTCAAGCCATCATTGATTTTCTGTCTGGATTATTGCAACAGGCGCCTAAGTGTCCATCCTACACACAGCAGCCAGAATGATCTTATAAAATCTTAATTCAGATTATGTCATTCTCTTGCTTAAAACCTCCAGTGCCTTCCTGTTGCACTTAGAATTAAATCCAGCTCTGCAAGGCCCTGTATGATCTGGCTCTTTCCCACTTGTCTCCACCTCCTTCCCTTCTTTCCAGTCATCTAGGCTCCTTACTGTCTTGTAAATGCACTGATCCTTTTCTGCCTCATGGTTTGTGTGCTTGCTGCTCCTTCTTCCTGCAGTGCTTTTCCCAGCGTATTGCTCATCCTTCGAGTCTCAGCTGAAATGTTATCTTCCCTGAAAGCCTGTCCTGGACCACCCATTCTAAAATGGCCTGTCCCACTGTATCTCTCTGTAATTTATCATTGTGTTTATTTTCTTTAGAGAACTTACCACAATCTATATTGTCTTGTTTATCTGAGTATTGTTTGTCTCCCTCCATTAGAATGTAAACTCCAAAAGAGTAGGGATCTTGTCTGTATAATTCACTGGTGTATCCCGAGATCAGGCCCAGGCCTTGCACACAGCAGGTATTCCGTAAATATTTGTGAATGATTGTGTTTATTCATCCTTGTGCACAGTCATCACCCTGCATTATAATCTATTATTTGTGTGTCTGTTTCCCTAACCTCATTGTGAGTTCATAGATTGCTCTGTGTCTCTGGAATCTAGTCCAGGCCTGGCAGAGAGTAGGCTGTCAGAAAGGTTCGTGGAATGAACGAAGGAAAGTAAAAAGAGCAATCAAAGAAAGGAAAAGGACCAAGAGAGAGTGGAGTTGTGGAACCCAAGGAAGTAAAGTTCAAATCAAGGCCAGAGAAGTAAAGTGACTAATCTGGCTCGTACAAAGCACAGAGCCAGAAGTGGAACCATGGGCATCTCCATGGTATGGAGGGGAATGTGGGCCAGAGCTGTTGGTCACAATCACACCTGAAATGTCCCAGGCGACTTTCTCCAATGCGCTGTTTGTTCATCTATCCTCATGTCTCCTTGCAGGAAGGACATTCCCCAAGAAGGGCCAGACGTGTGTGGTGCACTACACAGGTAGGCTTCACTCCCTGAGCCCTCATCCAGACCTGCCCCTCCCCAGGCAGGTCTCTCCTCTGATACTCCTCTCCAGAGGTATCAGCTCCCCCAGACCAGGCCCAGAGCCCAAGGCAGCCAAGCCTCCCTCTGACCAGCTATCCCCAACTCCTCCCAGCCAGCCTTGAGGGAATGAGAAAGGGGGCTTGCAAGGTTAACCCCTGCCCTCTTATACCACCTCCATTCCCCTTCTGTCTGTTGCAGGCAGGGTGGAGCCCTGGCCCTCCTGGTGCTGTCCGATACTTGGAAATTCCCCTCACAGCTCTGAGAGCCCTGACCCTCCCTGCAGACTCCCTTTTCATCCTACAGTGTTATTAGAGCAGTGGAGGTCAGCTTCCTGAGAATTCCCTTTCTTTTTTCAGAAACAGACTATTCAATTCAGCCTACTGTTATTGATCACCTACTGTGTGTGAGATGCTGTGCTGAGCAGTAGGGGCACAAAAATGAAACCAGAGGATCCCTACCTTCATTGGGCTGGGGGGGTGGGGGAGGGCAGGAAGTCAACTGGAGGCTCTGACGCAGTGCCAGTGCGAGGTGCGGGTGGCAGTGGCTGTGTCAGGGTGCTGTGCGGCCAGAGCAGGCCCCGCCTCTGCTGAGCCCTCTTGGATGATCTGCACTGGAAGTCCAGGTGGGCTGAGATCCTGAGGACCGCTGGCGGGAAGATTACAAGCAGATGTTTGTTCCAGGGGTTGAGTGCTCTGCCTTGTGACCTGCTTCCCAACGTGGCAAACTTGGTGACGGCCACTTAGCAGACAGCAAGGCCAGTTTAATTCCTAGGACATAGTCCGATGGGGCCAATTTTAGCAGTTCTCTGGGCCAGTGTGAAGTGCCAGGTTGATTCTAGGCAGACAGTGTGGGTATTTCTCAACAGCTGTGTTGCCGGTCGCTGACGTCAGTGGGCTGGAGCTGTGTTTTATCTCCTGGTGATGTGGCCTAATTACCATGAGTCTTCTGGGGCCTCTGACCTGTGTAATTGATTTATCTGTTCTACATGTTGCAGACAGACCAGTCCTTGTCAAGTTACTCAAACCACAACATCCTTTTGCAAAGACCTTTCACAATACATACAGACAGGAGGCAATGTGCATTAAACACTGACATCAGCCATGAGTGGCTCTGCTCTGGGGAGCGACTGTCTCATCAAACCCAGCAGGAGGCTGTATGGGACTTTTTGGTAAACTTTTTTATTACATATAAATACGGTAGAGAATATAACTCTAAGATGTACAGCTCGATGAAATTTTTCTAAAGTGATCACACTTATGTAACCACCCCCAGATCAACAGACATTTCCAGCACCCCCAGGACTCTCCCTCTTGCCTCTTCCCAGTCATTACACCTCCCTAAAGGTAAACAGCATTCTAACTTTTTGTCCCTGTGGATTGATTTCACCTGTTTTTGAACTTCATATAAATGGAATTGTAGAGTCTGAACTCTTTTGTGTTTGGCTTATTTCACTCATTATGTCACTTTTTTCACTTTTTATATCTGTGAGATTTATCCAGAGTAGTTTGCTCTTTTTTATTCCTGTACAAATCATTGTATGGATATATTGCAATTTATTGTTTCTACAGTAGATGAACATTTAGATTGTTGTTAGTTTTTAGCTATTATGAGTTGTGATGCTTTTTGGTGCAGACGTGTAGACATTCTGGTCGGCTATATATATGCAGAAGCGGAATTGCCGGGGCACAGGGTTATACCTATGCTCAGATGTAGCAGATCCTGCCAAACAGCTTTCCAAAGTAGTTGTGCCAGTTTCCACTGATACCAGCAATGTCTGAGCATTTCAGTTCTACATCCTCATCAACACTTGGTGTTGTCAGGTTTTTGTTTTGTTTTTGGCCTGCCCTGGCGGTTTTGACTTGCACAGCCCTGATGATTAATGAAGCTGAGTACCTTTTCATGTGCTTCCTGACCATTTGGATATCCTTGTTAGTTCGCCCAAATTTTGTCCACTTAAAAAAAAAAATGGTGGTCTCTCTTTTTCTTATTGATTTGTAGGTGTTCATCTGTATCCTGGATATGAGTGCTTTGTTGGTTACACCTATTCCAGACATCTCCCATGCTATGGCTTGCCTTTTTACTCTTTTATTGGCATCTTTTGAACAGAATTCTTAATTTTAATGAAGTCCTACATATCAGTCTTTTCTTTTGTAGTTAGTACAGTTCAGAAATCTTTGTCTATCCCTAGGTCATGAAGATGTTCTTCTATTTATTATTTTATAGAAGCTTTATTATTTTATCTTTCATATTTAGGTCTGTGATTCATCTGGAATTGATTTTTATGTGTGGGTGAAATAGGGGTTCACTTTGACGTTTCATTTTCCCCCATATGCATATACAGTCAATCCAGCAACATTAATAAAAAAAAATCATCCTTTATCCATTGCATTCAGTGGCACCTTTGTCAAATCAGGTCACCATGTATCTGTGGGTCTGTTTCTGGACTGCATGGTTTTGGATGAACCTGCAGCAGTAGATAACAGTATATGGTCTGAAGTGGATTAAGTCATATGAAACCTGAAGAAATTGGGGAGTGAGCAAATCAGTCTTTAAATGGAGTGTGTGAATGTGTGTGTGCACATATCCATATGTGTATTGTACAAGTATGTGTCTGTGTGAATGTATTATATCTGTGTATCTAAATATTTTCCTAGCATCTGGCCATCGGGGTTTTCTTCTGAGGGTCTATGCATATATGCATGTGAGCATGCATGCGCATCTCTGAATATCTTAGCAACCTGTGTGTATGCATGAGTTTGTATTTGATCTCCTATATTTGATACAGAAGTATCCATCTGTGTGCATCTCTGTGTAGCGATAGAGTTTTCTTCTTTGCCTGATTTAGTACCCAGGGCAAGAGCACAATTTATTCTGCCCAGAAAATAGGTAAATAAGAATGTCTCCTGTATACATTTATGTTGTAGAAATTAGGAAGTGGAATCACAGATGCTCAGACACTGAGCAGGCCCAGACCTTTCATGTTACACATGGCAAATCTGAAGCCATGAGAGAGGAAGTAATTTGCCTCACTTCACACAATGAGTTAGTGTCCGAGTGAAGTCAGAGTCCAGTCTCTGAACTTACAGGCTAGGCCTTTCTCTGGTCCCAAATTGCCTTCTGTTGTGGTCCAGGGGCCACAAGAAGTCATGGAATAGCATCATTTACAGAATGTCTGATCTTTGAACTAGAGACACCAGTAAGAACAGAAAATAGAAAAGCAGCTCTTGGGTCTTAGGCAGCTGGACTGAGACAACACATGTACATCAGGGATGACAAGGTATTTGCAGCTGGAGGCTGAGAGATGCTCCAAACTGCTAAGACAACACTCAGGGTGTTCTGGGTTCACATATCTCTTTTGTATGAGGTCTGGAGGCCACCACTGACTGGCTGGGTCACTTTTTTAAAAAAATTTTATTTACTTATTTATTTTTGGTTGTGTCCGGTCTTAGTTGCGGCACGCGGGATCTTTCATTGCGGCACACAGGCTTCTCTCTAGTTGTGGTACGCACAGGCTCTAGAGCACGCAGGCTCAGTAGTTGCAGCTCATGGGCTCTCTAGTTGTGGCACGCAGGCTCCAGAGCGCACGGGCTCTGTAGTTGCGGCACGCGGGCTCTCTTGTTGTGGTGCATGGGCTTAGTTGCCCCGCGGCATGTGGGATCTTAGTTCCCCAACCAGGGATCGAACCCGTGTCCCCTGCATTGGAAGGTGGATTCTTGACCATTGGACCACCAGGGAGGTCCCTGGCTGGGTCACTTTACAGTTACAGTTCACTGTAGTAAAGGATGATATGACCTTTGGGTTTTGCGTGTTGGGGGAACCTTGGGCAGACCAGATGCGGACTCAGCCTGAGGATGAAATGCCTGGGAAAACAGACCTTCAGGTTGAGGCAGCTCCATGATAAAAGTTGCAATGTGCAGAAGTACTTGAGACCTGAATAGGGCAGGGAAGGGAAGGAAGGGGAGGGCAGAGAGAAGGTTATCAGGCAGACAGTAGCTAGATCTTAAAGTGCCTGGATACAATGTAGGCATTTGGATTCTGCCTCTGGGGAGTTACTGAAGTATTTTAAGCAAGGGAGTAATAGGATCAGGTATGTGTTTAAAAAAAAAAAATCATTCTGGGTACAGTATGGAGAATGGAATGGAGGAGTAAGAACAGAGCAAAAAGACCAGTTAGAGTTGGTTCCTGTACACAGGTGAGATATGATGGTGGCTTGATAAGGACACAGGGTGGTGGTGATAGAAATGGAGAAAAGAGGGCTTCCCTGGTGGCGCAGTGGTTGAGAATCTGCCTGCCAATGCAGGGGACACGGGTTCGAGCCCTGGTCTGGGAAGATCCTACATGCCGCGGAGCAACTAGGCCCGTGAGCCCCAACTACTGAGCCTGCGCGTCTAGAGCCTGTGCTCCGCAACAAGAGAGGCCGCGATAGTGAGAGGCCCGCACACCGCGATGAAGAGTGGTCCCCGCTTGCCACAACTAGAGAAAGCCCTCGCACAGAAACGAAGACCCAACACAACCAAAAATAAATAAATAAATAAATAAATAAATAATTAAAAAAAAAAAAAAAAAAAGAAATGGAGAAAAGAGCTGGACTCCAAAGATATGTAGGACTTAGTGATAGGCTGTATGTGGAAGCATCCAGGTTTCTTGCTTGGCCAACAGGACGGATGGGGAGGACTGAAAGACAGAAGGTTTGTACAGAATAGGAATTCCATTTTAGACATGTTGAACCTGAACTGGGAGTTAGCTCATGACCACAGTTCTTTTCCACCCTATCCTTGCTTTCACAGGAATGCTCCAAAATGGGAAGAAATTCGATTCATCCAGAGACAGAAACAAACCTTTCAAGTTCAGAATTGGCAAACAGGAAGTCATCAAGGGTTTCGAAGAGGGCGCAGCCCAGGTAGGATGAGGATCCTTGTTCAGGGGGATTTGAGGAGCTGGGGGTCTGGGCTCGGCACTCTGCCCTCCACCCTCACCCTATCACAGACCACTACTGCTTTGACTCCACTGTCAGGGCATGGCGATGCCACCTAGTTTCAGTTCTGGCTTTGTGTCCCCACCCTTTTAGTTGCCAGCATGACTCCTTTCTGTCACTGCGGGCTCTCATCCCAAGCACATCTCCCCAGCTAGTTCTGAGCAAGCCTGTGAGCTACCAGCTGTTTGGGACTGAGGCAGCAGAAGAGTTGGGGTGGGGTAGGCCAAGGTGATTTTTATTTTAAACTTAAAAAAAAACGCCCAATTTCAGACTTGCAAAAACATTGCAGGTAAAGTACAGTTCCCATATACTCTTTACCCAGCTTCCCCAAATGTTAATGTTTTACATAACCATAGTACAGTGATGAAAACCAGGACATTAACATTGATACAATACTATTAACCAATCTATTCAAATTTTTGAGTTGGTTATTCAAAATTTTAAAATTGATTATTCAAATTTCACCAGTTATCCCACTAATGCCAGACAAGTTCTTGAGGACTGCTGTGATGAGCCCTGGTTCAAACTCTTCTTCTTTGCTCTATGAAGTCATGTGATGCTCCTTGCTGTGGCCTCTAATCTCTAAATCTCTCTAATGAACTGCTTCTATCACCTACTTGAGCATGTACACGTACATGTGCTCTTTATACACCTCTTTAGGCTTCTTTGGAAGAAGGAAAAATTATGAACAAATAGAAGTGTTGGGCCATACGCTAATTGAATAAGCAGCAGTGTTTGCTGGATGAATGAATTTGAGACTACTTTGTAGAAGTTATTTTCCCGCAGTCAAGTCTCTTGTTAGTCTGAGGCACAATCTGCATTTGTTACAACTCTTAGCATCACTTCAGTGTGCCACGTATAAAACTCATCTCAGATCTTCAGAGTTACCATGAGGATGGTTTGGGAAAATGCCATAGTTATCTTACTTTTTTCTTTTAAATCAAGCTGGGTCCTCTTTCTCCTCTCCCCATCTGCCCCCACCCCTGCTAGATGAGCTTGGGGCAGAGGGCGAAGCTGACCTGCACCCCCGACGTGGCGTATGGGGCCACGGGCCACCCCGGTGTCATCCCTCCCAATGCCACCCTCATCTTTGACGTGGAGCTGCTCAACTTAGAGTGAAGGCAGGAAGGAACTGAAGGTGGCTGGAGATGGCTGCTGCTCACCCTCCTAGCCTGCTCTGCCACTGGGACGGCTCCTCCTGCTTGGGGCTCTTGATCAGTGCGCTAACCTCACTGCCCCAACGCATTATCCATTCTCTCTGCCCAGGTTGCTCTGTATGTGTTCCGTCATTGTTCACGCGCATCTTTGCTTGAGGAAACTTCAGTTGCAGATTGAAATGTTTCAGGTTGTGCATTTTGCGTGATGCATGTAGTAGCCATTCCTGATCACAGAACAGATTTCTTGTTCGCACAATCTACACTGCCTTACCTTTACTTAAGCCAGACACACAAGGTGCTCAGACATGAAATGTACATGGTGTACACAGAGGGACTTGAGCCAGTTGCCTTTGCTGTCACTTTCTCTCTCGGAAATTCTGCTGACTTAAACGATGTCCTTTTTGGAAATGATATGAAAAATAAAGGCTCTGTGCTTGACAAATTCCTGTCCATCCTTATTGAAGGTAGAAAGTGCTTTAAGGACCACATAAGTCAGTTGCCCTTGGGAAAAGAGTGGAAAGGAGAAGTAGCCAGGAGAGTGATAATAAATACAGTACAGGTTTCCCCCACTATCTGAAAGTAGAGAGTAGAGCATTCCTATGAAGCCTTTTGTAAGCTGAAATGGTATAAAGGGAAGAAGCAATTACCTGAGGGCACATCTTGCTTACAGATGCATGAAATAAATCGAGATAAAAGCACAGATGCTCACAGACACAGTTCAAAGCTATGACAGCTTGATGCCGAGATGCTGAGTATAGTTCTCGGGGAAGGAGCTTGGTGGTGTCACTTTCACCGCTCAGGGTTCATACTGCCTCTATAATGGCTCTGAACGCTATTTTTGCTTTTCTCCTTTTTTCATAAAAGCAAAAATCCTTTCTGGATTTCTTTCGTGCAGCAAAAACAGGTACTCCTGTAGGTCTTTCCTAAAAGTGAATTACCGTGAAGTGAACTTTCGAAAAGCAGGGGATACCTGTAGCTCCGACGTACCTATTGTACTTGCTGGGCCTTGTTCTATTTTTAATTTTTTCTAATTTTAAAATAAAATTACCACCAATCCTCTAAGCAGCCCCACAAGGTAGGTTATGACTTGCCACTCACCTCACAGGCTCAGAATTCCCCTCTGAGTAACTAAAGGAATACATTGTGCTCAAAACCCACAGTTTAGCAATCAAATGTGGGATGTGAACACTTTAGGTGATCAATCATGAAATCTACATTTGGACTTAGAATAAGAGGGATGAGCTCCCTTCTTGGAAAAGATGGAAAAGTACATTTTGTGCACCTAAAGAAATGAGGGTGTGTTAGGCCTCAGAGCCACACAGTAACTCACATTAGGAAGTTACTTTTGAAAATAAATGTGTGCTTATTTTCATCTAGATTTGCTCTAACATTACAGTGGGGAATTACTTCTGAGAAGAATGTATGATTTTGAACTTGTTTCCACATATGCTTCTTATTTTCATCTACATTTACTGTAACTTACAGGACTTTCCAGTTAGGTTTTACAACCAGCCTGCTTATTGATATGCGTTAGTGTACGTCAGGGGAGCCTGTGGCAATGTAGCTAAGAGATTTTTCTTTTAGTTGGCATGGGTGAGAAAAGCTCTTGGCCATAGTCAGAGTTATTCGGTCAGCGATGTCTTGGAATTGTTTCAAGACTGAGGGAGGGGCAGGTAACAGGTACTGTTAGTTTCCTTCACAGACTCACTGATAACACGTCACACGATGATACATGTGATATGGGGACACAACATCTTGATTATTTTATGTATCCCTTTTGTCTCCAAGAAGTCCTGGCTGTATTCCCCTGCTGAGGACTGAGGAGTTAACGAAGATGCAGTGCTTTAAGATGCAGGAAATGAAATGAGAAAGGGACTGCTTTGCTTTTAATCACCAGTCCCTGTGCTCACCTCTGCAGTGGGACCAGACCAGTCAGAAGGTGCTGCACTCATTCCTTTCTGGGGGGTTCCCTTCAGAATGTCTTGGTTCCTAGCTTTCCTCAATGATACAAATGTCTATATTTCTCAGAACTCAGCCTGTATAAAAGACAGTCACGTTTCCTGCTGTGACACCAATAGGATAACTAAAAATAGCACCAAGGACCACTTCAGGTGCCCATTATGGAGTCACATAAAAGATCTCAGTCTAGAGTATTTACAGCCAACGTGGTAATAGGAGACACTAAGAAGAGGTGGGGGGAAAAGCAAATACCTACTGGCTAGCACCTGGAGAGGATATGATGCTAGGCTTCACAGGCCCTGCTTTACTGACACTCTTAAAACTGCGCCTTCAACGCCTGGTGCAGAGGACTGACTGTAACTATGTCCTCAGCATTTTACTACACACAGACGTGGCACAAAGCAGAGGCTCAGTATTTGTCCACTGAATTAAAGTTCTTGTAACATAACTGGAACAGGCTAAAAAATTTCCAAACAATTAGAGGGCATTTTTTTAAACTCTTAACTTCAGGTCATGAAATTCAACTAACAGATATATTAATCAAAATGATAGACCAGCCGTAACTGTCAGTAGAAGGAATTTCCCCTTTTATTAATTTAAAACAACTTATACTAGGGGCAAGTCAGTCTGCCATTTAGACAAATCACACTATAAGTCTAATTTGTCGTCCCCTTACAAAAGTCTTTTAGAAAATTCTTTTTACATTTGTAAATACCTAAAAGCACACTGTGCATTACAAAACTTAGTAAGAAACTCATAAAAACATTCACAAGAAAATGACAGCTGTGGCTCCTTTGTCAGCTGCCTGCCCTTATAGAAATGACTCTTTCTACTCTTTAACAGTGCTTTCAAAAAGCACTCAGACATAATTAATAAAGAAGACATTTCTTCATTTTCAATGGTAGGCTTTGAGAAGACAGTACAAAAAGTATAAAATAGCCCATTTTCTTACAGTAATGTTAGATTTGAAAGCTAAATGCATTTAAAAGTAGAATAGGCTTTTGTCCATTTAAATGATTCAGTGCTTGTACCCTTCAAATTGATTTTGGGTTATAGTTATATACAAAACAATTAGTCCATGTTTTTCCATTTGGCCCATGCCTAAACTATAAAAAGAAAATTATAGCTATCTCCTCCAAGCTGCTGAGCTATGATGAATGTGGTAATAACCATACTATTTCCACGCCATGGGAGTCTGTGATTATAAGAATAAACATTAAGTATTTTATTTATGGCAAAGATATACTGTGAGCTAAGGTCCAAAATACACACAGACACTTACTAACTAAAGGGAAAAGTACATAAATACATCTTAGACGTGTAACAACAAATACCACCACCCAAGCAGCTTGCTCTCACATTTCTAACCACGTGCTGTCATCTGAACGACCATTTCTAGAATAAACCTGTAAGGACAAGGGCACCCATATTGACAAAGGTATGTCGTTAACTGTAAAGCAAGTATTCAAGTGTACTCATGTGGCTAATAACTAGCTGATGTAAAAAAGCAGCTTTTGGACTTCCCCGGCAGTCCACTGGTTAAGACTCGGTGCTTCCAATGCAAGGGGCTCGGGTTCGATCTCTGGTCGGGGAACTAAGATCCCACATGAGGTGCGGCCAAAAAAGTATTTAAAAAAAAAAAAAAGTAAAAAGCAGCTTTTTATGTAAGCATTTTATTCATTCACTCAACATGATACGCTTTGGATCTGCAAAGTGGAGATACCTACACCTTCACTAAGTTGTTATGGAGATTTCATTGTTAATAGACATTCAATAAATGACAGTACTCTTAACAAGTTCCTTTGATGGCTAAGCACTGTACTGGTCACTGGAGGCATTAAGAATATCAAAAGGTCCCCATCCTCAAGAAACTCAGTCTCTAGGACCACCTACCACTGAACAATTCTTGATATGGTTCAACTGCTGTTTTATTATTTTTTTTTCTGGTATAATACAGGAGGAGAAATTTTAAGATAAAACACCGACATGTTTTACAAAAAGCTACAAGTTTATTAACATAATATATTCTAAAATATATCAAAGTTTCAAGCAGGTCTTTTTGAATCTCAAATAAGAAATCACAACATTCACTATTAATTGAAAAAAAAAGGGTAGTGGTGGTCATTCATGGGTTTTAAACAGTCCAAAATGAAAATGCAGAAAACGTTTACTTTGGTGGATCTGTGTTGATGCCATATTTCTCCTTGAGAAGCTTCAACTGTTCTTCCTTCTTCTTTGTGTCCATCTTCTGAAATGCCTGAAAATGTGGTAAGCACCAAAGTTAACAGTTACCAATCTACAGTCAAATGAATTTCACCAATAGCAGTAGCTAGAAAAGAACTCAGGGTACACATCTCCCGTAGTGGTGGTACAGCTCTCTACTAACTCTTACATGGGTTCCCCACGTGATGAGAACCGTGGCCATACTTACCCTGTTGGCATTATAGTACAAAACCACGAGGTATCTGTTGCAAACATTGAATCCTGACAGGTGATCACACGCGTTCTTGGCATCAAAGATGTCTTCATAGACCACATAAGCTGTTCCTCTAGTTTCAGGTGTGTTCCCCCTACCAAGTTGAATCGGACTTAATTAAAATACACATTTACCTGAAAACCACTAGAAGAAACAGATACTATGGACAGGTATGCTGGATGAGCCTATAATTTCTCAAAATATGTAATTTTTGTTTTTATTTTAAGTAAAATAACTCAGGTTAAACTTACTGTTATATCAAGAATACTAATATGGCTATAAAGCAATAGCAGCAAAGAACTAGCTTGAAACTTTCACAGTTTTCATGTTCACTGCTCTAGTCTTTCCTACTTCTCATACTAAGAATCAATTTTCAGTTTTACACTGGAAAGTATGCTACCTTAGGAGTGATAGCTGTGATTAGTCAGCAATGTCTAGAATGGGGTTTTTCTTACTATGCATTTATGCAACAGAACCAATACTTTAGTTATTTACCACACTAGTCCCTTGTTTCTAAAGATTTTGATTTTCTCCCTCACTCTAATTTTAGTTCCAGTCCTTAAAAATAAGACGACCTCGGGATCTCCCTGGCGGTCCAGTGGTTAAGACTCCAAGCTTCCACTGCAGAGGGCACGGGTTCGATCCCTAGTCAGGGAACTAAGACACATACCACACAGCGTGGCCAAAAAAACCCCCCAAAAAACAAAAAAAACCACAAAACAATCTCCATCAATGTAGGGAACAAAAGTTTCTGGGTAATATTTTACTAAAGTTTACCAAATCCATAAAAATAAAACCATTTTGTGTCTGTAGAAGGAGGTGGGGTTGGAAGGAAGCCCCTACCAGGAGGATAGCAAAATTATAAATGATACACAGGAAAAAAAAAAAAGATACACAGGAAAACAGCAACCACCATTCTTTATGGCCAGGAAAGGATGTCCTCCCCAATGTAAAGAGCCAATGTAGTTTCTTCCACTTTTCTTAGAAGATTCATTGCTTGCTTGCTTGTGTATTTACTTATTTATTTGGCTGCACCACGTGGCATGCGGGATCTTAGTTCCCCAACCAGGAACTGAACCTGTGCCCCCTGCAGTGGAAGCTTGGAGTCCTAATCACTGGACCACCAGGGAATTCCCCCAAGATTCATTGCCCTTTTAAAACAAGAGTCAACTCCCAACTTTCACACATTCATTTTTAATAATATCTGCACTTTTATGCATTACACAGCCCTGTGTAGCTGGAGAAAAGGGCTGGGTTTCTGGAGGGATTGGGTTTGAAGTGTGCTTGTTGGTGGGGTTACCTGTGAGCCAGAGCAGAATGCTGGAAGGTGGCTGGAAGTGGAAAGCGGAAGCTGGATCTCACTCATGGATATGGGGCTGCTTCTTGTGTAGGTGTTCCTTGCCACCTCCTCTCCTCACCTCACCAGCTTCCGTTAGGGGGGGGAGCTAGGGAAGTGTGAGGAGCAACAAACTGCAGGTGGCAGATGGCCATGTGCTTGTGAGTGGGGACAGCTGGCAGAGGTCCCATTCAGCTTATGCTCCGGTAAGCTAAAGATGGATCCCCTTTCCTCCATCTGTGTTCTATCCACCCAATGCAACTGCAGAATAAGGTTTATTAACTGCCACAGTCCCTGCAGAGGGTCAAGGAAAGGCAGTGGGCCCCACGGGAAGGGGAGGCACCTGCCTAGATTTGCTCTAGGACGAGACTACAGTCTTGGGCCCTAGTCAGAGCTTGTGCTTCCTGTAAAAGGGGATGGGATAGGTATAGGGCGCCGGGGTGGCTGGAGGGTGCCAGTGTCATCAAACACTCTCACTTTGTCAGGTTACATGGGCCTGATGAAAAATTTTATAATATTCTTTACTCTCTGCAAATAATCTAACAACTCTTGGATTTTTGACTTTTAACCATTTTCTAGAATGCTTTAGGTATGAAAATTGCGACTACCCAAAGGAAAAAAACACTGTCCCAAAGATTTTCCCAAAACGTCTACCTAATTTTTCCTTCAGAATAAAACCATAAAAAACTCAACAATTTAAGTTCTTTAAGGGCAAACATGACCTTATATTTTATTTTACTCCCACAGTGCTATGCATTCAGCAAGTGCTAATAAGCATTTGAAGGGTGGAGATCTACTTTCTCCTATCAGTTCTCTCACACATCTTTTCTCCGGGAAGCTAACAAAACAAAACAAAACAAAACAAAACAAAAGCATCTCTCTTCCTTCCTCTTACATCATCTTAGGAAGCAGAATAGGGAGAGGCGCTAATTCCATTTTAAAGACTCTCCATCTCAATTTAAAAAAGCAGTACTGATGAACCTAGTGGCAGGGTAGGAATAAAGATGCAGACATAGAGAACAGACTTGAGGGCACGGGGACGGGATGGGGGGGGGACTGGGATGAAGTGAGAGAGTAGCATTGACATATATACACTACCAAATGTAAAATGGATGGCTAGTGGGAAGCTGCTGCATAGCACGGGGAGATCAGCTGGGTGCTCTGTGATGACCTAGAGGGATGGGATAGGGAAGGTGGAAGGGAGGCTCAAGAGGGAGGGGATATGGGGATATATGTATACATATAGCTGATTCACTTTATTGTACAGCAGAAACTAGCACAACATTGTAAAGCATTTATACTGCAATGAAGATGTTAAAAAAAAAAAAAAAGACTCTCCATCTCAAGCGCCCCAGCCCCTAATTATCAACCTAATATCTTGACCTCCACATTGTAATTTTAATTAAAAACATGTACTTGCTACCTACTATATGTTAAGCACTGAGTCAACATTATTTTCTTGATTGGTGGTAAAAGTTTAAAGTGAAAATAAGAAAACCTAATCGTGTAACTTAACCTCTCTGAGCTTCAGCTGCTTCATGTGTCAAATAGTGACATCAGGCTCCATCACCTGTCCTACCTTACTCATGGCTTTAATAATCAAAAGGTGTAACAAGTATGAAAGGGCTTTAAAAAGTTCAAAGCACCGAGAGTCTGCTACATGCCAGGTAAGGTGACCAATTATGCTACATGTGAGGAAAAAGCTGGGCAACTTGTCTAGGGTCACATGGCTAGTAAAAAGGCCTGCAGCAGAATCTTGTCTCCTGAGCCCCAAGTCAGGGATTCTTCTGTACACTATTCTTGTATGTCTAGAACAGGAGTTCTCAACCTAGAGTCCATGTACCCACTGAAATCACTTGCAAAATGTTGTGTGTATTCTGTAGAAAGGGTCAAAAGCTTTTATCAAATATGCAAAGAGGGTTCCTAAAAAGGACAGCTGCTCTGTAACACTTCATTTTCATCCCTGTTTGAGTACCAATGATGATACATTTCTAGCTCTTGGTTTACTTTCTGGAGGGACAGTGATCATTGTAAAGGAGAGTCCTCAAGATCTCAGAGTTCTAAAAGCCACGGAGGAACTCTCAAGTCATAAAAGAAAATGTATTAAGAAAGGGATATCCCAATTAAAAATAAAAAGCTTAGAAATCCTCTTAGATGGACTCAGGTAAATGGCTTATGTATACTAGTTAAAATGACAGCAGCTGTGGTACTGTGTAGAGATTCAATTTAGAATCAGAAGATTTTATCACTAAATAGCTGTGTGAAGCTAGAAAGGTACTTTACTCTCTAAGCCTTAGTAGTCTCACCTGTGAAATAGACACACTCTCACCTCCACACAGGGCTGTAGTGTTGGTGATGCAAACAAAAGCACCTATTACGACAACTGGCATATAGCAGATGTTAAACATCGTTTGAAGGTATGAACCCCAATCTTTAGATTAAATTAAAACACGGATTTATGTTATAATTATTTTGCCCTATACTTTTAAATCTTCAATAGAAAGCTATAGTTGAAAAAAAAAGCATTTTTCTCAGTTACTTTTATATCCCTTTGCACAGCTTATTCAGAAATTCTGGAATCAGTAAAGGAGATGGTGAAGAGTGTTGAGAGAGCTAGAGTTAATGCATATAAAAACCACAGTAGAGTACTTCTTAACAAATAGTAGGTATGTAATAAATGTTGGTTCTTTCTCTTCCCATCCATTCCCCTCAAACCACTCATTACTACTTCATGCTCTCTATAATTTCACAACTACCATTCTTGGCTCTCACTGAGCTGGATCATGAGGGTCTCTGTAGGTCCTTTTGCCTTGGTCTCTAGGCTCTTGGTTAGGCCCTCTGTCAGCTATAATTCTGAGATTATAAATTACGCAATCATTTTCTTTTCTTTTTTTTTTCAATCATTTTCTTTTAAACGACATTTCAAAAGTCTCAGTAAGACTCACACTCTGATTTGACGAATAGGTCCATATTTCCCAAATATATCATACATTTCTTCAGCCGTGATTTTGTAGGGCAAATTTCTTATATACAAAATTCGATTTACTTCAGGTGGAAGTCGAATCTAAAATGAAAAATAATGTGTTGTTATTATAATCAGAGGCAGGAGTGCTATCATTTAAAAAAAAATTCTCATAATAAATTCTAATAAAGATGATGCATAATTTTTATAAGCCAAGAATAAGAATTATAATCTGATATTACTGAAAATGGCATGCTCTTTGGAAAAGCAACTGGGCATTGGTTTTAGGGAGGACTATTAGTAGGAACTAATAAGGGGCTACTACAAAACCCCGGTTTTCAGTCACTACAGGTAAACAAAGATCTCCAACCTCATTTAAAAGTCCTCAGTGCCACAGACATGTGTGGGAAAGAACAAGGGAACTGTTCCTGTCTGCTGGATAATAAAACTCCCACTGATGACCATTCTCTGGTCTTCTCAGGAATTTGTTCTATCAATGATCTCTTTCTTTTGAATTTACAGCCTTTCCCTCACCATTGGCTTCTTTTATTACTCATGTGAGCAGCTGCTTATGTACTCCCAACTGTTAACACAAAACACTTATTTGGATCCCTCTTCATTCACTCAAATATTTAATGAGTGCCTTCGTTATATATACACCAGGCAAGGTATTAGGATTACAGAGTGAAGGAAAAAAGACAAGTTTTCTGCCTTTCCTGAATTTATCAGCCCTCTGTTTGCTATCCTATCTTGCTCCTTTTTTTTCTTTTCTCTCAGTCAAGCATCTGAAAAGAGGCAGGTTATACTCACTGCTTCATATTCTTTACTTCATAACACTCATCAACCTACCACAATCTAGCTCCTACTCCAGCACGCTGATGAAAAATGCTTTTATGCACTAAGACCTTTCACTTGCAGTGTTCTTTGTTTTTGCATTAAAAAAATTTTTTTTGGAGTATAGTATTCAATTCTCATCAACTTAATTTCTCTGAGGCTTCTGACATTGTTGACTATTATGTTTTTGACTGTTCTTGACACTCTATTTCCTTGGATTCCTCCTAACTCTCTGGCTAGTTGTTCTCAGTCTTCTTTGTCATTAAGATAGGCTCTTCCACAGAGTTTCACCTTTAGACTTCTTTTCTTGACTCTCTGTATACTCCCCTTAACTCTACATTCTCTTAACCACACACGTTTTCCACACTGAGTTGATGACTATCAAATATGTATCTCCCGTCCAGATTTCACTCCTGTGCTTCTTATTAACATACTTAATTACATACTAGACATTAATTTGCTCAATAACTATTAAACTGACAACTACTTCAGGCATTAACCTAAGTGTTGTATAAATGGAAGAATAAGATACTTATTCCCTGCCCTCAAACTAGTGGTGGTGACAAATGGTAAACAAATAAGTACAATAAAGTTTTAGACTTTAAGATTTAAGGTTAAGTTCAAATAGATGATAAACACTGTCAGACAATCACAATATACTTCTCTAGTAAATCTGCTTTCTCACTCTGCAAGAGACTATATCACATTTTCCCTTCTTTCCTCAAACCTTACCATCACCACTCCCTCTAACATCCGAGCTGAGCTGTATCCTCTCTTCCCTGATCATCCCAGGTGATAACCTTGGCTCTTGCTTATTGGAGAAAATAGATATGACCAAATGGTAAGTACCTTATATTCAATATACATTCATCCATATCCAGCCACTTTCCCTCTCAGTGCTATGCCAACCCCTCACCTACCCCAAACTACTCCTGAACTTAACTCACCTTTCTCCTACATCATCAGTTTCTCCCGCTCTACTGGATCATTCTCATTGGCATACAAATACACCTTATATCACACATCCTAAAAAAAGTTAACTATCATCCAATTTCTCTTCTCCCTATTTACGAGAAAATTTGTGGAAAGAGCTGTCTCCATTTTCTCAACTTCTACCTTCTTTTCATCCCACCGCATCCCACATTTCATCCACTGAAATGATTATCATCAAAGTTACCAAAAATCTTCATCTCACTATATTTAACTGTCTTCACCTTACTGTACCTCTCAGCATCTTAAGAGCTGACTACTCTCTTTCTCCTAAGACAATTTTTCTTAGGTTTCCATAACACCCCGACTCCCTAATATTACAATGTAAGCAGCAGGCCTTTCTGTTTTATTCTAGGTATCTCCGATACCTAGACTAGTGTCTGGCACATAGTAAGTGTTCAATAAATATGACTAATTTATTGTATCCTATCTCTCAAGTCTGGTATATACTAGGTGCTCAAAATTATCACTGAAAACATTAATGAAGGATCCAAAAAGCTCCACGATCTGAGGAGACTTCCAGGTTCCAGCTGCCTGTTAAGCATAAGTTATTTATTGCGGACTCATCTGTGCTACCGACTTTTAGACCGAGGAGAAGATCCTGACGCCAGGTCCTAGGTGCAGGTGAAGCAACACAGGCTGTTAACACTATCACTGACACTAGGATAACAGACTTAAAGGAACTCTCAAAAGGGGTAGGGGCGGAAGTGTGGCTCAAGGAGCACATCCCTAAGGACCGGTCCAGGATGGAATCCCCCCCTGACATGTCAGTAACTTCTGGGCTTCCCCGCCTAGGGGACGGAGGAGGGCCAAGAATGCTCTGATTACGCCGCTGAGAAAGCCCAGCAGCGAAGTGCTCCCCCTCCTCGGCAGAAGTCCCAGACACTCACGTTCGCTCTCTTGGCCGCTTGCATCGCCATCTTGGCAGGCTGATGAGGTTACCGCAGCAAACACTTGAATTCCTCCGCACTCCTCCGGAGCTCGCTCAGCTTCGAGTGCAACAAGCCGTCAGACGCAAGACAACAACGTCCAGACCCCGCCGGAAGCTGTTCTAACACACCGGAATACCACCGTCTCACGCCGAAACGTGCTGACGTAGTCTCCCCTTAGGAAAAGACTCCGGGGCAAAACGGGGCTGAGAGACTTAAGAGGCCGGAAGCTTGAAAGGCGGGGCCTGGGCTTAAGAAGGGGCGGTGTTCCGGTCGGGGCGGCCCAGAGCAGCGGAAGCTGGCAGAAGGGGGTGGGGCCTGAGGAGAGCTGTGAGAGATGGGTCTGCGCCTGGTTGAGTTGCCGGAGAGGGCGGGGACTAGAGTGGGGTCCGGGCCTGCGGGGCGCGCGTTGCTGTGCAGGGGACGCGTGGGTGTGCCTGGGCCCCTGACAGTGCACGAAGCCGAGCCTGCAGGGTTCTGCCTGGTTGGGTCGTGGCCGACGCTGTACTCCGTACCCAGAACCCCTTGCGCTGGCGCAGCCCCCGAAGTTCAGCATCACCTGACCGGGCCTCTTCTGTAATCCCCTCGGCGATGCCCGTCCCGACTCCCACCTCACCCCCACCCTGACGGCCCCAGTCCACGCGCCACTCTTCAAGTCCACTCTTTATTTCCTTAGACCGGCTTTACACTGATCATTTGAGGCTGGGAGAGGAATGGGGATTACAGGCGAGCCTGGTGTAGCACCCGGTCGCCTGAGTACTGTGAATTTTCTCCAAGTTTGCTCTTGGAAGACCTGAGGTAGCCTTGTCCTGTACTGCCCCTCCTCCTTCAGTGGGGCAGCTCCAGGACGATTTTGCCCACATTCTTGTTGGTCTCCATGTACGCATGGGCTTCTTGGATTTCAGTTATGGGGTAGACTCTGTCCAGAACCGGCAGTAAACGTTGAGGGTTCCCCGTGGAGAAGTGAGGCAGAATTTGCTCTGTGAAAGCCTTCACCAGCATCTGCTTGTACTAAGATAAGGAAAAGGAGACCATCAGCCTGGACAGAGGCCTTACCTTGCCACTCCCCACCCTGCTTAGTCTTTCTGCTTTCTCTGAAACTTGTACACATCTGAAAAGTCACACAAGGGTATGTAATCCCTTCACTACCAGCATGTATGTGCATGTCCCTAGATTTGCAAGCTCTGTTCTGTCCCAGATAAAGACCAAAGCTTGGAGAAAATGTTAGTGTCACTGAAAGCTGAAGGGCTGTTTTTAAATAAAGACTTCCAAGCAGGAGGCAGCCACAGACAGGACTTAATATAGGCTCAATTCAAAAGGGATGCTTAACCTCTGCTATCCCCCAGCAGGTGTGAAACCCTGTTACGAAACTCCCAAAGCTGGCACCTGCTGGAATGCCACACAGAAAAGATTTCATGAATGTATAATCTGTTAAAGGTAGAAGCTTACTAACCTTACTTACCTAAGAGGCTTTCTTAGCACACTGAGAACACTTCTGCCTTTGAAAACAAAGTCTTGGAACTATTAGTAGTATTTCCTAATATGGTCAATGCTTTGTTCATTGTTATAAAGTTTACATAATACATTACCCTCTTTCCAAGATGTTGAGGCCTTTATCAACCAATTTTAATTAGTTCTGTGAAATTAGGTTACCTATTTATCCACAGAGGGGCAGGTTTCTATTAATACATAGGCTCTCTAACTTAATATATGATCTTACTTTCTCAGGATTATGTGAATGAATCACACTTTAATGGATCATAGTTAAATCACGTTTTCTTTTCACCCATCACTCACCTTTTTGTCCCTAGATCTTAGCAGACTGGTGATCAGACTTCCTCTTTTAAAAAGCAGCTTTGAAAACAGAGGCCCACTGATGTCAGCACCTCCCATCAGACCATAGAGAACCCAGCGACCATCAAGAGCCAGGCAGTTGACATTTTTCTCCCAGTAGGAGCCGCCTATGCAGTCTAGAATAAGGTTGACTCCAGCGCCTTTCACATGAAACACAGATATGTGATGCTAGTCAGACACAGAAAGCTTGGTGTAAAGTAAGATTACATGGTATATTTGTGGAAATATGGGTATAAATAAATACAAGTGCAAGCAGTAAATCTATAGGTTGGAACTCAAAACATTGCTTATAGAAACATGGTTGTAAATGGAGTTTAGTTGGCTGAACTCTATTATACATGTGTGATATAGTTCATATTTTATGATCCCTGCCACAGCAGGAGGGAAATGGGGCAGCACCACGATCTGGTATTTCCCCTGACCTCCACGTAAGTAGAGAACCCACTGGCACCCAGGGGAACAGGGGAGATCCACCCCAGGCTACAGGACAGGCTAGTCCATATCTAAGTTATCAAGTGTCTGAGCTGGGCTGCCTGAATCATGGCTTTGCTAGCTTTGTTTTCATCTCTCCTTTTTGACTCATGTGGAACAGTGGAAGGGTATGAGCCAAATATATGCAGATTCAGTTTCAGAATATAGAGGCATACACATCTACTCACCCATTTAGGGAGCTACCTACCCAAGCCTACTCTGATCAGCTCCAAACTGGTTTCTGCTCCTGTTAATTCACTGCAGAGTGGCTGGTTGGGAAAAAGAGGTCCTGAATAATTCCAGGCCAACTCTGTGTGATTATCCACTTTCTAAAAAGTGTATGAATCATATCACAAGAATGCACAGGAAAATCATCTTAGTCCTAAATACTGCCTGCCTGTCTCCAATGGTCAAACACCAGAGTACTAGAATTTGGCCTGGGCAGTTTTTGTGCTTTTAGCAGAGGGAAGACAGATCCAGAGGCAACTCTGAGGCTGGTGAGGATTTTATTTAATCATCTCTGAAACTCCCGCTGAATTGCAGAAGCTTTATTTACCTTTGCTGAATTTCAGTGTTGCTTCAGAAAAATCCTCTTCTTTGTAATTGAATCCAGCAGCTGCTCCGAGCTTTTCTGCCATTTGAAGCTTGTGCTGGGAGCCAGCTGTGACCAGAGGAATAGCTCCAGCCATCCGGGTAAGTTGGATGGCAGCTGTGCCCACACCACTTGCTCCTGCATGGATTAGCACAGAGTCTCCAGCCTGAACATTTCCTGCGACACAAAGTACAGGAACCATTTTCTTTACTTTGCAACTGCTACGCATTCTCCACATAGGCTTATTCTACCATGATCACCTGGCCCTGGGACCACCAAATGTCAAATCTCTGGCTGTTTTGAGAGAACATATTGACTTTTTGTCTTACTGCCTCTGGTCAGAGTGGGAAACAACTTTTGGAAACAGTTATTAGCAGCCACATCCATAATCTCTGTTTTACCTATGAAATAATACCAAAACATATCTCTGACCTATATCTGAGTGAGTAAGAATAACCACCATTCCCGCTGTCACTACCTGAAGCCAGCCCCTCTTCAGTCTGAAACTGGCCTCCAGCTGGTCTCACAAATCCAGGCACCGCACACAGCCACCAGGCTCCTCCTGAAATGGAGCTTTCATTATGTCACTTTCTCCTCAAAATGTCAAGTGGCTCTTGATTGGCTTTCGTGTCAAGTCCAGATAGCCTGCCATTCAAGGCCACCACAATCTAGTCCCAGTCTCATCTTTCATAAATTACAATTGTCATCCTTCACTTCTGAGTGAAGCAGCTGATCTCACCTTGACCAGGCCACCTTGGTATGCCATCTGTCCATCACAGCTCTACCACCCTTCAAGGCTTTCTGTTCCAGAAAGCCTTCTCTGACCACCTTTGCCCACACCAACTTTTCCCATCTTGAGCTTCTATTGTAGTTAGAGACAGGGCCACCCTTCCAAACACTGGGGTTGTCTTGCCAGTTACACTGAGTTCCCCAAAGCCAGGGACCCTCATGTAAGCTCTTTGCTGGCCTCAGTGGGATTGGGGAGGAATTAAAGAGTTGATTGAATGGCTCCTTCTCCTGTGCTAGTGCTCCCAGAGAGAAGCTTAGCATGACTGAGAAGCTGGGACTATTGCTGGGCTTACAGTGTGAAGATGTGCACAGGCTTTTCATCCAGCGCTTTCCAGGTTTTCTATGTGCTAACCATGATTTTCAGCCTCAATATTGCTGCACAGTATGAGGACCTGATACTACTGATGGTAGAGTAGGCTGAGGTGCTGGGGTTGGGTGTGGCTCAGTGGCCAGATCAAAGCTGCCCTGCAGGACTGTTGGGTTTTGAGGTGGCTGAGTCATGAAGAAATTGAACCATGCTGTATGGAGTGAGCATGAGGTAGGGTGGGGTGGTCCTTACCCAAGAGATGTAACAGTTGGAAGGCGGTGAGCCAGGCCTCTGGGATGGCTGCAGCCTGGGGCATGGTCAGTCCTTCCGGGATGGGCATGAGGAGCCCTTCAGGGACAGTGACATACTGAGCCTGGCCCCCGCTAGGCAGCAGAACCATGGCTGGGTCCCCAATCTTCCAGTGTCCCTGGCAGCCAGGCCCCTGCTCTGCCACGTGTCCAGATGCCTCGAGTCCCAAAATGTTGCTGGCTCCTGGGGGTGGGGCATACTGGCCTTGTCTCTGCAGAGAAAGGGTGCACTAAGTAGTAAACATGATCAGAAGTCTGTGTGTCACCATCCCTGGCCCTCTTCCCATAGCCCCTTTTTTATTTCAAGACAAAGTTCAGGGTAAAGTTAGGTTTTTTAATTCAAGAAAAAAGAGAAGAGAGGTGATTTGTTTCATGCAAATAAGAGACTGTAGTTCCCATAATCAGTGGATGTCTAACTGGTAGAATCCTTCGCTATTTCTCTCATCTAAACCCCTTGTTTTACAAATGAAGAAACTGAGACCTGGGCAGGGAAATGACTCGTCCAAGGTGGCAAAGCAAATTAATAGCAAGACTGGGAATAAAACCGTGGACTCCTTTTCTTTTTATTTAATTTAATTAATTAATTTTTTTATACAGCAGATTCTTATTAGTTATCTATTTTATACATATTAGTGTATATATGTCAACCCCAATCTCCCAATTCATCCCACCACCACCCCTGAGCCCCCCCCGCCCCCCCCCCCTCCGCTTTCCCCCCTTGGTATCCATACGTTTGTTCTCTACATCTGTGTCTCTATTTCTGCCTTGCAAACCAAACTGTGGACTCCTTAATGATAGTTCTCATATATCAAGTGCCAGGCTCTGTACTTGCTCAACACAATCCTCAGAAGCCTCCAACCAGACGCTTGAGACCAGAGGGACTGAACTAGGAGTGTGTATCCAAACCATGTGAGGAGCTTTTTCAAAGTACACATGCCTGGGTCCTGGTCCTATTTATTTTGAATAAGTGCCCCCTGTGATTCTGGTGTACATTTCTTAATTCAAAAAATGCACCTGGCCTAGTTTAGTGCTTCAAAAAGAAGTCAGAAGAAAATTCTTAGAGTACTGCCCCCTGCCAGCTCTGGGACCCTCAGAGTGGAAAGAATACAGACTTTGGAGCCTTAAGACAAAGACCTCAATTTGAATCACAGTTCCCCTGGTTACTAGTGTGTGGCCTTGGGGGGACTTCCCTGGTGGCGCAGTGGTTAAGAATCTGCCTGCCATTGCAGGGGACACGGGTTCGATCCCTGGCCCAAGAAGATCCCACAGGCCACAGTGCAACTAAGCCCGTGCGCCACAACTACTGAGCCTTCTCTCTAAAGCCTGCGAACTACTGAAGCCCGTGTGCCTAGAGCCTGTGCTCCACAATAAGAGAAGCCACCGCAACGAGAAGCCCGCGCAACGAAGAGTAGCCCCCACTGGCCGCAACTAGAGAAAACCTGAGCGCAGCAACGAAGACCCAACGCAGCCAAAAATAAATAAACTAGTGTGTGGCCTTGGGCTCATTGCTGAACCTCTCTGACCCTCAGTTTCTTTATCTGTCGAATACAAATGGTGAACAGGGCTGCCTGAGGAGTAAAGGAGATAGAGCAAGGTCTAACGTGCGCACACACCCTCAACAAATGGTAGTTCCAGTCTCCTTATCTGGAAACCTGAGCAGACGACGGTTTGATGCAGGGTGGACTCTGCTGTGCACATACCCTTGTATTTTGTGTAAACAACGGAGGCTAAGTGGTTCCAGTTTCAGAACCCCCAGCACTGCACATCATGATGAGCATTAATGGTAGTGCCCTAGGTCTTTCCTTCATCTGGTGAATGTTTATTGAAGAACTTGGAGTCCCGCCCAGTCCCAGCTGCTGCCAGACCCCTGGGTACCTGGAGTAAGTCCGCCCGGTTCAGGGCGCTGGCTGCCACCTTCAGGAGGACTTCACCCTCTCCTGGGCTTGGCTTGGCCACTTCCTTCAAGTAAAGGTTTTCTGGTCCTCCCGGCTTCTCAAAGTGCACAGCTAACATGTTCTCTGAGGACACAGGGTAGACCGAGGTTCTTTGAGGGACGCAGCGACCCCTGCCGGCCAGCGGCCTCCCTCAGTCCGTCCGGCTCCGGCCCCCGCCCCCTGAGCTCCTTCCCGCGGGGACCCTGCAGCCTCCGGACCGACCCCACGCGGAGGACACAGACTGGGACGAGGTGCAGAGAGAATGGCCGTGCGGGTTGGCTGCGGCGGAGCAGGAAGACACTGAAGAGCGTCAGGCAAGTTTCACTCCCCCGCCCGGGTCACTGGAGCCCGTGAAAGTTACTTACTTGCTCCGGGTGGGCCCCTTTGCTGCTCCGGGTGACGCGGCGCGGTCCTGCGCCCCCTGCGAGTCCTCGGAGCAGAATCCTGGAGCAGTGGCGCTGCCTCGGCCACCACCACAATGGACAGCTAGACTCTGGGTAGTGCAAGCGGTGGGGCTGACCCTCCCCTTCTTCCTTCTCCTCCTTGCCCTTTAAAATGCAAAGCTAGTGGCGGCAAATCAGATTTTCTTTAACTTTGAGCCTCTGGAATCTAGTCTTTCTCTTGGTTTGGCGTGAAATGCTGTTCCAGCCCTCACTTTGAGAAAACTTTCCTCTCTAGGCAACAAGACGCGAACTCTTGGCAGTCGATCGGCCCATTTCCCAGTCAGACCAGGCTTTTAGCCCATTGGCGCTTTAAGTCTGGCTTCCTGCCCTTCTTGTGGGCAGGCGTCCCGAGTAGGGTGGGCAAACAGGGTGCTGCTCAGAAAAAAGAGGAGCATTAGGGACAAAGGGAAGGTAAAACAGTCCCGGGATTCTTGTCACTTCTGCGGTTCTTCCAGTCTTTCCTGGGGATGAGGGAGCGGCCTCTGGAAGACGCTGCCCAGTGAGGCAATTTAGCCTGGTTAAAAGCTGTATAAATAGGCTACATCAGGGTTTCTCAACCTTGCCGCAATTGACATTTTGGACTAAATTTTTTTATTGTGAAAGACTGTCCTGTGCAGCTTGGGATGTTTAGCAGCATCCCTGGTCTCCACCCACTAGATCAACAACACCCCTATCTAGTTGTGACAATAAAAAAATGTATCGGGCTTCCCTGGTGGCACAGTGGTTAAGAATCCGCCTGCCAATTCAGGGGACACGGGTTCAAGCCCTGGTCCGGGAAGATCCCACATGCCGCGGAGCAACTAAGCCCGTGCGCCACAACTCCTGAGACTGCGCTCTAGAGTCTAGAGCCCACGAGCCACAACTACTGAGCCCGCGTGCCACAACTACTGAAGCTCGTGTGCCTAGAGCCCGTGCTCCACAACGAGAGAAGCCACCGCAATGAGAAGCCCGCGCACCGCAACGAAGAGTAGCCCCCTCTCGCCACAACTAGAAAAAGCCCGCGTGCAGCAACGGAGACCCAATACAGCCAAAAATATATAAATAAAATAAATAAATTTATTAAAAAAAAATGTATCAGCATTGCCGGATATACCCTGGGGGGCAAAACTGCTTCTAGTCAAACACCACTGGGTTAGAAGAATACACACGTATGTGTGCCTGTATAAAAACAAGATAGGTAGCTTTTTTTTTCCCCCGAAGTGCTTTATAATTTACCACCTCTTCTCTTATTTGATCTTCATAACACTTTACTAAAAAGGAACTGAGATGTAGCAAGATTAATTTGGTTTCAAGTGGCACATAGCTGATGAGTGTCAGAGCCAGGAATCAAACTCATATCTCCTGGTCCTTGTCCAGGGCTCTGTAGTAGAAAGAAAGGCTGCCTGGGGCAACAGTCTCTCCTATCAATTACAAAACCTCCTTTCTCTCTTTATTTACATCCCTCTGCTGAGTACACCTCTTGCAAGAAGGGTACCCAAATTACATATTTTTATAAGGCCTGTTTTCCAGAAATGCCTGTCAGCCGCTGTCCCTCCTCTTGCCATCTATGTCAAAGCCATCATTGCAAGAAAAGGGACAGAAGAAGCTGAACAGTGTATTCAGGGAGAAGGTCCATATGAGACTTTTCTGGAAACTTTGTGGTGGGTATTTCTTGCTACTTTTGTGGGTAGGCTCTAGTGTCTCAGAGGGACCATGTCCCAGGGAGGGCAGGAAACTTCTGCTGCTGGCTCCCTGGTAATTAAAGGATAAGATCCAAACTCAGTAGTCTGGCACTTGTGGTCATATTCTCTCTCTCCTTTCTAGAGAAAACCTACTCATTCTTCAGGACCCTGCTTATGCATCTTCTCTGAGGATTTTCCAGAGGGCATTTTCTCCCCCACCCTTACCTCTTTGGTCTAGGTAAGAACCAAATTTGAAGAATAGTGTCAGAGTTTCTGGACAAGGAATGGAAAACAATGGACCCTGGGAAAAAGCTTGACTTGTAGAGATTTATAGGAAGGTGACTATCTCTTAAGAGTGTAAGCCAAGTCTCTAGCTTAATGGCTGGGCCCTCGCTGTCTTTTGACAGGGAGTCAAAAGAGCAAGGCGTCTTCTTGACATTTTATATACCCCCAGCCTACAAAGGTAGAGACCACTTCCCCTTTCACCATCTGTGGACCTGTCGTAGTAGTTTAGGGTGTTCCAGCAATCAGAAAATAACTCATCTAATGGGAGCCAGCTGCCAGTCAAGATCTGTTGGAATGAATTAAATATATGCCCAGCAAAATAGAGCAACTGGCAGATTCTTAACCACTGGGCCACCAGGGAAGTCCCCCGGGTCTTTTTAAATTGTATAAAATCTTAGAGTATGTGGAAGAATAAACTCCCCCAAATGGCCAAGAAATATATGAAAAACAATAGTAAGGAAGACATATTACCAGATGTCAGAAAATATTGTAATGATGATAAAATGACAATATAGTACTTACTTCTGAGGTGGTCCATAGAAGTAAAAAACACCAATATGTAAGGACAGACAGAGAGAAATGTTTATTGCAGCATTGATCACAGTGACAAAAATCTAGAAACAAAATAGATCCCAACACTAGGAGAATGGCTGAATAAATGATGAATACTGTGCATCCATTTGAAAAATGACCAAGAGTTATAGCAGTTGTCACAGAGGGATTTACATGAGAGAAACATTGTGGTAAAGTAATGACAAAACATCCGCATACACATATACATGACTACACACACACACACACACACACGAGTTACGTGAGCATGGAAAAAGATACGGAATCTTTTTATATATATCATTATCTTTTTTTTTTAAATAGAGTAACAGACCAACCAAGATGAACCACACCCCCTTTTTTTTTTAAAGGGAACTCTATTTATTTATTTATTTTGGCTGTGTTGGGTGGGTCTTCGTTTCTGTGCGAGGGCTTTCTCTAGTTGTGGCAAGTGGGAGCCACTCTTCATCGCAGTGCGCGGGCCTCTCACTGTCGCGGCTTCTCTTGTTGCAGAGCACAAGCTCCAGACACGCAGGCTCAGTAGTTGTGGCTCACGGGCCTAGTTACTCCGCGGCATGTGGGATCTTCCCAGACCAGGGCTCGAGCCCGTGTCCCCTGCGTTGGCAGGCAGATTCTCAACCACTGCGCCGCCAGGGAAGCCCTATATCATTATCTTTATATGTAAGTTGTTTGGGGTTATCTGGAAGAGGGTGATGTCATGGGAGGTAAGGAACAATAAAAAAGGAAAAGAGAAAAAAAGTGTATAACTTTTAAGCACTTTATATGTAGCGCTATGTAAAAGCAATTAAATAAGCCTTTAAAATTAAGAAAAAAAATTGAGGAACGTTGAATGTTCCCACTGAACCATATTTCCCTGTAATCACAGCCTATGGGTAGTCCCCTCGCACACTGACTTTGGGTTTGACCATGTGACTTGCTTTGGCCAATGGAACAATGAAAAGTGCTTATAGGGAATTCCCCAGCGGTCGGGAACTAAGATCCTGCAAGCCGCGCAGTGCGGCCAAAAAAAAAAGGTGGGGAGGTGCTTATATGTTGAAATTGCCCTCTCTTGCTACTGGAAACTTTTCCACTGTCATGTGAAGAAGCTTCTTGAGCTACTCTACCAGAGCCTGAGACTTCATGGAGCAGAGACAAGCTGTCTGAACTGAGCTGCTCCGGACCAAATAGCCCCAGATGATTTGCCAATTGACTGCACCTACATGAATGACCTACCGTGAGATCAGCAAAGGAACTTCCTGATCACAGACAGCAAAGGAACTAATCACAGACCAAATTATTGACCTACAAAATTGGTTACAAGTAAAATGATTATTGTTTTAAGCCACTAATATTTAGGGGTTGTTTGTTATGCAGCAATAGATAATGGATACAAAAAGTCTCCTCAAGAAGAGGCCTCCTCTCCTCTATTCTATCATAATACATCTCTTAATAACACCTGTAGCACTCTATTGTCTGACTTTCTTCCCGACCAGACTGTGGATCTCTAGAGTATCCTAGTCATCTCAGTATCCCCTGTGCCTATCACATAAGTGTTCAATTGAGATATGTTGACTGAATGAATGATTTCAGATTTAACTGGGATATCGAAGAGTTTGAGCCATTGAAAAAGGCCAGGGAGGGAAGTGCCAGCATTTTAAGAAGAGAAAATCCATGGGAGAAGTGGGGACAGCTGTATCTCTGCTGTAATTACCCCCTCTTTTCTGTAGGCCAGGGAGGTGAAAAAACAGCCCCTTTTCCACCCAGCACTTTTATTTTGACCCAAGAATGATTTACTTTAGGATACCAAGAATGATTCTCAAATCTCAAGGAGTTTGTGATGTTCAGTCTGCTGAGGATGGAGTCTGGCCTCTGCAGGTCTGAGCACTATGTGGGTAAGGAACTGTTCTCAGGGTAGACCTGCTCAGAGAAGTAGGCCATTAGCATGGGCTAGAATATGTACAATATTTCCAATCTGTTTCTCCCCCTCCCTCCCTTCCTCCTTCCCCCTTCCTCCCTCCCTCCCTTCCTTTCCTTTCTTACTTTAAATATTCATCCATTTTATTCACAGATAATAATTGAATGCCCACTGTTTGATAAACACTGTGCAAGGTGATGGGATAAAATGATGAGGTATGGGAGGTTGGGCAATATAAGTAGAGAACACTTTTTAATAACTTAAAGAAACCTTTTTTTAAAACTTTGAAATAGAAATATTCAAACATATATAATGCAAAAGAATGAAGTTGGACCCTTACCTTACAGTATATACAAAAAATTAACTCAAAATGGATCAAAGGCCGAATGTAAGAGCTAAAATTATAAAACTCTTAGAAGGAAACATAAAGGAAAAGCTCATGACTTTCGATTTGGCAATGATTTCTTGGATATGAAACAAAAGCACAGGCAACAAGAGAAAAAATAGGTAAACAGGACTACATCAATATTAAAACTTTGTGCATTAAAGAACACATCCACAGAGTAAAAAGGCAACCCATGGAATGGGAGAAAATGTCTGCAAATGATACATCTGATAAGGGGTTAACACCCAAAACATATATAGAACTCCTACATCTCAACTGCAAAAAACCCCCAAGACAACCCAATTGAAAAATGGGCAAAGTACTTGAATAGACATTTCTCCAAAGAAGATATACAAATGGCCAATAAGCACATGGGAAGATGGTCAACATCACTAATCATTAGAGAACTGAAAATCAAAACTGCAATGAGATACCACTTCACACTCATTAGGATGGCAATTATCAAAAACCAGAAAATAACAAATGTTGGCAAGGATGTGGGGAACCCCTGTGCACTGCTGGTGGGAATATAAAATGGTGCAGCTGTTATGGAAGACAGTATCACAGTTCCTCAAAATATTTAAAATAGAATTACCCTATGGTCCAGCAATTCCTCCTCTGGGTATATACCCCAAATAATTGAAAGTAGGGACTCAAATAGCTATTTGTATAGCAATGTTCGTAGCAGCATTATTCACAATAGCCAAAAAGTGGAAACAATCCAAGTGTCCATCAATGATGAATGAATAAACAAAATGTGTTACATACGTTCAATGGAATATTATTCAGCATTAAAAAGGAAGAGCGTTTTGACACATAGTACAAGATGGTTAAACCTTTTTTTTTTAAGTCTCAGGGTTTTTTTTAATATTAATTTATTTATTTAGGCTGCACCGGGTCTTAGTTGCAGCACATGGGGTCTTTTTTTTTTTTATGAATTTTTTTTAAAAATTAATTAATTTATTTATTTTTGGCTGTGTTGGGTCTTCATTTCTGTGCGAGGGCTTTCTCTAGTTGTGGCAAGCGGGGGCCACTCTTCATCGCGGTGCGCAGGCCTCTCACCATCGCGGCCTCTCCCGTTGCGGAGCACAAGCTCCAGATGCGCAGGCTCAGCAGTTGTGGCTCACGGGCCCAGTCTCTCCATGGCATGTGGGATCTTCCCAGACCAGGGCTCGAACCCGTGTCCCCTGCATTGGCAGGCAGATTCTCAACCACTGCGCCACCAGGGAAGCCCCACATGGGGTCTTTAGTTGCAGCATGTGGACTCTCAGTAGTGGCATGCAGACTCTTAGTTGCGGCACGCATGCGGGATCTAGTTCCCCGACCAGGGATTGAACCCGGGCCCGCTACATTGGGAGTGTGGAGTCTTACCCACTGGATCACCAGGGAAGTCCCAACATGGTTCAACTTTGAAGACATTATGCTAAATGAAATAACTGGTCACAAAAGGACACTTATATGTCCACTTATATGAGGTACCTAGAGTTGTCAAATTCATAGAGACAGAAAGTAGAATGGTGGTTGCCAGGGGCTGGAGGAAGAGGGAAATGGGGAGTTAGTGTTCACTGGGTACAGTGTTTCAGTTTTGCAAGATGAAAAGAATTCTGGTAATGGACGCAGGTGATGTTTGCTCAAAAATGTGAATGTACTTAATGCCACTGAACTGTACACTAAAAATGGTTAAGATGGTAAATTTTATGATTATGTATTATTTACCACAATTAATAATAAATAAATAGGGAAGTGGAAAAAACATATAAAAGTATAGAGAATAATATAATGAACCTCTGTATGCCCGTCATTCAACTTCAACAGTTAACCCCTGGGCAGTCTTATTGTGTCACATCAGGAGAGACATAATGTCTGGTTGAGTCTCATTTCGTGTTGTAAGACATCCTGCATTCAGGTATTGCCAGGTGGCTCACTTCATTATGAAGTTCCCCCCATTAGGTTTTTCACCTGATCTCTCAGTAGCCATAGATGATCATTCTGTAGATCAGTTTTCTCCAGCTTTATTGTGCATAGGTATCACCTAGGGATCTTGTTAAACCATGTATTCTGATTCAATAGGTCTGAATTGAGGCATGAAACTCTGCATTTCTAACATGCTTTCAGGTGAAGCCCGTGCTGATAGTCCATGGATCACACTTGGAGTGGCAAGGGCCTAGATTATTTCATTAGGGCTTTCCTTTCTTTCATTAACTAATATTTGGTTACTGTGAGCCATAGCTTGTACCAAAAAAGAAAAAATATATAAACGGTATTTACCAAGCTTCAAAATAATGATTTGATTTCCTGGCATCTTCCAAAGATGACTTATGATTTTTTAAAAAAAATGTAACATTATAAATCATAGACTTTAGCATAGCTGAGGAGTTTCAACCCATTACAGTTATTATTCTTTTTGAGGCTCAATTTGTCTCATTTTTGGCCAGTGGGGCCTTGCTTTTTGGTATGGCAAGATGTTTCAGGCTCATCTTGTACATTTCCTGCTCAAATCTGGATTCAGTCATTTCTCAAAGGAGCCTGGTTCCTATTATTGGAAAATGGCATTTAGAGACCACAATCTGTACACAAGGGATGCCTGATTGCTATGGCTCTTGTTTCTAGTTCTTACTAATGGACAGAGCTAGGAAATAACTATTTTTTTAAAAGAAACATCAAGAGTTTCAACTGATATTTCCAATTCAAATTTAGGATTATAGGGTTTTAACGTAATTCCTTTGAGTTTATATATATATTTCCTGAAAATCATGGCTTCTAATGATCTTAGTATACTTGTTTATTTGATTTAATCTATGCTATATTCATATAATTGTTTCAGAATACAATTATTATTAATAGTAACATGATCACTGAAAACAGTTTAAAATTTCATTGCTGTTCTTTTTTTTTTTTTCTTATTTATTTTCATTTTGGATGATCTGTCCATTGGTGTAAGTGAGGTGTTAAAGTCCCCCACTGTTATTGTGTTACTGTCGATTTCCTCTTTTATAGCTGTTAGCAGTTGCCTTATGTATTGAGGTGCTCCTATGTTGGGTGCATATATATTTATAATTGTTATATATTCTTCTTGGATTGATCCCTTGATCATTATGTAGTGTCCTTCCTTGTCTCTTATAACATTCTTTATTTTAAAGTCTATTTTATCTGATATGAATATTGCTACTCCAGCTTTCTTTTGATTTCCATTGCATGGAATATCTTTTTCCATCCCCTCACTTTCAGTCTATATGTGTCCCTAGATCTGAAGTGGGTCTCTTGTAGACAGCATATATATGGGTCTTGTTTTTGTATCCATTCAGCAAGCCTGTGTCTTTTGGTTGGAGCATTTAATCCATTCATGTTTAAGGTAATTATCGATATGTATGTTCCTATGACCATTTTCTTAATTGTTTTGGGTTTGTTTTCATAGGTCCTTTTCTTCTCTTGTGTTTCCCACTTAGAGAAGTGCCTTTAGCATTTGTTGTAGAGCTGGTTTGGTGGTGCTGAATTCTCTTAGCTTTTGCTTGTCTGTAAAGCTTTTGATTTCTCCATCGAATCTGAATGAGATCCTTGCTGGGTAGAGTAATCTTGGTTGTAGGTTCTTCCCTTTCATCACTTTAAGTATATCATGCCACTCCCTTCTGGCTTGTAGAGTTTCTGCTGAGAAATCAGCTGTTAACTTTATGGGAGTTCCCTTTTATGTTATTTGTCATTTTTCCCTTGCTGCTTTCAATAATTTTTCTTTGTCTTTAATTTTTGCCAATTTGATTACTGTGTGTCTCGGCATGTTTCTCCTTGGGTTTATCCTGTATGGGACTCTCTGCACTTCCTGGACTTGGGTGGCTATTTCCTTTCCCATGTTAGGGAAGTTTTAGACTATAATCTCTTCAAATATTTTCTCGGATCCTTTCTCTCTCTCTTCTCCTTCTGGGACCCCTATAATGCGAATGTTGTTGCGTTTAATGTTGTCCCAGAGGTCTCTTAGGCTGTCTTCATTTCTTTTCATTCTATTTTCTTTATTCTGCTCCACAGCAGTGAATTCCACTATTCTGTCTTCCAGGTCACTTATCCGTTCTTCTGCCTCAGTTATTCTGCTATTGATTCCTTCTAGTGTATTTTTCATTTCAGTTATTGTATTGTTCATCTCTGTTTGTTTGTTCTTTAATTCTTCTAGGTCTTTGTTAAACATTTCTTGCATCTTCTCGATCTTTGCCTCCATTCTTTTTCTGAGGTCCTGGATCATCTTCAATATCATTATTCTGAATTCTTTTTCTGGAAGGTTGCCTATCTCCACTTTATTTAGTTGTTTTTCTGGGGTTTTATCTTGTTCCTTCATCTGGTACATAGCCCTCTGCCTTTTCATCTTGTCTATCTTTCTGTAAATGTGGTTTTTGTTCCACAGGCTGCAGGATTGTAGTTCTTCTTGCTTCTGCTGTCTGCCCTCTGGTGGATGAGGCTATCTAAGAGGCTTGTCATTGCCGTTCTTTTTGTTCCTAGGATATATCCCCAAATAAGGACATACCACTCAAATTATTGTTTTTAATTTAGCATCACTTGAAATTATTCCTTTCTGTGTGGCTAACCTATCAACTGGAAACACAGTTAAGGATATTTCTTTAATTTTGCATTTTAGAGATTCTTTTTTTTTTACATTTTTAAGTTTGTTTTGAAATTATGTAAAACATTTACATGGTATCCAAATTAAATCTTCAAAACAGGGTACATTCAGAGAAATCTAGCTTCTATACCTGTCCCTTCCACCCTGTTTCCTCCTACTCCCTAAGGTAAACATTGGTTTACCTTAGTTTTTGTTTTATTCTTTTTTTCTTTTTTAATATTTATTTATTTATTTGGCTGCACCGGGTCCTAGTTTTGGCACTCGGGGTCCTAGTTGTGGCATGTGGGATCCTCGTTGTGGTGTGTGGACTCTTAGTTGTGGCATGTGGGATCCAGCTCCCTGACCAGGGATTGAACCCAGGCCCCCTTCATTGGGAGCGTGGCACCCTAGCCACTGGACCACCAGGGAAGTCCCTTGTTTTATTCTTCTATTTTTAAACAATAAGCAAATATGTATAGATATGTTCACATATTTTCCTTTTCTAAGATAAAAATGTAGCATACCAAATATATTGTTCTGTATTTTGCTTTTCTCTGCTGAATAGCATATTTTGGAGATTACTCTATAGCAGTTTATGTTCCTTTTTATAGCTACATCCATTGTGTGAATATACAAAAGTTTATTCAACAAGTCCCCTCCTGATGGATATTTGGATGGTGGTAGAGAGAGCTGAGATAGAGGAAATATGTTTGAATGCCCTGTGGCTGGAGGAGGAGCAGGGTGGGAAATGAGGCTGCAGAGATAGGCATGGGTCAGTCTATGCAGACTTGTTGGCCCTGTAAGCTTTTTACTATTACTCTAGAAGGAATGGAAGACTACTGAAGTGTATTAAGCAGGGCTGTGACTTGATTAAATCTGCATTTGAAGAGCTCACTTTTACTGAAGCATAGTGTGTGGGTTAGAAAAGATGAGTGAGTGTAGAGAAATCTTTTAGAAAGTATTGCAGTAGCCCAGGTGAAAGGTGATGGTGGCTTGGACTAGGGGAGATGGCAGCACAACAGAGAGAAAGGGAAAAGTGAACGGTATTTAGAAAATAAAATTGACTACTTAGTGATCTTTCCGATATGGAGCTATAAAAAGGGTATCAAGCACGACCCCGAGATTTCTCACAACACCCCAAAGAGGCAGGCAGGTTATGAGGTCCAGATGGAGAAACTGAGATTCAGAGCTAAATGCCTTCTAGGACCTCAGAGCTAGTCAATGCAGAGCAGCTGCTTGAACTCAGGACTCCTGAGTTAGGCTGTCTCAGCAACACTCTCACCTAAAGGCTTCCATTGAAAGAGGAGGAAAAAGGGCAACAAATGGAGAGAAGGAAGGACACTGTAGAAATAGCTGGGCCTCACAGGAGAGAGAAGGAGGTATTGCTACAAAGTTGTAGGGGAGTTTATGAGGTTTCCCTTGGTGCTGCACAGACTTTCTCAATCTCTGAGTGCACTAACCTCCCAAAGGGTCAGCAGAGAGTTCTGCTGCAAACCCCAGAAAACAGGTTTGATTTTCTTTTTTTTTTGAATGTATTTTATTATTTTATTTTATATGTATATTTATTTATTTATTTTATTTTTGGCTGTGTTGGGTCTTCATTGCTGCGTGTGGGCTTTCTTGTGTTGTGGCACACGGGATCAGTAGTTGTGGCTCTCAGGCTCAGTAGTTGTGGCTTGTGGGGTCTAGAGGGCAGGCTCAGTAGTTGTGGCGCATGGGCTTAGTTGCTCTGTGGCATGTGGGATCTTCCCTGACCAGGGATCGAACCCGTGTCCTCTGCATTGGCAGGCGGATTCTTAACCCCTGCACCACCAGGGAAGTCCCAAGGTTGATTTTCTTAAAACAAAACATCCCCTGTTCCAACCCCTTTTTGTCAAAATATAAATTTTGGGATTGGGTGGTGATTTTCAGATGAACTGGTTGCAGTGGCAGTATTCCACAGTCCTCTACGTCTCTGGCCTCTAGAGGGACTCCCCAAAGGTTCATGTTTTAGCAGAACAAGAAAGATCTTCTGTGTTAGCAATGAGGTGGAAGCATGTGTCCCAGAAACCCAACTGATGTGAGGGTACAGCTGCTGCTGCTTATCCTGAAAGGTAAATGGAGGTGGGGCTATAATCTCTCTCAGATGTCCTCTGAAGGGTTCTGCGCAGTTCTGCTGAGTCACCTTAACACAGCAGTTTCTGTGGTAACCAAGCCCAAGCTAGGGCAGCCCCGCAGCTCAGTGGTGACTCATGGTTCTGGAACAGCCTAAGGGCTGACCTTTCCCTAGAGAAGCCGGGGCAGTCCACCTCTGGGTACTGTGACAGCTTCTGTCCCTGCATGACTTTCTCTGGGCTCTTCCTCCCCTCTCTCCATGGGTACTCCATCCTGAGGTTGGCGGGGCGAATCCCAGGAGCAGGGATTCAGGAAGGCTCTAGGAGAGGAAAAGGCTTGGAGTCCGCTTGGTGGAGTTGCCTGTTTGGTTACCTGCCCCTGCCATCTTCCTGGGCACATGGGCCCAGGGCATCCATATCGCTCAGGGCTCAAGACATTTCTTACTCCAGGCAGTGGTTTTCACACTTTTTTATTTGCAAATAGACAAAAATCCTTTTCAAAAACTATGTGTCCCCTCTCACATTTTTAAGTTGAGATCTAAAATATTTCACCTTAAATTTAAGTAGTGTAAAAGATATGATTTCTGGTCATAAATACTGAATTTAAAACTCTTATATCAGGCTTTTAAATGTGTGAAGTGGAATTCAGATTTCAGAGCAATTTGATACTATAATCATCCACTAAAAAGTACCCAAACAAGTTCTTTAAACAGTTAGAAGTTTTAAAATTTCATTTTTCTTCCAATATTTATATTTTCATTCTACATAAGAATTATATCCTGCTATATTTTATGCTTTATTGATCATTCTTATCTGCAACAAAATATATGTAATCTGACATTAGTTTAAAATTTTATTTTCTGTGACCATAGGGCTATAAGTGTTAAATTTCTTCTGGATTTAATTATCATTACAATCTTATTAGTGCACAGCTGATCAAAACAACATATTTTAAATTATTTTTATGTTATTTAAAGTATTATTTCAGGGGAATTTCCTGGCAGTCCAGTGGTTAGGACTCTGTGCTCTCACTGTCGAGGGCCTGGGTTCAGTCCCTGGTCGGGGAACTAAAATCCCATAAGCCACATGGTGCGGCAAAAAAAAAAGTATTATTTTAAATATTAGTAATTATTGAATATAAAAAGTAAAATTTTATTGGACCGTTGGTGAAGCTGAATTTTTCCAAATAATTATTATATCTATGGATGGATATTAATTATTGCTAGAATGAGACTGGGCTCAATGTTAATTTCTTTCTGTTTTTCATTTTTATGGACAAGCTCTGAGAAACCTAATTTGCATAAATTAGATGGGAAAGAAATTTCATTATAGGAATGTCAGCCAATTATTTGAATACCTCTGAGTTATATGATAAAAACCATATAATGATCTATCATCAAAAACTATTTTCAGTGATCTATTAGCTGGCAACTTAATTAGGTATTCCTTCAATTTTGTTGAAAGCAAAGATTTGGAAACCACTCAACCTGTAAAGGATTAGTTACCCAGTCATAAGTGTCATTCCGGTTCTCAGCTTCTGGGATTATGCCAACAAAGCTTTGCAAAGATTTATCAAATGATTATTAATTATTTCTGCTACTTTTTCACTTAGAGGCACTTTATTTTTATTTATTTATTTTATAAATTTATTTTATTTATTTATTTTTGGCTGCATTGTGTCTTCGTTGCTGTGTGTGGGCTTTCTGTAGTTGCAGCGAGCGGGTCCACTCTTTGTTGCCGTGGGTGGGCTTCTCATTGCGTTGGCTTCTCTTGCTGTGGAGCACGGACTCTAGGCGTGCAGGCTTCAGTAGTTGTGGCTCACGGGCTCTAGAGCACAGGCTCAGTAGTTGTGGCACCTGGGCTTTGTTGCTCCGCGGCATGTGGGATCTTCCCAGACCAGGGCTCGAACCCATGTCCCCTGCGTTGGCAGGTGGACTCTTTTTTTTTTTAATTTAAATTTATTTATTTTTATTTATTTATGGCTGTGTTGGGTCTTCATTTCTGTGCGAGGGCTTTCTCTAGTTGGGGCAAGCGGGGGCCACTCTTCATCGCGGTGCGCGGGCCTCTCACTATCGCGGCCTCTCTTGTTGTGGAGCACAGGCTCCAGACGTGCAGGCTCAGTAATTGTGGCTCACGGGCCCAGTTGTTCCGCGGCATGTGGGATCTTCCCAGACCAAGGCTCGAACCCGTGTCCCCTGCATTGGCAGGCAGGTTCTCAACCACTGCGCCACCAGGGAAGCCTCGAGGCACCTTGCTTAAATTGATATACTCAGGAGGATATGGAAAGTAAAAGTGTTAATTCCAATACACTTTTGCTAAGACAAGTTTTTGGACCAAATCCTTTTACCTTATCATGTGCTTTAAATATATTTTTATTAGGGGAGGGGAGGGGTAAATTGGGAGATTGTGATTGACATATACACACTACTATATGTAAAATAGATAACTAATAAGAACCTATTGTATAGCACAGGGAACTCTACTCAGTACTCTGTAATGACCTATATGGGAATAGAATCTAAAAAAGAGTGGATAACTGTATATGTATAACTGATTCACTTTGCTGTACAGCAGAAACTAACACAACATTGTAAATCACTATACTCCAATAAAAATTAATTTAAAAAATAAATACATTTTTATTAATATTTTGGAGTTGTAGACTTAACCCATTTATGAAAAACATCTGTGACATTCTTATTGGCAAAGCCAGCCATCATTGTTTTAAACTAATCAGCCAAGTCAAATTACTTTGTATCAGAAAAGATTTCTCATTTTTCAAGTAATCTTTTTTTTTTTGGTGTTTTGGCCACGAGGCATGTGGGATCTTAGCTCCTCAACCAGGGATTGAACCTGCACCCCCCGAATTAGAAGGTGAAGTCTTAACCACTGGACTGCCCCGGAAGTCCCTCAAGTAATCATATTAATTCATGTCCTTATGATAACTGTCTTGCTTCTGAATTTTAAGAAACATAAAGACAGGGAATCTTTCTCTCCTAGATGAATTATGATACAAAGATTTTCACTGTTTCTCAGTGATGCTCTTTTTGCAATATTCTCTTGGGACTCTTCTTCACATATGATGTATTTTTGACACTGGAGGATGGAAGAGGTCATTAAATTTAAAAATATTGAGAGTTTTCCTTTCCTTTCCTTCGGCACCCTGCAGTTTTTACCCTCCAAGCCAAGCATCACAGTAAGATTGGGGCTGGATGAGAGTAGGCCTTTCTTTTGTATATTGGGAGAAAGGCGGTTGGAGATGGGAGATGGAGGAGAAGAACTGGCATTACTGCTCAATCACAGCAGCTAAATTTTAGGAAAGTACATATGGAAGTTGAAGATCTGGGAAAAATGAACCCCTTAAGTCCATTCATGCCTGTATGTGCCATTTAAAGTCTTTGTGAACTACCAGGACACATTTCCCTTGTTTGGAGGCTGCTGTTTCAGAAGATCACCTGCTCCCTGGTCACTTCCACAGGTACTGTGTCGCTACCATCAAAGGGTCCCTTTTGTGGGTCCCCATGAGTAGCTAAGCCCAACTGGAACTTTGTAGTGAGAACTGTAGGAAGCAACTGGACTGCCTTACATGGGAGGGTTCCAGACAATGAGGCATTTGCCTTGATGAGGTTTATGAAAAAGGCTCCCACTAGGCACCCAACAGTGCAGTGTGTGTGTGTCTGGGAAATGCTGGTGAGTAGCCAAGAGGCTTCATGATGGCCTTTAGTACTTTCGAGATCACTGTGATCCAGGGTCAGACCTTCTGCCTTGTAGGCTCAAAACCCCAGCTTGTCAGCATGTGGAGAGTAGGTGTACAGTCCACATAACTAAGTTACAACATTCAGATGTCAATGTGCTAATTTAAAAGGAGAAATCATTGGCAAGAGGTCTGACCCCAAAATCTATAGGTAGATCTACATGGAAAGCCAAACGGTGAGCGAAGATTCTGGACAAGGTGGGATGATTGAGATGAATTGAATGTTTAATACTTAATCTGAGATGAATTGAATGTTTAATACTTAATCTGGCTAAGACAGCAAGATATAGCCACCTCTATACCTGGTACAACCTTGCCATTAAGATCAGAAGTGATATAATAAAATATATTTAGCCTTTGTCCCTGGTTCCTGGCAGAGAGTTCCTGAAACTCTTGGAATTTTGTGAATGATAGGAGTGTCTTTTGTTATTCATGCTAATGAGGGGCTGGATATCTTTAGAATGGGGGCTAGTCACTAGTCGATTAGATTAGAGGGTTGAAATTTTCAGCCTCAACCCCTGATCTCTGGGGAGGGGAGAGGGACTGGAGACTAAGTTCAATCAGGTGGCCACTGACTTAATTATTCATGCCCACTAATGAAACCACCATATAAAAACCCTGGAACAATGAGGTTTGGAGAGCTACCCAGTTGGTGAACACAATGATGTACTGAGAGGATGGTGCACCAGAGCATGGAAGCTCTGAGCCCGTTCCCCACCTCCGGTACCATGCCCTAAGTATTTCTTACATTTGACTGTTCCTGAGGTGTATCCTTTATAATAAAACTGTAATCATAAGTATGGCACTTAAGTTCTTCGAGTCATTCTAGGAAATAATCAAACCTGAAGGGAGGGTGGTCAAGGGAACGCCCAAATTTGTAGCCAAGTCAGAAGTGTAGGTAATCTGAGGACCTGGGAGATGTGGCTGGCTTCTGAGGTGAAGGCAGTCTTATGGGGCTGAGCCCCTTCACCTGTAGGGTCTGCACTAACTCCAGGTAGTTAGTGTCAAAATGGGACTGAATTGTAGGACACCCAGTTGCTGTCAGAAAGTTGCTGCTAGAAAATACCAGACAACTTGAATTGTTTGCTCAAAGATCCTCCCACCTGGAATGGCCCAACCAGCCTTTGCTCCCATGACTCCTTATCTAGGCTTCCCTGGCTGACCAGCTTCCACTTTTTATGGTTACATCTCCCTTCTACACACATCAGCATGTTCAGATGTTCTAGTCTTGTGGGCCTGAGTGCTATCCTTTGCATGTCTCTGCTGTAGTCCACTCTGTTTTGATAATATAGTGTGACTTTAGCCTGAAGCATTGATAGCCCAGCCTTCTGTTTAGCTCTGGGCCTTGGCATGCCTGGACTCCTTTGGAGTTGTATCTAGAAGTCCCCAAATGTTTCCTGGCTTGTCCTGCAAACCTCATGAGTATCTCTGTATCGTACAGGAGCAACTGTCCAATGTCACCATGATGTAGCACTATCTGGATTCAAATAGTAACCTGCCTCTCTGGTCTCTGACTCAGCCAGTTCAACTGACTGCATTTCCTCTCTTTCTCATTTACTGAGGCACTTGGTAAGATTGCCTCAGACCCAATCCCACAAGCATAGGAAACTGATGAGTTACAGCTGAATTACATATAACTCCCTCCCCGCCCACCTACTCCCACAAAAAACCCTGCCTCTTATTAACCATGGTGTAAAACTTCTCTGTTAACAAAACAAAACAACAACAACAAAACTACAGAGAGCTGTAAAGTTGCTCATACTCTGACCCTGAAACTCCACTTCCAGACCTAAGGAAATAATCAGAGACACAAAGAATTATGTAAAAGTTGTAAACTGCAGTGTTATTTATAAAGTGGAAAAGTGGATATAACATAAATAGCTAACAAAGAGGAATACTATGTGATATGCAATGATTAAAATATTTTCTAAGCAATTTTAAATGAAATACAAGATTTTATAACACTATGCTATATGAACAGGGTGGGTTGTCAACCATTTGTGTTGATGATTTAGGTTAGGTTAAAATGTATATATTATGGTCGCCACTCCCCTGGCCGGCCCGACAAGACGCGCCAGTAGCGCGGCACTGATTCCTCTCGGGCTCGTGGGCGCTGCTCTGAGCAGCGTCACCCTTTATACCAGAAAGCTGGCAGGCACTACGGGGAAAAAACAAAACAAGAAGAAAGTGGAGGAGGTGCTAGAAGAAGCGGAAGAAGAATATGTGGTGGAAAAAGTTCTCGACCGTCGAGTGGTAAAGGGCAAGGTGGAGTACCTCCTAAAGTGGAAGGCGTTCTCAGATGAGGACAACACATGGGAGCCAGAAGAAAACCTGGATTGCCCCGACCTCATTGCTGCGTTCCTGCAGTCACAGAAAACAGCACACGAGACAGATAAATCAGAGGGAGGCAAGCGCAAAGCTGATTCTGATTCGGAAGATAAGGGGGAGGAGAGCAAACCAAAGAAGAAGAAAGAAGAGTCAGAAAAGCCACGAGGCTTTGCCGGGGGTTTGGAATCAGAGTGGATTATTGGAGCTACAGACTCCAGTGGAGAACTCATGTTCCTGATGAAACGGAAAAACTCTGATGAGGCTCACCTGGTCCCTGCCAAGGAAGCCAATGTCAAGTGCCCACAGGTTGTCATATCCTCCTATGAGGAAAGGCTGACGTGGCATTCCTACCCCTCTGAGGATGAGGACAAAAAAGATGACAAGAATTAACTCTCCTGAGTACCAGCCCCTGTCACATCTGACTGTGGGTTTCAAGTGGGGAAAGAAGGAGTTCTACTTGTCTTGACACCATAGAGGGGGCTTGAGAAGATGTCCTTTGAAGAGCCAGTATAGTTTCTGTGCCCTAAATTCACTAAATTACTTTAAAGCCGCTCCATGCTGTATAGTTTGCACACCCATCCCAGTGGAGGGGAAGGAGGGTCAGTGTTTCAAGGCAACTCATTCTGAACTTTGCTGAGAAAAGCAAAGGGCCTTCTATGAAGGACAAAACTTGCAGAATGGGATGTGGGAGAGCAAAAGATATTGTAGATCTTCAAAGAGCATCTCCACAACCCACAGCCTTCTTCCCAGTAGTGTTAACTCTGCATTTTTACAGCGTAGCATGTATGTAGTTTTTGGCTATTTCTGGTGTATTATTTGGGGTGGGAGGGATGGGGTGGGAAAGAAGGGAGATGGGTTAGGATCATTTTTCTTAAAATTTGGGGCCTGTTGGGGGGAAATGGTGAAACAAAGGAAAGAACAACTAATGATGATTTTGTTCTGTGTCCAGAATATTTCATCCTTTCAAAAAATGTCATTGGCAATCTACATGAGGACCGTGAGAGACTGTTTAAAAGCTGTGAATGCCTGAAACTTAGAAGCCAAGGTGTTCCCTGCCTGAGCTTAACGCTGTTCCCAAAAAGCATTAAGCTTTGGTAACTTCTTAACTTTCCAGTTAAGAAGTTACCAAAGCTGCCATTTGGGGGATGGAAACTGGTTGAGAAGGAAAAGTCTTATTGGAGTGTATACACAGGCAGATCATTCTGTCTTAAAGGGGCTAATTCTTGAAATTGACAAGAAAACCCTTTCTTTTCCAATTTTGAAGTTAAATATATCAGCTTCTCCATCCAAGCCACTGGCTGAAGTATTTGGGGAAGGGCAGAGGGTGGTATAGGAGATGGGAGAGTAGGCAAAGACAAGGGCCGGTGCTCTTAGGGTGGAAAACTCTTGGAGCCTCTGTTTTTTGAACTTTGAAACCATTGGTGGCAGGGTTCAGTCACTGACAGCACAAGTTCACTGAGTCACTTCAAGAGTTGAATAATTTCTGAAGCCCTGGTCTCAGGAGAAGATTAAATTTTTATACTGGGGCAGTGGTTCACCTTAAAACAAAACAAATTTTTTTAATCCTAAGAATTAACTAAAACCCCAAATGCTGTCTTGAATCATGAGATCCATCAGTTCTTGACATCATTTAGACCTGCATCTAGAACTCTGTTGTAAAATCTTTTTAGGCATGTGTTAGGTTTCTGTGAAAACTTTTGTTTAAATGTTAAACTTCATACCAACACTGTCAGTTTTTGTCTTAATAAAACTATAGATTTATATTAAAAATATGTATATATTATGTGCACTGAAAAAAGACTGGAATAAGAAAAACTGTCAACAGTTGTTTTCATTTAATGTGAAATTATGAGTAACTTATTTTCTCAAGTGTTTTTATGAGTGTATATTACTTTTGTAATCAAAATTATAAAAGTTTCATATAAGTACTGTTTATACCACAGCACTGCTTGATGTCCTTTGAGTTACCCTGAAGAAAGTAGCCTTTTCTCCTTTGGCCCCATCCATCTTCCCAGTTTCATTTATCATTCTCTCATACATACTATTTTCCAGCCACACTGAACTTCTCACCATTCTTTTCACACAACAGGAACTTGCATATGCTATTCCTTAAACCTGGAATGCTTTTTGCTCTCTTCTATACTTACTTATTCTTCCAGATTCACTTCAAACGCATTTCAGGCTCCTGAATGCACAGTTGATCGCTTCAGGCTTTACAGTTCTTTTTTTATATCTGTTACAGCATTTATCACATGGTAATGTGACTCAATTATAAATTTTCTTCACTAAATTGTAATCCTATCTGCAGTGGGGTGTATATATTATTTACTTTTGTATCAACAGTACCTAGCACACAGTAGGCTACTCAACGAATGCTAAATAAGTAAATTTTAAATGTACTTTTACCTCTAACTCAGAAAAGAATCAAGCAGCTGAACAGATAAATGAATGAATGGACTAGTGGTCAGCTTGACCACCCAGAACAAATCTGTAGTTCTTGGCACCCAAGCTCAGAAAAGGAATTGTATTGGAGGTAAGCTCCTTGAAAGGATGTTATACAAAACCTGAAAATGGGAGAATTTTATAAACATTAACAAAAGACACTTTGCCTCAGATAGCATGCTTTTGGAATTCAGAAAACTGCATGATAATGTCAAGAAATGCCAGTGGCCTATGGTATTCCCTCCCTAGGGACACTTGGAGGCTGTATAAGCAGACTGGCCTGGGGTTGCTATTAGGAGAAAGAAAGATGCACCATGGCCAGGAATGATCAGGGTAGAATCCTGAATTTTCAAAATAGGTTATATATACTCTCTACCCTCATCGTTCTGATCATCACCCAGGAGGTGACCAAGAGGAGATGAACCCTTTCTGGGGAAGGTTGTATTCATTGACCACACTAAGTTGTGTGGACTAGGAGGAAGTGACGGAGGTGGAGTCAGAAATCTTTTTGAGTTGATTTTTGGGAAGACCTTTCCAGTGCTCAACAAAATCAGATGCCTGCATATGGTGGGGAGTGCGGAATGTCCCTCAGATACCTTGATGAGTGGCCTGTTGTTGGGTGGTCTTTACATTGGTTCCCCTTTTCCCCAGGTCCCACAGGGGTGATGTGGACCAGATAGATGCCACACATGCAGTGAGCTGCACTCTAGGACAGGAACACTGAGTTCAGGGAATCTACCTCTTTCAGAGCAAGCAGTAAGCAAGCTTGCTCTTGGTTCTGAAGGGAGACATCACTTCATTTTTCAAGGTGGCTTCCTGCAACATAACCCTGAAATGGTCTGCATGAAGAGTGATTAGGGCCTTGTATTCTCGGCATACCCAGCAAGATGTGTGGGAATACAGAGACTCATGGAGGAGTCTCCCAACAGATATGCCCTGTGAAACTATTAATGCCTCACATTCATGCCAATGACCAACACTAAAAAAAAAAAAAAAAAAGGAACAAATGAAGTGGACTAAGTAATTCCAATTAAAGAAGAGGATCTCTTGAAATAAGAAAAATTGCTTCCTTAACTCATTCTTCCTTTTCAGTATCTTCTGCCTAGTATTTTTCAACCACAATATAAGGCATTACTTTTTCTTTAGGATGTATAGTTTTCTTCTAAAATCATAAAAGCTGTCTTTCATAGTCCTCTGACGACTTAATTTCCTTTTCTTCTTAGATATTCTCCTGAAAGAAAACAGAATATGGTTATTACTTACGAACAGTACATTATCACAATATGATTCATTCATTTATTCCATAAACGTTCGTAACTACCATATACTAGGCACTGTGCTAAGTACTTGGAGATACAAGGATGACTGGATAGTTAAGACCCAATCCCTGACTTCAAGGAGTTCATTGTCTATTAGGGGATATATATATATATATATATATATATATATATATATATATATACATATATATATATACATACACATACATATATATACATATATACATACACACAATGTTCCTAGAATCTTCCATAATAAAAAATTTTAATAGTTCTTTATTTCCCAAATTTTCTATAATTGTCATGCATAATTTTTGAAAGAGAAAAATGTAATTAAAAGAAAAACAAGTCAAGGAAATAGAAGTAATGAGACATGAGGGAATTCCCTGGAGGTCCAGTGATTAGGACTCGGTGCTTTCGCTGCAGTGGCCCAGGTTCAATCCCTGGTTGGGGAACCTGCAAGCGATGTGGGCGCAGCCAAAAAAAAAAAAAAATTGAGACATGAGATAAGTAACTGGCTCCTGAGTGGATATCCGCCTCATCCATCCCTCATGAGCATTCAGTCACTTCCAGGATAGCCTATCCCTTCCCAGAGTAGTGAGATCTTAGTGGAATGATGTCAGCCCTGTCCTTCTAAATAACACACATTCTTTGCAGTCTCTTGTAGCCCTAAGCTCTCTTTAGTGCCAGCCACAGAATCTACATTACAGTGGTCAGGCAACTTCTCTGGTCTTCTCCACAGGATACCTGGGGAATTAGCCCTGGGCCACAGCTGATAGGATAGAGTCTGGCCTCTTTAGAGCCTAATTGCTCATCTTCTGGCTTCCTTTTCTGGATAGCTTTAATTCGATAATTAGCCCAGATATACAAGTCTCCGTTCTGTCCTCCTGCTCCTGCCCTACTCTACTGAAACTGAACCTCCCTTAAATCCTGACACCTGCTCAGGAAAGATCCTCGGTGGTTGTAATTGCCTGTTCCTCCCATGTTGGAGTTCACCCCTCCTGTTAGGTGCTTCCTAAGTTGTGTCTTGCCTACGCTCAGTCCTATTTGCTCCTAGAATACCTCCTTGCCAGCTGTGTAGCATGGTTTATGACAATCCATGCCAGGGAACTATTTATGACAACTGTGAAGGTCCGTACTTATATACATTTTGTGAGTGTGTAGTTTCTGTGACGGTAGTTAATTTCTCAATTAATCCTTTAAGATTCAGCTGTCTGAAAAATGGTATAGATGATCTTATTTGCAAAGCAGAAATAGAGACACAGATGTAGAGAACAAACTATGGGTACCAAGGGGGAAAGGAGGGGGTGGGAGGAATTGGGAGACTGGGATTGACATATATACACTATTGATACTATGTATAAAATAGATAACTAATGAGAACCTACTGTATAGCACAGGGAACTCTACTTAATGCTCTGTGGTGACCTAAATGGGAAGGAAATCCAAAAAAGAGGGGATATATGTATACGTATAGCTGATTCACTTTGCTGTATGGTAGAAACTAACACAACATTGTAAAGCAACTATACTCCAATAAAAATTAATAATAAAAAAAAAAGATTCAGCTGTCTGGAGCCCTCCCAGATTCTGCTAGGCAGAGGTCATTCGTTTATCTGTTCATCAAACATGCATTAATTTCCTACTCATCATTAGACACTGTTTTAGGGACTGGATTAAGACGAAATTCTTGCTTTCTAGGGGCTCACAATCAAGGTAAACAAAGGACTCTAATGTCAGTAATAATAAAGGTATGCATAAAATACATAGCACAGTAGAGAGAAGCCCAAGATCTGATTTGGGTTTTCAATGATGATTAGGAATTTGCCAACTAGATGTGAAAGGGCAGGGACAGAAAGGTAAGATATTTCAGGCAGATAGGGCAGCACATATCGTATAGAGGCATGGAAGGCAGAGACTATCTTAACCAGCTTTGATTTCCTAGTTTATTAGGATAGTGCAGTGCACATACATGTAGGTTGTCACTGAGAATTCGTTGAAAGAATGAAAGATTGGCTGCTTTCCTCACTAGCAGAAGTAGATAGAGGATTCTACTATTTCAAAGGAGTGTTCAAGCAACTCCAACAAAAACTTTTTTTTAGAAATTTAAATTTAGGGGACTTCCCTGGTGGCACAGTGGATAAGACTGCGCTCCCAATGCAGGGGGCCTGGGTTTGATCCCTGGTTGGGGAACTAGATCCCACATGCATTCTGCAACTGAGAGTTCGCATGCCACAACTAAGGAGCCTGCCTGCTGCAACTAAGACCTGGTGCAGCCAAATAAATAAATAAATAAATATTTTTAAAAAAAGTAACTACTAAAACTGCTAAAAAAAAGAAATTTAAATTTAGATTAAAAAATCTAAACACAGATACAATTTATCGTTTATTAAGCTCAACTCTCATAATTTCCCAGTTAGTTCTACATTAGATCTTTATTTTAAAACATAGAGACATGGAAGGGGAATGCAGCAGATACCAATAAGCCTGGCTCACAGTAATTTCTTTTTCCGTAGAAAATCCTTTTATAGAGGATGGCCCCCAGCAACTACATCTCTGCTTTTTCACCCTGCCCTTCCCACCTCCTAACCCCAGCTGACTGATATAAAGGTAAACTATATGCCCTAAGACTTGTCAGATCAGGGTTCTAAAAGAAATTAAGAGATAGGATGCAAGGCTCGACCATGACACCACCAGGAAAGGAGGCAGTCTGCAATGGGATGGAACAAAGCTGACCCTCTTAGGAGAGACTAGAGAAGAGTTCTAGCAGTGTTCCAGTCCCTGGAATCCATTTTCCTTGTGGCTCAGCTGCACTCTGTCCTTTCACCGGTTATATAAGTAACCCCGGTACCCTTCCTATAAATTCCTCCTTTCTACCCTAGCTGGTTTGATTGGGTTACTTGCAGTCAGAAGAGTTGACTACCACAGGGAACAAAGACAGGCATTGGGAGCAAACTTACCCAATTTCTCTGTGGCTTCCACACAGACACTAGGATACATGCCCTCAGTGTAAGTTGCCACCAGAAGATACAGATGGGTCTTCACAACAACCACACCAGTGTTTTCCTGGATAAAAATAAAACAGAATGCCCTTCTCTTGGTTCTAATTACAGGACAAGAAGTTAGGCGCCAGCCACATTTTTCACCGTTTCCTGACTTCCATATTCATTATGTTTGTTTTTGGACTCTCCACTCTTTTTCACTAATTTAGCTGTCAAAAAGTTTTAGACTGTTGTAATAACAGCATGTGTATTCTGAAAAAAGCCCCCGAATTGATTGTAATATACCCCTATCCCAGTGAGAACAACAGATGTCATGGAAAGGAAATACATTTTGGAATTAGATAGCTCTGGGCTTGAATCCCAGCACCTCCATTTTCTGCTGTATGACTATGGAAGAGTTATTTAACCTGGTTAAGCCTCAGTTTCCTCATCTGTAAATGAGGCTACTTAGTTTATAATGTGGGTGAAGTGTGCCTAACCCATAATATAGGGCATCCAGAAATATGACTGTCATCCCCTTAATTCCTTATAGGCAACAGTGAACCAACAGACGTTTTAAGCACAAGAGTAATATCACTTTGTTTTTTAAAGAAGGAGAATGTAGAGTATGAGGGATAATTGCAGTGGAGAGAGACAGTTCAGGCAAGGTTCAGTTGATAAATTCTGGAATGAACATTTCTCAAAACCAGGCTCTCTGTTAGTACTTTCTTTTACATGTTCCTTCCTGGCACTAGACTGCTATTTCAAACATTGCCATTGCAGTAACAGGCTTAGTCTGTTTTAAAGACAGGATCAGGAGAGGCACTGAAAATTGGAGTCAAATTCTTTTCTTAAGGTTTTTACAAAGTTGTCTTCAAAACTTGAACACTCACACTCTTAGCATAAAGAGAATAGTCATCTGCCCGGACACATTTGTAGTCCTTCTCCTTGAAATACAATCCTTCTCTTCTGGTTTTCAAAGGGTTCTTGGCAAATCCATTCACAAGTGTTCGGACATCACTGGGCATTACCTGCGGAGGTTAAATAGACTAGAAGTTGGCAGCCTATGGTGGGCTGGCCAAATTTGTCTCACTACCAGTTTTTGTAGGCCTGCAAACGAAGAATGGTTTTTACATTTTTAAGTAGTTGAAAAAAAAATCAAAATAATAATATTTTGTGATATGTAAAAATTACATGAAATTCAAATTTCAGTGTTCATAAAGTTTTATTGGAACATAGTCACTCCTATTCTTTTATGTACTGTCCATGGCCTTTACAGAAAAAGACTTAAACTCTTATGCCCAAACCTGTTTTTTTCTTACACTAAATCCAGGTGATGCTACACATAGGCTCTGCTCCTGGAGTTTGATGAGGGCTGCACTGTCCACATGCTTTGTTCCCAGGAGTGTATCTAACAGTAAGTTCTGCAAATGGCTCATACGCCCTCAGCCCTGAAAAAGGGAACTGCAGTTGAAACGATCTGCTCTGGCTAGCTTTTAAAAGCCCTGTGAATACAAATGTCCCTAAGACACCCCGGACAGCTTTAATATCAGCATGTGCACTTTGAAAAGATGAAGGGTGAAAATGGAGTTCCATCATCCAGTGCCCACCAATACTCAAGAGGAAAACAGAATCATAGAAAATCAGTTCACAGAGAGGCTTATGAGTTTGGAAAATCACAGCTCGTAATTTTCTATGTCAATGGTTTGCATCAGAATCACCTAGGATTAAAACTAAAAAAATAAAAAACCTGACGAAATGGAGAACTACTGAAGTAAACAAGACTAAATGAGATATACTGGTCATGAGTCCTCACGTTCCTTTCCCGCTGACCAACATCAGCACCAACTATGGACACTGATCAATACCCCAGGGGACTAAAAACACCTGAAGGCACCTAAAGTGACATTTTCCGCACAAGTTCCCAAGTCTTCTTGGGCCCTCCTCATCGGGACAAACTCCACAAACACTCGTCATTCCAAGGGATCCTAAGGGCAGGAGCCCCTAGCCCGCCATTCCCTTCGCGGCGATTTGGCCCACGGGGGTTCCCTGGAGCGGGGTTACTGAGGGCGAGGGAGGGTGTGTTAATGTCCAGTCTGGTTGGCTGCGGAGACGCACAGGAGGGGCAGAGGGTTTGGGGGATCGCGGCGGGCCAGACCAGGAGAAGCCCCCTGGCTCTCGGTAAGGAGCCCAACACTCAACCAACGGCTGGCTTGAAGCGCATGCGGCGGTCAACGGACGCGGGGGGAGGCGGGGCGAGAGGGCGACGAGCCCAGCTATTGGCTGCGGCAGTTGCCCGTCACCGAGAAGCGCTACAGCTCCGACCGCAGACCACGACCAGCCCTTGGGCGCCAGAGCTACGACTTTCCTGGTTTCTTCTCAGCCAGGCGAGTCTGCGGTAGCGCACTTGCGCTGGGCTCAGGGACACAGCGGCCGAGTCTCCGGACCGGGAGGTCCCGCGAAATTCGGAGTTCTTCGGCCGCCTCGGCGGCGCGCGGCCTCCTAGTCCGCCGCGGCGGAGGGGTCGCGGGGTGCTCCGACCGAATCTCTGGACGCGAAACGTTCTTAATCTACCGCGGCGACGGGCGCGAGCTGACTGGGCCTCAGGTGGGACGGGCTCACTCTCCCGCCGCAGCCGACGACTCAGGCGCCGTGGGCTGTCGGGCCCGGCCCTGTCGTGGTGCCAGAGAACCGAAGGCCCTGCTAGTCGAGGGAGGGGAGCTGAGGTACCTGTCGCGGCCTGCAGCTTTTCCTCCAGGCCGGGCGGAGGCCACACGCACCTTGCCAACGGGGTGGGAGGGAAGGGGCGGGGTCGTGGGTGCTCCTCCCTCCCAGGCACGGGCTGGACGGGGCTGAGGGGCTGGGGGTGGCGGTTTGAGCCTGTCAGAGCTTGAAGACAAGCTGATTGTGTTCAAAGGCCCTTCCTTCCTTCTCTAAGAAGCCCATCCTGGGTGTGCTTCAGGAACCAGAAGGCTGCAACTCTGCCCACTCCGAAAACTGCAGATGCGACTCCTAGAGGCCAAGCTGAGAATTGCCACACCGGCTCCATTGGGCCACGTTGTGGGAAGCCTGGGATTCGAGGGGACGGCGGGTGGGTCTGGAGAGAGCTCCCCTGCTTAAAGGAGGCTGGTTCGGAAGACAACAGCAGAAGCCTGGGTGAAGGCCCCTCTTCTTAGGGAAAGCGTGGGTGTCTAAAGTTCAGAATCCGTTCCACGTCCGTTCATGGCCACGAATAGTGATTATTAATCAAATAGAAGAGAGAATAAATCTCAATTCTCGTTACTAAGTAAGCTAATTTTTTAGTTTTTCTAGGGGCTCTGTTATTTGTGACCACAATGAAAAGTTCAGACAATGATGATGTGATAACTGACAGACTTCCCAAACTCAAGAGCTCAAACGAATGGCTGGAGCCCCAGCCACTTTCCTTCATGGAGGTACAGTAGTAATGGCGTTCTGAAGTTTATACTTGGGTGGTTGCACTGACAAGTGGCCTGTGCTAAATATATTATTCTCTGTGTTTTCTATTCTATTCTTTATTATCCCTTTCTTTCTATTAAGCTTGTGTTTACTTTGCTCTCCATTTTCAGTTTAACATGGAATCATAGGTCATTGCTTATATACCTTTTCTAGTATAACAAAGTTATAAAGTTTCTCCTGAAGCACTGCTTTAACTGCATCACCCAAATGTATATATGTTGTGGTTTTTTTTTTTTTTTTAATTTTATAGCTACTTTATTTATTTATTTATTTATTTATTTTTGGCTGTGTTGGGTCTTCGGTTCGTGCGAGGGCTTTCTCTAGTTGCGGCAAGCGGGGGCCACTCTTCATCGCGGTGCGGGGACCGCTCTTCATCGCGGTGCGCGGGCCTTTCACTATCGCGGCCCCTCCCGTTGCGGGGCACAGGCTCCAGACGCGCAGGCTCAATAGTTGTGGCTCACGGGCCCATCTGCTCCCTGGCATGTGGGATCCTCCCAGACCAGGGCTCGAACCCGTGTCCCCTGCATTAGCAGGCAGATTCTCAACCACTGCGCCACCAGGGAAGCCCTGTGGTTTTGTTTTTTTTAGATTCTTTTTTTCTACACAGCTTTATTAAGGTATACTTGATATACAATAAACTGCATGTATTTGATGTGTACAGTTTGATAAATTCT